>NW_025763696.1:0-342894 GCF_020744475.1 Fusarium redolens | reverse complement strand
CCCCATATGACAATCTTAGCTAAGGGATCTATACAGAAGCTTCTAGCCTATGCAAAAATCCCTATAGTGGAGAAAAAGCTACAAGCTAGACAGGCAGCTATTTTTAAGATAGCTGCTCAGAAGGCTGCTGAGGCCTTTATAAAGAGACCTACTGAGAAAAACCTCTTATACTTTCTTATCCTCCCTAGAATCTTAGGTCTTGGAATCCAGAAAGGAGATTTATCTACCTATCTCCGAGCCTATCCTTCTAATATCCCTTCCCTAGAGACCCTAGAAAGCCTCCTACAAAGCCCAGCTCAAAGTACTTCTTTTTCCCCTTCTCAAGGAAGGAAAACAGCCCCTAGCCCAGCTAAGAGGGCAGCTAAGATGCTAGAAAGAGGCTTCCTAGGACGGGCTTCTCGAGCTCTTATAGACCCTACCCCTATAGCTGCTGATACAGCTGAAAACAGGGCTATTTTACTCGAAAAACACCCAATAGGCTCAAAAGACCCCTTTTCAAGAAAGACTCGCCCAAGACCTGGCCAACCTATCACAGAGGAAGCTATCCTTGCCTCTATAGCTACTATAGGAAAAGAAAAAGCCCCCGGCCTTAGTGGCTGGACTAGGCCACTTCTAAACCTAGTATCTAAGGCAGATTCCCCAGTTATAGCCTTCCTAAGGCTACTAGCTGATATGATAAGGCAAGGAACAGCCCCAGGGGCAGACCTACTATGTGCAAGCCGCCTTATCGGCCTAGAGAAGCCAGATGGAGGTATTAGACCTATTGCTATGGGAGATCTTATCTATAAGGTAGCTATGAAAGCTATCTTAAAGACCTCCTTTAGCTCCTCTATGCTATTGCCCTTCCAGCTAGGCGTTAGCAGCCCAGGAGGAGTAGAACCAGCTATCTTCCTTCTTGAGGAAGCTATAGCTGGCCCAAATAAGGCTGATTTCCAATATATCACCTCAGTTGACCTCCACAACGCCTTCAACAGCGGGGCTAGACCCTCTATAGCGTCCTCAGTGGCCTCCTTTGCCCCTACCTTCTATAGGGCTGCAACCTGGGCTTATAATAACCCCTCACTGCTAGTCCTTCCAGATGGTTCAACTATAGCCTCTTCTAAAGGGGTTAGGCAAGGAGACCCAATAGGACCACTTCTTTTTTCCCTCTCTTTTAGACCTACTCTAGAGGAATTAGCTAGAAAGCTCCCAGGGGCAACCCTAGTTGCTTATCTAGATGACCTTTATATCCTATCTAAAGACCAAGGATCTCTAGATATAGCTAGAGAGGTACTAGAGAAATCACCTTATAAGCTTAACCTAGCTAAAAGCAAGGAAATAGCTATTAAGGACCTTAAAGACCATGGTCTCAAGACCTTGGGTACTTATATAGGTCCCCTAGAAGGCAGAAGGGCATTTCTAGAAGAAAAGCTAGAAACCTTACAGCAGGCTATAGCTGCTCTTCAAGACCTGCCTAAGCAACACTCCCTCCTTCTCCTACGAGGCAGTATCCACCTCCTTCTACGGCACCTCCTTCGGCAACTTAACCCAGAAGGTCTATCTGACCTATGGGAAAGAGCTGATATCCTTATTAAGGAAGCTATTATGACCTTAATAGCTAGGAGCCCAGCCGAGCGTCCTAAAGAGCCTGATCCCTATCTCTTATCCCTTCCTGTAAGGGAAGGAGGTCTTGGGCTTCCTTTACATAAGGAATTAGCCCAAGGCCTATATCAGGCAGCTAAGGAAACAGCTAAGAAGATCCTTAAGGGTATTACTAGCTTTTTTACTTCTTACCCCTCTCTATCTACCTCAGAAGCCCAAAACCCCAGTCAAGACCAAGGGAAATCAGCTAAAGAGGTTTTTAAAGAGTTAAATGAGGCTAAGCTAGAAACCTTCCTCCAAGACCTCCCTATATCCTATAAGCAAGCCAGGCTAGAGAATGCTAGCTATCTAGGCCGCAAGTGGCTTAGAGTCTTACCTATACAGAAACCCCACTCTTTTACAGACTCTGAGACCACTGAAGCCCTTAGAAGCAGACTTTTCTATCCTATTAAGCCTCTAGACCTGCCCTGTAGTGCCTGTGGTGCTATAGCTAGCCTAGGTCATGAGGATACTTGCAAGGGAGCTAGCAGAAGGTGGATTGCAAGGCATAACGCTGTTAATAGGGCCTTTGTAAAAGCCCTAGGCAGCCGGCCTGACCTTGAGGTCGAGATCGAACCCCTAGTCCAGCAAGACTCCTCCCTCCAGGCTGACTTTGCAGTCACTATTGGAAATAGCCGCTACTTCTATGATATCCAAATCGTAGCTATCTCCAAGGACTCTGCAAAGGAGGACCCCTATAGCACCTTGAAGGAAGCTGCTAGTGAGAAAAGGCGGAAATATCAGTCTCTTGGAGCCTTCTTCCACCCTCTTATCTTCTCAGCAGGCGGCCTTATGGATCAGGAGACCTCACAGACCTACAAGAAGCTCCAAGAGCTCTTAGGTCCCTTTGCAGCCTCACAGCTAGACTCAACTATCGGCCTTACCTTGACTAAGACTAGGGCTATCTCAGCTGCCTCTATAGCTCGAGATCTACCTAAGAGAACGCACTCCTAGATGCCAACCTATCTTCTGTTTTAATCTATCTCTTTTCCCTATTTTTCCTTTACCTCTATCTCTCTTCTATCTCTATCTCTTTCTAATCTTTATATCTTTCCTATCTCTATCCCTTTCCTATCTCTATCTCTTTCCTATTTATATCTCTTTCCTATCTATATCTTACTTATATTCCTATCTATCCTTCTTATATTTATATCTCTTTTATCTCTTTTTATCTCTCTATCTCTTTTTCTTATTATCTTTCTAATCTCCCTTTTATCTCCTTTATTTAACTCCTTTTTTATAGTCTTTATAAATCCTTATATAAATAGCACCTGAGCAAGATAGCTTTCCATAGCCTAATATAACCCTATCCTAACCCTAACCCTAATTTTCAAAATTTTTAAACTCTAACTTATACTTACTTTCCTTCTCAACCTTTTACAACCCTTTCTTTTAACCCTAACCCTACTTACTCCCTAAAAAAAAACTACTTAACTACTACTACTTATAACCCTTACTCCTTTTACTACAATAACTACTCTTCTCTAACTTTAAACTCCTTTTTTTACTTTTTTTTTCCTTTAATCCCTTTTTTACTAACTTTAACTTTTACCCTTACCTTCACTACTTACTTTTTACTTTTTTTTAACTTTTACTCTTTTTTCTTTTAACTTTAACCTTTCTTCTTCTTACTTAACTCCTCTTTAAAAACCCTTAACCCTACTTACTTCTTAAAACCTACTTTTTTTCTTTTCCTTTTAACTTTAAAAAAAACCCTAACTCTTTTTCTATAAATTAACTTTAACCTTTTAAACCTTCTTTTTAACTCACTTTAACTTTACCCTTCTTTTAATAACTTTACTCCCTCTTTACCCTTACTACTTACTTTTTTAACCTTAAACCTTTCTTCTTTTTACTCTCTTTAACTCTTAACCTTCTTTTTTAACCTTACCTCTTCTTCTTTTTACTTAACTCCTTTTCAAAACCCTTAACCCTACTTACTTTTTAAATACTACTTTTTCCTTTCTTTTTAACTTTAAAAAATTAAAAACCTTAACTCTCTTTCTACAAACTAACTTTAATCTTTTAAACCCTTCTTACTTTTTTTTTCTTTCTTCTTCTTTACTTACCTTTACCTTTACCTTTCTTTTTAATAACTCTAACCCTAACCACAACTACCTCTTTACTCCTCCTCTTTTATAACCTTTTTACCCTTCTTTTAACTTCTCCACTACCTTACTACCTAACTACTACTTTCCCCCTTTTACTCTTAACTTTTCTATACTTCTCCTCTTTACCTACTTAACCTTACCCTTAACTCCTTCTTTTCTACTTAAAAAAAAAAAAACCCCTACAGCGCTTAACCCCAATAACGCTTACCTTCTTACACTTACCCTAAGCCCTTGACCCCAAAAGCGCTTGCCCCTTGCCTCTGCTCCTCTGCTCCGCACAACCCTTTCCCTAGCGGTTAGCGGTTAGCGGTTACTCTCTACTCTCTACCTACCACTTGCTCCCCACAACCCTTACCTCAGAAGTTACACCTTCTAACTTACTTCTAAAACCCCTAACACTAGAGGTTGGCCTCTACTTCTCTTACCTTACACCTAACCTCTTAGCTGTAGCTCTTTAAACTTCTTGCTACAGTCTCCAAGTACGTAGCGGTTAGTTACCCTCCCTTTCCTTTAACCTCCTTCCTTAACCTCTCTAAGTCACTCCAGACCTTACAGCTTAGCTTTACTTCCTACCTTCCTTAACCCCTTCTCTCCCTCCTTCTTCTGACTTTACCTTTACCCTTACCCCTTAACCCTAACCCGATATTGGGTTAGGGTTAGGGTTACCCTCAACTTACTGTTACCGTCCGACTCAGTAGCCCTCTTGTCTCTTAACCTACACTCACCCTCTACCCCCTCGACTTTCTAGTTAAAACAAAAACCTCGCCGTCTGTCGTAAGGTCCGCCTTGCCCCCTCAAACTCCCGCTAGTCTCTCAACCTCCCGATTCAAAGAAAAATCCACCTTTTGCCTTAGGGTTAGGGTTAGGGTCATAGGTACTGCACTATAACCCCTTCTCTTTTCACTACCTCCCTCTAATACCCCTAACCCTCTCGACTTCCCAGATCAAAGGAAAATCCACCTTTTGCCTTAGGGTTAGGGTTAATATTATATGTAAGCAAATATTAACTCTCCTTTAAACTGTTAGTAATAGTTAAAATTATATCTATTTAATACCTTTATATAGTAACTAGTTAGATCTTTGCTTTTTTATATAAGTTACTTTTCCTTAAGAGAATAAAAGCGTTATCCTCTAACTGCACTTTAGTATTTATACCTACCATCTTAACCTTATTCTATTTCGCCAGCTAGACAATATATAGTCTCTTATAATAATCATAAGGATATACTACAAATAACAGCAATACTTCTCCTTCCCTTCTCCCTACTCAAACTCTCCCAGTAAAAGAGCAGCTACACAGTTGGCATTCACACATCGACTACCGCCTAGAGACGCACCTTTACCAAGCCACAACATGTATTCCTGGCATGTCTTAAATGACTCGTTAAAATGCTTCAAGAACCATTTAGTACGGCCTGGTCGACTAAATGCGCCAAAGCATAGAGGCATTACCATATCTGGGTATTGGCATGAGTTGTCCCCTTCGTACTCTGGATCCGCAGCTCGGCAGATCTCTTGCGGCTGGTAACACTTCCAGCACACAGCGTGCCGGTCCATCCATTCCTTCTTCTTGCTCTGACAGTCTCGAAGTGCTTTTTGCTTAGCTCGAATCCAGTCAAAACGTCGAGCACAAGCTGTTACAGTATGCTCAAACGATTTTCCTTCTACGCGGCAATAGAGACAGCAGCCTTTCATTGTCTCAAGATCTCTTTCATACCGACTCAATTCTTCATCACGTACTTGGTCCTGACGGAGCACCTCGGCAGGTCCAGTAAAGATCATCTCACTAACGGTAAGGTCAGCGCTGCCGTTGTCCCCGTCCTGTCCGGCTTCAGTCTCATCACGTAGGGGCCGCGGTAGATAGAACTCTAGGGTAGGCGGTCGGCATTGCGCATGATGCTCGGGACAAACGCTACAGAGCTCATCGCCCTCCATGCACCACCGCCAGTCAGGTTTGCTATCAAGGAATTGGCTCAAGACCCCGCGCGAGCAGTATTCCTGCAAAAGATACAGTTGCATGGCCTCTTTGTCTGCTGCTACAGGTCGACCTAACTGCGGCTGCCAGGCTGCACTAAGTAAAACGATCGACTCGGCTACTTCGCCATCCCGACCCGCTCTACCTGACTCCTGAGAGAAATCCGTCAGAAGGCTCGGGGCATCGACGTGAATGACCAATCGAATATGAGGGTAGTCAAACCCAGGACCCAGCGCTGACGTCGCCACGATGATAGGCGAATCGGCTGCCGTTAGCCATCGCTCTATGATCGCCATCTTCTCTTCTTCTGTGCCGGACTCGGCTGTGTAGGACGGACAGCCGAGCATGTCAGCAAGCTCTGCCACGAGATCCTTCGTCGGACAGTATATAATGACCCGGTCCCGCTCGCTCTTGAACAGGTCTGTCCGGGTCCAGCAAGACTGTACAAGACAAGCTGCCTGCTCACATAGATTGCCTAGCCCACGTTCTTGCTGGACGATGTATCGGATGTTAGGACGATTTGTTGACTCTCTGACGATATGCGGCCGCACGAGCTTATTATGCTCAAAGAAAAGCTCTTGATAGATTGGTGGTAGTGTCGCTGTCAGCCAGACAGTCTGTGTACGAATCTGCCGTACGTGCCATGCTAGCTGCGACATACTTCGTCGGTAACAGCTTGCTGTGATCGTGAGATGGCATTCATCGATCACGATCCGATCTAGACACTGTCTATCAGACAGTCGGTTGGCATACTCTAGGAACGCCTCTGTACAAGCTGCCTCGGCCGATACAACAACGATGGGGGCTGATTTCTTCGAGCCTGGGCGCCAGATATGGTGCTTTAGCGCGACTTTATCAAGGCGCCCGAGCATATTACCGCGTAAGGCTACAGTGGGAAGGATCAGGATGGTTGTTTCAGCTCCCGCCAGTGTGGCTCCGACCATGAATACCAATGTCTTCCCCGAACCCGTTGCAAGAACGACGATGACCTGCTCAGGTGCACGTGGACCCATGGTCGCCAGCATGGCATCCCGCTGACCAGGGCGACGCAACTGTAGCTCTGGGTCGTTATGCAGCCTACGGGCGGCCGCGATGATTCCATCTTCTTTGGCAGCCGGCCTTGCACGAAACCGTACCTTCTTGCAAGCATTGAGTAGCCCTTGCGCTTGTGTATCCGATACGGCAGGGGGCCGCTTACCCTGGAGCACTTGATCGATCCGAAACAGAGACCGCCAGCGCATGGAGCCATCCAAGTTCGCTGGGTGCCAGGGCACTCCAACATCCCTGGCAACGAACAGGCCGACAAGCTGGCAAAGGCAGCGTCATCGCTCCCCGAGCCCGAAGGCGCTCAACCGACGCTGGCTTACCTACGAAGAATCGCAAGACAGAAGCCGAAAGAAGCGTTCCAGGCGTGGTGGTCCACCTCCGCTCCTGAGCAGTACAAAAGACTCAATCTCAAGGCGACTACAGGCTGTCCGCCGGAGCTGTCGCTCCCGCGTGCAGCCTTGCACCATCTGCTGGCAGCAAGGTCGCTTCATGGGGACTTCGCCGCATATCACGAGAGATTCGACCATAGTGATGCACGCCTGGTCTGCTCATGCAACCGACGCAAAGCACCGGACCACATCTTCTACTGCAGAAAGGTACCGCCGCGTCATCGGATGAGGTTGGCACCCTCACCGAATGCAGCAGTCAACCTGGCAACAGGAAGAGACTTCACCAAGTTCACCGAACTGTCTAAAGCCAGCGTTTTCTTTGGAAAGATCTGTCCTCGTTATTAGACGAGCACGACCCGGGACGCACTCGCATCCTTCCTCCCCTCTTTTACCCTTATACATTTCCTTTTTCTTACCTTTCTCTCTTACCTGTTCTCGGCCAGATGAAGGGCGCTAGCACGCCCTCTATCTGATCGTGACCACTTGAAGGCAGCCCTGAGGCTACCGCGCCCAGAGGCTCACGATCGCCTAACAACGGGCTTACCTTGCGGCTGTCGTTCATCAGCCGCGCCTGATCATCCCGCTGACGGGTAACAGGCTAGATAAGATGCGCCATTTGTGCCGTTGATATGCTGGATAGTGTGAGGTCTATCGACGCGTCTGCAGAATTGGAATTCGAGAGGAAGTCATAGTATTCTGTAATTAGTGTGTAGATAGGTCCCAATTTCTCTAGCTCAGCACGTCCTGTGCTCCATTAGGAGACTTTCGGGGCCTACGGCCCCCCGGACGAAAAATATACATAACATAACATAACATAACAGAGACCGCCAGCTTTGAGACGCTCGGTAGGCACGGTGAAGTGAGCTTGTCACGGTCAAGGTCGTGCTGCCGGCATAGCTATAGTTAAATGTCCGGAAACTATGATTGCTCATCCCGGCAAGGTACGCAAGATCCGCTTCATCCTCAACTTCTTCAGATGCCGCGATCTCACCCATGTCGAAATTAGCCTGCTCCCTGGCGCTGAACTTCTCCTTTGTAATAGAAGCAGCAACTTGGCGCCACCATGCCACCTGGAACTGGGGCACCTCTGCCCGCACACATGCCCTCCGGAGGCAGGATGAGACCATACCGTCCCGCCAGACCTCGCCGCCAAGCTTTGACCATAGGTATGGCGAAAGTAGAGCCCCCGGCTTGCTCTGACGTAGAAAGGCCTGACGCAAGGGTAGCACGAACGCGAGATATGTCAAGAGGAGGTTTCCAACAGCCGGGGGTAGGAACCTGATGTTATCCTTCTCCTCCCCGGTCTGTTCCTGGCTTTTACTGTATCGCACATATATCATGACCATCTTCTCCCACAGAAATACCGATCGGCGGCGGGCACCCGTGTTGATGTACGTGATGGAGAGTAGTTCCGGGGAGCGTAATGGAGGGCCCGAAGGAACCGAGATGGGTGCCAGCATCCTCTTGAGGAACTCCTGAACATGCGCCTCATAGATAGCTATCGCCTTGGGGCAGAGGCGAACCCCACCGTTTGGATCCAGCCGCACGAATACCTGCCGTAGATCCGCCCTCTCTTCGATCTGTCGGAGCAGGGCGTCATGCGTCCCCGCCAGTATCTCGCGATTCCTCTCGTCTGTCAACCACGAAGCGCCGTAGTCGTCTACATCTAGATCGTCGTGCAGCCTCCACGCCTCGATCGGAGCAACATCCCTCATTCCAAACAAGAGCTTATCATACAGAAGCGAGTGCGCCTGGCGGAACTCAGACTCGACCAGCTGTGTCACTTGTTCCATGTGTAGTTTCGTCCCCATATAGTCGACCGTTTCCCCATCAAGGGACCAGCGGGCTTGGTGCTTGGTAAGACTGGTGCGGGAGGCCGCAAAGAGATATAGCCTCCATTGCAGTACATGTCCGAAAGGTGTCTCCGCCATCTGCTGAAAGTACTTCTTGCACATTTGATCCAGCAGATCGGGGATTCCGTCTTCGTCGTCCTGCTTCTGGAAGCACACGAAGTCGAACAGGATGAGCTGGGCAGTCCAGGTGAGTGCCGACAGATTGCTGTTGAAGTTCCCTGGTTCGCGCCATGTGCACCGCTTGTGCTGCTCGTTATCCACCCGGCGCGTCAGAGCCTTCGTCCGGCTGAGCATAGCACAGAAGCTCAAGATGGCAGACCGGAATGGCCTGCTTCCGACAGTCTGGCAGATGAGCGAGATATAAAATTTGCGGATGGTGTGCTTCAGCTCGGCGTCACGCTCCTCATCGCTCCCACTATCCATCCCTTCGTCATCATTATCGTCCCTGCTTGCACCTTCCTTTGTCATTTTGTCCTGCCTCTGCAGCGCATTAATGATGTCCTCCATGGCTCGCCGCTGTAGAGGGGTCGTTTTGATGACGTCTCGCGGCAAGGTCTGGTGGCCATATTCTCTCGTGAAATGACCGTCGTTACGGAATGCTTCCCGATAATAGTACGCAAGGCGCTGGTCACTCAACTCTCTGTAGCCTATGATGGTACTCTCTCAGAAGGTTGTCGTATGCTCCTAGCCACTTCTTTTCTTTTCGCCGGTGCTGGGTGATGAGCTCTCGCATGCGAGCTTCGATATTCCGGACTGTTTTTGCTTGTTCTTGTCGCTTCACTCCAAGGCTTTCTTCATCTGAGGTGGCCTCAGAATCATCATCGCCTTCTGGGTCTGAATCCGATTCGACTTCTAGTCGCTTAGAAGCATGATTCCGGCGATTTCGGCGTAAATTTCGCTGATGGTGTTGAAGAAGCTCGTATTGTTCAAGGGCTTTCCGGAGAAAGGCGGCGCACTCACCGGGTGACTCGCTTTCTTCGAACGTCTTCAGCACATACATTCGCCTTCTCGCGCACCACTTCTCGGCATTACCTAGATGGTCGGGCGTGGAGATATTGAATTCGCTGACAGCCACTGACGGTGTCGTCATGTTCCGAGGTGAGGAAGCCAAGTTCTGCTCCCGAAGGCTAACTAGCTTACCGAACAACTCATCCTGAGAGATGCGAAGTAACTTCTGTTCTGGGTGCACAACATATGGCATATGACTATTCGTGAAGTAGCCTGGTGATAATTCCCAACCGTTGCTTGGATGATGTTTGATATTGGATGTTGGTAGTGGCTGCGCAAGCGAACCAAGTTGTTGCAATTGTGTGTAGTATGAATTAAGTCCACGGTGAAAGCTGGGCCACCATACAAATTCCTTGGTCTCCTTATCTTTGCGCATAAATCCTTGGCTCTGGGGGTAGGGCAGCATCCAATGGCTTTTGAAAAATGACTTCTTCAACTCTTGCCGCCACTTTCGAGCACCGTCTACACCTCGAGCGGTCTTCACGGCCTGAAAACTTTGCTGAAATAGCATACGGTACGGCTTATCTTTCCATCCTTTGCGTTCAAAGTGGCCATCTTTCCATTCCCAGAGCCATGCAAATAGGACATCAATGTTTTTGACTGCTAATCGGTTCCCATACGCAAGCTGGGGCGGGCGGTGGCGCTCAGCCAGAGCATCGTGCACACTGTCATAGCAGAGAGGTACCTCGCCCGCTAGGGCTGCTTCCACATGATCGGGATGCAACACAGACTTAATATAGGTGAAGACATCTTTTCGAAAAGCACACAAGCAAAGCTGTTGGAGGTATTTCTCCAGGAGTTGTAGACAGTCAGGGACCGAGCTAAACTCAATCATCCATTGTCGAGCTTTATCCACTCGAATAAAATCGATCCGTACATCTCGCACTTGACGGTATCGAGCATGGTAGGCAGCTTGCATGGACGGGTTGTTGAACATCATGAAGGCTGCATGAGGTTGTTTGAACGTGAGCGTTTCCCAATCGACCTTATCAAGAAACCACGCATACCCATAAGTCTCCATAGTATGTCGAAATCCGAGACCTTCCGTCCGTCGGAGTCCATTGGGCTGGCTTGAATCGGGTTGAAGTCGAAGATCTTGCCAACAACCGCCAGACTTTTGTATGAGGCCTCCAGAGTACGAGAACTGGAGGCATCGAAGGAACATGAGCATGATTCGGGTATGTTCCCATGTTACGAAGTGAGGGTCTTGAAGGCTGTAGACCATTTCAAATCCGACACAGCATTTATTAATATTCCATCGCAGCCAGCGTAGCACAGTTTCCGTCGTGAAGTTGTAGTACGGAGAGTTCTGATTGACCGGTGCCATAAAATGCTCATCTTGCAACTGCTGAGCATGGAACTCTGTGTCGATAGCATTGAAGAGGTCGTTAGAGACACGATGCTGTTCCCTGATACCGAATGACTTTTTTATTGACCCCAATAAAGCGAAATGGCAACGGAGCTTAGTATATAGGTATGCTTTCATCAACGCTGCTGGCTGATGACTGAGGGCGCCCCCGACTAATTCCCAAGTTCGTCGTAACTTTTTGTCCAACGCAAGGGTTTCGATTGCGGTGTTAGTGAACGGATAAACGTTCCCTGCCGCGAAAACCTCTTTGACACTGGGGTAGAACTGAGAATACAGAAGTCCAGCTTTGCGCCGTGAGGATCGCTGACCCGTCTCAACAGTCAGGCTTCCAGTGTCGTGGAGCATACTGAAAGGATAGAACATTTGCTTCTCAATTTCTTGGGCGGCGACATCGTTCCGCGCTAGATGTGAGTACGATTGGAGACAACAACGCTTGTACAAAAGCGTCCCAGCCGGAGTGCACGCCAAATTGTCGATATCGCCATTCAATACGCCTTCATCACCGATCGATGTAGCTCGAGATGCCTGTTGAGGACAGGTCTCCTTTCCTACATCGAAATAGAAGTCCGCTGTAACATACTTTTCATCGATCGCGTGGGTCCAGTAATTCCGGAATCGTGCCATTGTTTGTGACCAGGTGATGTCCTTCGTTAAGACCTTCAAGTTCTTGGCTTGTAGGAGCACAGTAATGTCGCGGAAGTGATGGAAACCTGGTTCCTGAACCGCATGCTGAATGGAAGCCCATACAGCTCCCAAAGACTCAGGCGGGAGGTAATACTTGAGCTGTTGCTCTCGAGCAACTGGATGCACTCTTTGGGCAAGCGTCTCAATGCCACGAGCGGTGGCGTTGTACTTACTGTGATCATAGCTCGAGGGGTAGTGTTGGACATGGGAATTGCTATAATGGTTGTGAATGATAGGAAGCAGCACACCGTCCATCCATGTGCGGAAATCTTCGTCCCGGAGCCGACTAGACTTTTGCTCTTCCCGGTATAAGTTAGGGAACAGCAAGTATAGCGATACATCTTCGAATCCGATGAGGCGACCGAAAGTGTAATGCGGGATTTGATGTACAGGACGGTGGACTCGGCGTTGGTTTCCCACCATATCCAGGTATTGCACCGGTCTCGGGCAGAGGTGGAGATCCGACTGCAGGTCTGAAACAGGCATCTGGGTAGGAGACCAGCGAATTCCTTGCTTGGCGATGGCAAGGTTGCTGGGAAACCCTGTGACGCTATCCACGTCAAAGCTAACCCCAGCAACATGCGTGATTCGTTCGTCCTCGTTCAAGCAGATATGAGGCGCCTGACCTCCAGAGCCGAGACCACAATAAACCCGTCGCCGGTCTGAGCTACTCATCTTTCCAGAAAGGTCATCTTCTGGAGATGCAATGCGAGTAGAGCTCAGAACCTCAGGACAAATGTCTGCACTGCTTTCCAGGTAAGCAGCAAGGCCGATATGCTCCCTTTGGGTCTGATCGTGCTGGACCTTTGCTGAACGGTGACAGTCTGTACAACATCCTTGAAACTTAACTAACTGCTGTACCAGCTGACGTCCAAGACGTTTCACTCGATATTCATGGTCTGCATCAGCGGGTGGTGAGGTTTCCATAGTGTCGACCGCAGCCATTGGAGCTAGGTTTTCTGTATCACCTTCCGAATGTCCTGAAAGTAGTAACGGTACTCCTGGAACTTCATCACTCCCCAAAGGGGACCCGCCTGGCAAATATGGCTCTAGGGTAGGGGTAGGCGGAGGAAGGAGATGCGAGAAATCTGGACCATCAAGTTCCGGAGCGTGACGTCCAATCTCTGATAACATAGCGGCACTCTCAAGTCGATGATCAGACCGTTGGACCGAGGCTCCACCATCGACTTGAAGTGAAACAGGGGGTAAGGAGAGAGTACCCGCGTTGTAGAAGTGAGCATGTTGCTCAGCCCTTTTGTCAGAAGTTGCTTTCTGCCGCTTTGCTCGCCTTTGTTCGACGTTCGCATTCGTTTTATCCTGAGGAGTAGCGTATTGGCGTGGTCGTCCGCGCCTCTTACGTCCGAGCTCAGAACCAAGTGACTCATCCATACTCGAAGGCTTAACAGGTGCTATTTGGACGTATAGAATAGAAGTTTGGGACTGGTAGGAATAAAACAAAACAAACAAAGTACTTACACAAATACATCCGTAAACCCCCTAAGGTTACAGATGTGGAGATTACTTGACTAAACAGACTTAGCGCGGGTATGCAGTGCGCTAGCTCGTGGAAGGACTAGTTTTGACCACGAAATTCTGATTGGCTATGGGCTGGTGAAGCGACGACGACGTTCACAACTAATACGGGCGATAGCGTCACAACGAGAGCAGGAATGAAGATAAAAAGAGTTTTTATAATATCTGAATGACCTTGAGACTGGGTATAGGGTATGGAAAGTAGTTTTGGTCAGCTCCCTACGCCCATGTCTAGTCACCTTTTTCATGATGTCTCTTCATCCCGTGTTTCCTTACACCAGTCTAACGGCAGCTTGCATATAAAGCAGCATAATAGCTCTTTGAACCTGATCTCTCTGCGTGCCGCATTATACCCTTCCTCTCCTACTACCTTGCACCACTGCACGGCCTTCTCATGCCGCGGCTCATCTGGGACCTCCCCTACCTCTAGTCCCTTCTGATGACGTCGGACGTGACATACCGGACACTCCTCTGCAACATCGTCTAGCCATCGGAAAAGCATTCTAATCCGCATACCCTCTTCCTTGCCATATGCCTTCCAAATCCTCCCGCCTTTTCTCGTGTCATGACCCTCTCCCTCACTCTCTCCCTCACTCTCTCCCTCACTCTCTCCCTCACTCTCTCCCTCACTCTCTCCCTCACTCTCTCCCTCACTCTCTCCCTCACTCTCTCCATCACTCTCACTCTCTCCTTCAATCACCCCCTCGGCCCTGCCTGCACCCTCATCACTATTATTATCCTGCTGAAGCAGCTCACATCGATCACAAAGTGCAGCCCCATCCACATCCTTACACGTTTCGCCGGCTGCTCCGTCCATAAACGCCGAAATCACAGCCCTTCGACATCCCGGCGTTGATATGAATGCCTCCATCTGTGCCTGATTGATATCATCTACAAAGCTTCGATGCTGATCCTCTCGTTGCCGCCGTCCGTCGTGTACGATGATTGACCGGACCACCTCGCCTGCCCGCCGCCCTCCTCGCCCAGTCTGCTACACAAAATCAACGAGCCCATACGGCTTCTCCATATAAACCACGGCCACAATCCCCTCGATATCAATACCTGTCCCTAACCCTGTTGTTGCTGCAATCCAACGGCTTGTATGTCCGCCCTCTATCCATGCCGTCCGCGCCTCGTGACGGTCCTTTTCGCTCATGCCGCTGTAATGAAACCCGCAGCCGATCTCGTCAGCTATCGCTTCACACTGACTCTTTGACCGGCAGTATATGACCCCCTTCTGACAACCCGTCATATCTCTATCTAGCTGTTTGATCACCTCGACCGTGCAATCCTCAACAGCATCACGCCCGGGCTTGACTTGCTAAACCTCATAGCGGCAGTTCGGCTTAACCGTCCGATCCCGCACCATGACCGCTGACTTCGCTAGCATCTCGCCACGGAACCAATCCTCCAGCACGACAGGCAGCGTTGCTGTGAGCAGTACTAACGGGCAGCCAAACCGACGTAGCCCAATTAGCTCGCCAAGCTTAGCCCGGTAGCCAATATCCATGATCACAGTATGACATTCATCCACGAATATCCGCTGCAGCAGCCCTGTACACGACAGCCCGTCAACGTACCCGGAAAACTCGGCGCTTGACACAATATCGGCACTGACGACGATCAAGCGTGCCGCCCGCGGCATGCCCTCTCGTCCCGAATTCATCGATGACCTATATCAGATACAGTCGACCCCCATATCTGTTGCTCTTGCCACCAAGTCATCCATCAGTGCAACAAACGGCACGACCACGATGCTTATGCCTGTATCCTGCATCACGGCCGGCAGCATGAATAATATGCTCTTGCCGGCCCCGGTCGGTAGCACATTGATCGCCGTCTGATCTGCTTTGAGTGCCATGATCGATCGCATGCACTCAGCCTGCTTGTCGGATCGCCAAGTCGCCTTCGGTCCTAGCAGCCTTCGCAGCCCATCCGTCATCTCGTCCCCTATCATCTTCCTCTTCTAAGCCGCCTCTCCCTCCTTATTCGTCTTTCTCCGCTTGCGGCTAGTTGCTCGGTTTGAACTATCAGCCCTTTGCTGCTGCTGCTGCCCCGTCACTTGACTATCCCGCTTACGCTTCACCGCCGTCTTCTCTGTATCCCCCTCTCCCTCTATACTGCTTCCCTCTAAATACTGATGCCACAGCCTGCTGATCTCCTTGAATGTCGCGATCATCTCCGGTTGCAGCTTACCCGGGAAGCCGATATGTACGGCATAGTGCTGCCTCGCAATCCGTGTTCCGTGCGTCGACTGCAAATCCCATACGATATTCCAGCTTCCTCCACAGTCAACCGGCTCACCTGTGATCGGATCGATCTCGACGTTATCATCCTCATCCTCATCATCCATCTTACCTTCTAGCTGCTTCATCACAAGCCCTCGAATCCTCCGCCCCATCTCGATCGCGATCGCCCGATATCGTCCCACCCCTAACCTGACCCCCGTCCCGGCCTGCATGATGCAAGCAAGCTTCCTGCTGAGCCGGTCGGTTTCCCATACCGCCGAGCTGCCATCCCTCCACATATACTCGAGCTGCTCTCCACGCGGCTCGGCAAGCTGACACTCCCGCCGCAGTACCCTCTCGGTCGGAAGCAGCCATGCGATATACGCCACAATCATCCGCCCGATCCAGTCGGGGACGAACCGTGCTACCTTCCGGCCGTTGTCACGGATTGCCTTCATCTTGTCTCGGTCGGTCACGATCATGACCTGCCCGTCCATTATGAATATATTCCAGATCAGCTGCCACGAATCGCAGTGCCGCAGCGTCGTGATTTCCGGTCCCCTTCCCGGAAGCCCACCCCACGTATATATGAGCACGAGCAGCGTCTCCCGCAGCAGCCGCAAGTCTCAAAGCCACTTCTTAATACGATGTCGCTTCCATCGGGCCCTTGCGGCATCCCATATCGATGCTTCCATCAGCCGCATCACCTTTGCCGGCCCGGGCTCGAGCCAGTTGTTCTTCGGGTTGCTTGCAAATGACTGACCTGCCCCGAGCCGTATCATATTATCGATAATCCGCCCCATATCGATCTTCTTACTGACCGGCTGCCATACCCCCCCGAATAGCTTATCTAATAGCTTCTCTGCCTCGGTCACCTCATCGCGCAGTGTGCGTATGAAATCCTCGACGCTGATATGCTCGCCCATATGAAATAATCCCTCTCCGTCGTCGGACCACCGTATCGACGGCTGCCCCCCCATCTTCTGCCAGTACCCTTTCCCGTATGCCATCCATCCGATGACCGTGCTCATAACGGTGTGCGTGCCCATACACATCCACAATATGTGCTGCTCCTGAAATGCAAGTACGGCCTTGATCCCGACCTCGTTACGATCTAGCGGCTAATTCTCAAATGCAGCCTCTAAAAAGAACAGCCAGGCCTACCACACTATAGCAGCTAGCAGACCGGTATATAAATGTGGCTCGACGTAGCCTATCGGGCGTTGCTTAATACCAAGCGCCGCACAGAAACATAGTAGCGAATTCGTATATGTGTTTCCACTAACATGAGTTTTAATCGAAGCTACGATAAACCGGAATACAGCTTGATCTAGTGCATCTTGCAGCAGGCTAGTCATACCTTTATCTCCTCGCTCGTCTTCGTCACTGTCATCGTCGTCTTGATATTCGTCTTCATCTCCGTCTCCATCTTCGTCTTCGTCTTCGTCCTTATCCTTAGCTTGTCTCTTTCTGCCACTGGAAAATCTGCTGTTATAACTGCTTGGAACCCTATCCCTCTCAAGCTCTTCTGCCACATCCTGCAGCAAGCTCCACTGCTCATCCGTAAAGCGAACGGCCCAGCGTTCAAGCGCTTCCTCGCGCCCGATACGGTATGCCTTCCAGCAGAAGCTCAAATAGCGGTGACCGACAGACTTATACTGACTCATCGATTCCTCCTTACCCTTACGGCCAAACGGCATACCGCTCGGGGTCATTGATGTGATGCTGCCGAGCCACTGTAATGTCTCTGTCGGCACGCCATCGAGTCGCCAGCAGCAACGTTCCACCTCACGATCGAAGCTCTGTCCGAGCCGGCCTAGCAACAGTCGTTCACGGGCTACTTCCTCGTCTTCTTGCTTCCCAGCCCACCTGCCCGTTGCTGCCCTCGCCCGTAGCCACTGGGCTGCGTCGTGAATACTGACCAAGTCCCGGGAGCCAAAGTGCCGTACCTAGCCTAGCCTCTTGACCCACGGCGAATCACGGTTAATATCTTCCTCCAAGTCACCCTTCCGTAGTCGTATGGCATCTTCTTCCTTTAGTCGAGCCAGACTTGCAGCAATGACCTTGTCTATAGCGCTCTGATTTCCAGCATCAGCTTTGTTAGCCACATCTAACGGGCCATTCCTATCGCTATCATCTCGAACGATCCAGTAGCGCGCATGCCTTCCTCCTATCTATATCTATAGCCGCACCTTAGTCCACGGTTCCTCTGCTGTATTATGCCCTGCCTCTCTCCAATGACGGACAATATTATCGTATGCAATAGTAAGATATCAGCATATATAACAGCTATACCTACCTGAAATAACAAGCTCTTCGATTGCTGGGCCGTTATCTTCTGGTACTGCAATACGCTTCGGGTCAGCTAGTTCTAGTTCACCATAGTAGTCTATGATATCCTTGAGCACTTGTCCCTTGAGCTGATACTGCTGTCGAAAATGTGACTCAATGCTGCTGCCGGGCTGAACGGCTGCTTGACATAGCCGGCAGATGAGTATTTGATAATCCTGATTGAGCTATACGATGTCCTCCATTGTTGTTTGATGTCGCCTCTTTAATCTTAATTATAGAAAGTAAAGAGAGAAGCAGTCTTGTTCTTTTTCTCTATCAATTACAGTCCCCTTTCCTCTGCATTATGCTAACCCCAAGCTCATATTAGCTAACCCCAAGTGTAGGGTTGGGGTTATTTTAAGCCAATCAGCAACTCGGCCCAAGCCCAACCGATTCAAGTCCAAAATCTAAGCGAGATAACCTAACTTATTAGACGATTACTATTCAATCGTCTCTTAATAGTTCCTAGGCTTTCTACCTCACCCCACTCTGGTCCCTCTCTCTGGCTAATCACAGCCTTAGATACCAACAGGGGTTTCCTCTTTCAGTGAAACTAGGACGGACAATAGGGATGTAGTCCGCGCTCAGAGTAAAACTGCAGCTGGAGATTCGCTGGTTGCATAATTAACAAACACAAGGATGAGCAAGCTGTCAGTTTCTGTTAAGCTGATGGGTGAGGAATCCAAATACTCTAAACAGGGGAGTTAAGCCTAATCGATTTATAACCAAGTGCTTTTTAGCCGCTACGATTAGCTAAGTGTTACTGTGGAGCAAGATAGCACGTGGGGATGAACGGAAAAACTTAGAATCCTACATCCTTATGGTCCGTCCCATTTTCACTGAAAGTGGGCCTTTCGCGATCCTATTGGTTGATAATCCCTGTATCTTCCCCGCATTCTACAGAGTAGCTTGTAATAATGGATCCCGAGCAAGGTTCGATTTATAGCGGAGTTCTAACTATTTTATTGGTTGGCTTTTTTGCTTCTTTCATTGCTGGATTTCGAGTTTAACCAACCCTAGACCCTACTTATGTATGTAGACTAAAAACGCACTGTGTTTCCCCTTTCCATCCAATCACAGCCTATACATCTCTATCCCATATCTACCCTCCAGAAAACGCACTTACTGCTATTT
This sequence comes from Fusarium redolens, assembly GCF_020744475.1. Lineage (NCBI taxonomy): Eukaryota > Fungi > Ascomycota > Sordariomycetes > Hypocreales > Nectriaceae > Fusarium > Fusarium redolens. The sequence goes on along the minus strand of NW_025763696.1, from coordinate 323,612 downwards.
AGAGGGACTTCGTTCCTCTCGTCTAGCACCGCAATACGGCTGACATTATCCACTCTGATAGGGTACAGGTCGTCTCGTAGGATCCGGGCTCCTGGGGCCAGTTTTGTCTCCGCTACGCGTTTCACAATCTCATGCTCGCTCTCGTCCCTGCAGGTGATCCTGACACGGTGGGGATTCTGTGGGTCCTTAGTCACCGCTCGGCATCGCCACGTGTGGGATTATCCAGTTCGGCGCGGGCTTCGTTCTCCACTGTCGCTCGGATCGTCCCGGCTGAGAGCCTAGCCTCATCTTCTTCTAGTCTTGAAACGTCAATCGTGCAATAAAGCATGTCTGTGGGGTTCGGAGGAGCGGCTAAGGTCCTCGAATCGTTGTGGGGTAAGAACGGTGTCAGTCGTGTGACGTCAGCATATGATCGTTGAGGTCCGTCCATTGCTTGTAGCGATAGTTTCGAGCTGCTCGCGGACGCGCTGCAGTTCCTCGGTCATCTGATCCTTGATCTCCACCATCCGCTTGCCCATCTCGTGCACTATCTCTTCCTGCTTTGCAACAGCTTCCCTAAGTTCCCTGGTCATCTCCATCTGTTCCTTCAGCGCTTCCTGCAGCCTCTTGGTCTCCCGACGCGACTCTGCCAGGAGATCCAGCACCTTCTGCAGCATTGCCCTTCCATCGCTGCTGCTGCCATTGCCGCTACTCTTTCGGGTTTCGGTCGGTCGGTCGATCTGTTCTTCGGCCGGTACATTTCGCGTCGTCTGCCGGGTAGTTTTTCGCGTTTCTTTGGCAGTGTCTTCCAATTGTCGCGCGGTGTCTCGGACCTTGCTCGTTGGCCTCACCATTCGACTCGGTCTCTTTGGCGTCGAAAAGGGGGCGTCATCCTGCTCCACACGATCTCGGCCTCTATTGGGTCCGCCATGACGGGCAGTCTCCACCACGAATTTTCTCCCAACCAACGATGATTCTTCTGATCCCTTCGCGTGTAGTCAAAAATGCAGTGAAGTCTTCTCCTTGTGTTTATGGTCCCTGTTTAGTAATTTGATGAAATACATAGACATGACGCGTGCACGGATGACCCAGCAACATGCACGGGCCAGTTTTGTTGTATTTCGTCGAATTACCACCACGACTGCGTACAGTAGAATTGATTTTGGTATGGAGCACTAGGAAACGCTTTGCCGGCCCTACAACACCAGAGAAGCGTCAAGTAATTGACGATATGATCTGGGGGACCCTTGAAGGAAGTAGTGATATTCAGAAGCAGCTTCTAAAAGCTCAGAAGCGAGGAAATGCAGCGATTCGTGACTTCAATTGTACACTGAAGAAGGCGATGAAGACCATTGACAAGAAGAACAGTCAGATACAGCGCTTGGAAGAGGAAAAAGCTATACTCAAAGCTTCACTAGCAGCAAAAGAGCCCACTGGCCGAGTCCCCGTTCAATTTGACCCTAACAGGGCTTTTCCAGAAGCTCACCAGATTGTCACGGCACAGGATCAAGCTGAAAAGAATGTATTACATCGGATTGAAGAAAAACGGAAAAGGCCACGAGAAAAAGAATCCCTATATATGGAATACTGTTAAATCAACTATACACCCTGGCAATAATCAACCCTACTAGGCTTAAAGTGGGTCAATAAAATCAACTCTACTTGAGTTGATTTGGTTATTAGTTACTAGGGAAGCTCGCAAAAGGGGAATCCTACAATAATAAGGCATCAATGATGAATCCAATCTTATTATCAACCAACACTAAGAAGTGAGTCATTTGCATACGTAGCTGTTCTTTCTTTGTGTGCCTGCTTCTGTTTTGTGCTCATTTATTATCCACTTGGACATCATTCAACTTTCTCGAGGCGGTAATTTAGCTCCCTTAACTCAGGATCATAACACTTCTTCCACTGCGGATATCTTCGATAGTGTGCTTCAATGAGCTCATGTACTCGGGTTTCCATATTGCGCACGACCTGCGCCTGCTTCTTTCGCATAACACCAAGGCTCTCCTCATCCGAGGTAGCCTCACCTTCTTCACCCCCTGAGAATGAACTCGAATCGGTGTCTGATTGAATCATAGCACGATTTTGACGCCGCCTTTTGCGTCGTTTTAGTTGACCATGTTGGAGATGCTCGTAGGTTTCCAACCCTCTCTTCAAAAACCACAGGCACTCATTAACTTCGTCACATTCCTCGAACGTTTTAGCGACTTCAATCTGCCTTATGGGACACCATTTCTTTGGGAAATAATATCTCTCAGGAGAGTTGTCTAATTCCAGTGTATGTGCTGGAAAGTGGCTTTGGGTCAGCCCGGCTGATTCTTGCTCCCGAAGACGAACTAATTGGGCATAAAGTTCGTTCTCAGGCATTCGAATTAACTCCTGTTCGGGTTGTATGACATGGGGCATGTAACTCTTGGAAAATAGAGTGGTTGCTAATTGCCAGCCGTCAACAGGATGGGTGTTGATGTTGGATGCTGGCAGTGGATGAGTAAGAGTTCCAGTCTGTCGGGACTTGGCGTAGTGTCTGATGAGCCCATAATGCGCGCTAGGCCACCAAATGAATTGTTTTTCTTCCTTGTCTTTCCGCATGAATCCTCGGCTATGCGGGTAGGGGAGAATCCAATGGCTTCCAAGAAACGACCTTTTCAGGTCTTGACGCCATTTCCGTGCGCCAGCCTTGCCTCGTGCAGTTTTGATGGCATGGAAACTCTGTTGGAATAGCATGCGATATGGCTTCTCGTTCCATCCTTGCCGTTCAAAATAGTCATCCTTCGATTTCCAAAGCCAAGAAAATAAGACATGAATATCCTTTACCGCCAATCGATTTCCTTGTGCAAGCTGAAGGGGCTGGTGATCCTTCAGCATGGCGTTATTAACACTACCGTAACACAGGGGAATCTCTCCTGACAATGCAGATTCCAGACATTCTGGCCTCAGAGCTGACTTGACGTGGAAGAAAACGTCCTTTCGAAAGGCACACAGACACAGCTCTCGAAGGTAATTTTCTAGGAGGTCAAGGCACTTTGGAATAGAACTGAATTCAAGCATCCACTGGTAGGCCTTATTCACTCGAATGAAGTCGATCCGTACGTCTCGCACTTGGTGGTATCGAGCGCGATACACATTCTGCATCGATGGGTTGTTAAACATCATATAAGGTGCATAAGGTTGGCGGAAGGTAAGCGTATTCCAGTCGATCTTGTCAAGAAACCAAGCATAACCATACCTCTCCATGGTAAGCTTGAATCCAAGACCTTCGTGGCGCCGAAGTCCATCTGGCTGGCTTGCATCGGGTTGCAGTCGTATGTCTCGCCAGCACCCAGCGACCTTCTGTATCAATCCGCCTGTATATGAGAATTGGAGACAGCGAAGAAACATGAGCATAATTCTTGTGTGTTCCCAAGTCACAAAATGTGGATCTTGGAAGCTGTATACCATCTCGAACCCTACACAGAACTTGTTGATGTTACACCTCACCCATGTGAGGAGAGTATCAGTTGTAAAGCTATAGTATGGGGAACCATCGTCAGTAGGTACGATGAGGCGCTTCTCATGTAGCTCTCTGGATCTTATCTGGTTGTCAATAGCATAGAACAGCTCCTTCGAAACACGATGCTCTTCTCGAATGCCGAAAGACTTTCGCATAGATCCTAATATGGCATGGTGGCATCGAAGCTTTGTGTATAAGTATGCCTTGATTAATGCCGTTGGCTGGTGGCTAAGACCGCCTCCAACAAGCTCCCATGTCTTTCTTAGCTTTTTATCAAGGGCAAGTGTTTCGATAGCCGCGTTTGTGAACGGATACACATTTCCGGCTGCGAATACTTCCTTGACACTGGAGTAGAATTGAGAGTATAGAAGGCCAGCAGCTCGGCGCTGAGAGCGCTTTCCAGTCTCTATAGTGAGACTCCCAGTATCCTTAAGCATACTGAATGGATAAAAGACCTGTTTTGGGGTCCCCTTATCATCAGTATACCTATTGCCGACCTGGAAGGCATATGATTCTAAGCAACATCGCCGGTAAAGTAGTGTTTCTGCTTGTTTATCTGGTGGATCATCAATAATACCAGTTGCCAGTTGGCTCCAAGGTACAACTTCAGATGGCTGCTGAGGGCAAGTTTCTTTCCCAATATCAAAGTAGAGGTCTGTTGTCGTATGGCTGTTATCGATGGCACTGGTCCAATACTGTTCAAAACGAGACATCATCTTCTCCCAAGTAACGTCCTTTGTGAGAACCTTCAGGTTCTTTGCTTGAAGAAGAATAGTAGCATTCCGGAACTGCTGGAATCCTGGTTCTTGAATGGCAGTGGTGATAGTAGCCCAAACATCTGCCAGTGCCTCTGGTGGCAAGTAATACACTAGTTGTTGTTCCCGTGCCACTGGGTGCACACGTTGAGAAAGTCCCTCTATTCCGCGGGCGGTGGAGTTGTAACGACTGTGGTCATAGCTTGACGGATAATGCTGGACATGAGCTGTGCTGTAGCATTGGTATATTGCAGGGAGCAGAATACCATCCATCCATAGTCGAAAGTCTTCATCCCTGATTTTACTAGACTTCTGCTCTTCTCGATATAGGTTAGGGAACAGAATATATAAAGATATATCCTCAAATCCAATAACACGACCGAATGTATAGTGAGGAATCTGGTGTACAGGTCGGTGGACTTGATGTTGTTTGCCATTTGTATCGAGGAACGTGACAGGTATTGATCGAAGGTGGAGATCAGACTGAAGATCAGATACAGTCATTCGGGTAGGAGACCAGTGAATTCCCTTCTTAGCAACAGCAAGGCTACTCGGGAAGGCCACGACACTGTCTATATCGAAGGTAACCCCAGCACCATCTGAAACCCGCTCATCTTCATCCAAGCAGATATATGGTACCTCCTCTCTGGAGTCAATACCACAAAAGAGCTGTCTTCTGGATTCAGGGTTTAGTTTTCCAGCCACATCATCTTTCTGGTGCGCGATGGTCTCACGACTGAGGATGTCAGGACCTAATTCAGGCGTGAAGTGCAGGTACATGGCAAGGCTGATATGTTCGTTGGTATCTCCCATATGACTGCGCTTTGCTGCCTGGTGGCACTCGTTGCAACATCCTTGAAAGTTGAAAAGTTGTTCTGCCAGCTCTTGTGAGAGATGCCCAATTGGATCTGACTCGCCGTTCCCCACTTGTGGAGAGGTCTCTAGGGTTGTATCAGAGACAATATCCTGAACCAGGTCAGGACCCTGGTGAATTGAAACAGCTACCGGATTTTCCGCAAAGGCGGAAGTTGTGGTACGAGGTATACCCTGTTCATCGATATCTCCGGGTAGCTGAGGATCTACTGCGGGTAGGGACAATGGCCTGTCCATGCTGTCTGCTTCAGGCGCACTGTTTGGTGATGTAATCGATGCTGATCTGAGAGGCTCATCATGGTCAGGGAATACCTCCTCGGTGGTGGGTTGGAGTGGAGGACTAGGTGGAAGGAGAAAGTTGCTTATGTCTTGTTCTTGTAGTTGTGTGAATGCACTGCTATGTGAGTTATCTGACTGCTGAATAGGATAGTGCAAATTATGAAAATTGCTATAGGGTATCCCTTTATTTCTAGCTGCAGCTTTCTGCCGTTTGTTCCGCCTGCGTTGAGCGTCTGCCGTCGCTTTGTCCTCAGCTGTTGCATATTTGCGTGGTCGTCCACGTCTTGGTGGTCTCTCCATATTAATTTCAGTATGATATTGTATGAGGTGGTAAGGGTTACTTTGTGTTGATGCCGGAGATTATTTTTTGATACCCCAATGACTATCTTGTTGCTTTTGCGGTTGCTACAGCAGCATGTGCTAATTGGCACCCCAGCCCACGAGAATACCTCTTACATAGCGGGCCAGATTAGCTACAGTCAGTATACCTGCAGTACAGATATCTACTCTTTTATAACGGAGGGAGTAGAGCATTAACCTGGGCGGATCGGTATTCTGATGTTCTAACTCATGCAATAGCACGGCCGACAAGAAAATTCGCACAGATTGAAGGATAATTAACAGGTCTCCCTCTCTTTCGGCTTAGTTTTTTGGAATGATGCGCTAGGCTCTATATGAAATAGCACGATTCGCTTCTGAAAATGGATGGATCTTGACCACGAAATTCACGATTGGCTGAAAGAGAGCCCCACATATCCAAAAACGGCCACATCTTGACCGCTAAATTCTGATTGGCTGCAATGCTTGGGACCGACGACGAGGTCATCAACTTCCAAGACGAATATACCAACAACCAGCTAGAAGAACTGATGGAAATATAAGTAAGGCAAGTCTTAAGCTCCTAATGTATGGTTTCTTACTATGCTAATAAGTTTTACGTTATATTCAGTATCTAGTTTGAGTCGGTCGGTATATGATGTTCTCGATAAAATTTATGGGTGCAGCGAATCCGTTTGGGTTAAATGGATTCGCTATGCTTGTTCATTAGCGCCGTTTTTTTTACTATAGGCGTTCAAATGGATTCGCTAGCGAATCTGCCGCGCAGCTAGGATAGGATAGGATAGGATAGGGGAAGTCCAAAGATCGAAGGTGAGATGCTTCTTGTACATAGAGGTTGTAAGTTGACTTCTCAATAGCTCTTTTTGCGACCGGTACTCTGCTTCTAACCACGATCGAATTGTAACGCCGCTGCGGGGCAAAAGCTCGTCAACGAGTTCTTCATTTGATAAACCGAGAAGCTTTCGAAAGTCAGGGTGTTCGACGGCCGAGAAGGGTACATCGGCATCTACAATCCAACGGAGCAGTAGCTCCTTGAACAGCTCTGCCTTCGGCTTCGGAAGAGCTAACCGTTCTGCGGCTTGCCTTTGCAAGTCGAGTACCGTTCGCTGGCGTTGACGCCGGCGAGGTGGCTCAGACTCTATAGTCTCGCTGTCTACCTCGCCAACAAGAAGATCGTGATCTTTCCTTAAGTGCCGAAGCGCTCCGCTTGTACCGCTGTTGACGAGGGCGTATAGCGATATTTCCTTCTTTTTATCGCACTGGTTGCAAAGCCAGAAGTCCCCCTTCTCCCTATTTCCAACGACTTTGGCGAGCCGCCGGCCATACGGGTCGATAGGCGACTTCCTCGCCCTCTTCTTCCTGTGTAACCACTCGGTCGGTACGTAATCTTCGCGTTGGATCTTGATCTTGCTCATCAAGCTAACTTCAGTAGGGATCTCGTTGGTGTCGATGTCTCGAAGCTGGTCGGAAACGGACCGTCCACCGCGAAAAGTAGCAAACGCGGTGCTTCCGGCTGCGGCGGATCTCGTGTTCAGGGTCGACGGTTGGCTGGCCGTCTCGGTAACTGCTTCCGAGAGGGCGGCCACCGAAGAGGTATCGTCAATATCGGACATCTTGACGGTGATGAGCGTGGTGCTTGGGGCTAACTTTTAGCCGTGCTGTCGCACGACACGATTGTTTGGATGACTGAACAACGATCGGGAAGATCCCCTGCGAATCGGGCAACGAAAGACTCTTGATTTTCTATCTAAAGGAGCGACGAAGGTCGGTCTCTTATACCTATATTCAATCTGCCGATATCATAGGCAGCAGGCTGCTGCCTGATGCTAGTTGTGGTCGTTCACTCTCATCGTGAACTTGTTCAGTTCCCAGGGAAACGGCCTTTCTCTGTTGCCTTGATGACTGACTTCCCCACGCTCGACGATTTCTAGGCAGACCAGTATCGTTTTCATATTCCACGACCTGTTGATGGACCCGAACTGATGCGGCACGACAATGTTAGTCTCGTCGGTGGAGTCTTCCTGTTTTTAAGGGGGCAGCTGGTGGAAGTCTTTTGTGGAGGACGATCACTGAGCTATCGACTACCCACACAGCCCAATTGGGCTGATGACAACCGTAAAGGTTTCCGCAGATTTGGATAGTTTGTGGAAGATGGCATGGTTGATCTAGTTGACAAGTGCATGCGGCGTTCGATGAGTATCAGAGACCCCTCAGTTGAGTCGGACAATGGACTCGAAGACGTCGAATGACACTTTCATTAACCTGCTAGTCACAAAGCTTCATTTTAAGGTCCCTTCAGCCCAGATCATGTAGCATCATGGAATTCTGCTGGATAAAGAAACTGCTCAGAAGGTCATACGGCCCGGTCGCACCCGCAGCTAGATCCCAGTCGCCGAAATCAGTATATTCATATACGTCGGAGGAATAATTGCCCATCATGGGGCTGACTTTTTCATTCAGCGGCTCGTTCAAGTTGACAGCGAGAGAATGTTCCAGACCGCGCAGTATAGCGCCTTCGAGGCGGTTGACAGCATATTGCATAGGTTCGTGGCTTTTGCTCATCATGCGAAGGTTCCAGAGGTAGGAGTTGAGAGTCTCCTGCCAGAAGTGACTTTCCTGCGGAGATAATGAGGTTACGAGCAGCAGGGTGGTAAAGGAGCCCAGGAGCGAGAAGAGATAGGGCGACGTAAAGTACCAAAACGCTTCGAGATGATCGGGCCTCAAGCTTATCACGAAGCTAATGGCGGTTTGGGCGGTTTGAAGAGCAATCTGACGAATATTCGAAAGGACGCGATCGTCGGAACAGCGTGGCGGAAGGGCAGTAGATCGGATTAAGCGGCGAAGAAGGGTCATGACGACGCCATAATAGGAGAAATGGAGATATCCATGAAAACACAATTTGCGCTGGTAGATGACATTCATCTGCAGCGTTGGCGGAACGTTATGGTACCAGCTCGTAAGCATTTCAAAGAGTGGCCGAGCCTTTTCGAAGAGAACAACGGTATCCTGCTCGAGACATGTTCGAGCTGTGTAAAAGTTTGAGTAGACAACTGATAGTATCTGCGTTAACCGCACCATTTGTATGTACTGTGTCATGCCGACAACAGTAATAGACCCTCGGTCTTCATCAGAGCCTGAGACAGAGCCAGAGGCAGAAGCAGAGGAAACGGTCGGGCCTTCCTTATCATAATCCGAAAAGTCAACCGGTGTAAGATCACCAACGGTCCAGTCGTCATCATGAATATGCAGAGGACGGCCATAGCTCAATGCGGCCCAGCGATCCTGCATAAATAGCGCCCAGCTTAGGCGCTTGCGAACGTTGCGCTCCCATTGCGGAATAGTCCAGTTGCTGGCATCAAGGTGAAGTCCAAGACATTGGCCGATGGCGAGCGCCTGACAGGTAAGACCCCATTGGAACGTGTGGTCTGGGTTGAGGGGTTCCTCAGGCTGGCATTGCAGCAGCAGGAGGGCGGCCTGGATGGAACTGAGCTTTGGGCGGTGATAGGACGCTGGGATGGCCGTCCGTAGCATCCTGCGGAGGAGTGTGGCGTCAGGGGGGCTCCGAATCGAGAGCTCAGGGTCGTAGGTCCACCAGCGAATGGCGGATAGATAGACAGCCCCGAGAAGTGCGGCAGGGATGCGTCGATAAGACTGGCTGTAGGCAAGGGTAAAGGGGTCCTTGGAGAGGATAGGATAACACGGCTGGACATGTTGCCAGAAGAGCTCAACGAGACCTGGACCGTGGGGGCGAACGCAGGCCTGGATGGCGTCGACCTGAGAGAATGTCGGATCGCCCTCGACTGCTTTTTCGTCGCAGGCCATGTGGAAGGTCAGGGGATACTCCTGGCGGTCATCCCTCTCGAGCACGCGTCGGATAGCGTGCGTCTCGAGGCTAAACTCGTGAGTCTGGGGATCGTAGGGTCGGTGACGCATTAGTATCGGCTCCATGTCGCTTCCCAAGCCGTAGAGCTCGGCGAAGCGTGTCGACGAGCATCCCATAGTGCGGTCCAGCTCCGGAATGATGACCAAAGGCGGTGCAATGGGATGTCCGCTGTTGACAGAGGCGCGCGTCTCGGCCGGGGGCAGGAACGTCTGGACCGACTGCACCGACTGTACGGACTGGACGTCATCTCGTGACTCTTTACGGGTCTGGCTCATGCTTCGCGCTGGGTGGGTCAGTAGCTGCTGTGTCTGAGAAAGATGTCCTGGCTCTTCTGAAGGGCCCGGCTCATCACCACCGCTGTGAGGACCGCTCCCTTGAATGCTGCTCCCTCCGCTGGTTGTGCTGGCGACCTGGCGCTCGGGGGGATCATGCTGAAAGGTGCACGGCGTAGCTCTCAGCTGGCAATGAACACAATCACCGTCGCCGCCCTTTGTGACGCAGCGAGTCTTCCGCGTCCGACAGGCATCGCAGGGTCGTAAGCTCCGGCGCTGGCGCTTCCGGGCGTTGTTCTGATAGTCCTGGGGCGTGATGATTTCCATTTGATATATCTCTTTTCGCTATATAGGAATGGTATTGTATGTTTTGGGCCACGTCCATCCGAGTGTTGGAGATGTTTGGTTGTTGCTTTTGTGTTGTCCTAGGTTGGACCCTCCCCCCTTCTTACTGTCCCTGTCTGTCTCAATTATGCCAGACACGAGTCTTGGGGTCTTAGTCTCTTACGCAGGCCTTGCGTCCTTTGGGTGGGAAACCTATAGAAGCAAACTACCACTCACCATCATGTATACTTGTTTTTCCTTCCTTATTAAGCTCTTTTCTCTTGGTAAAGTGGCAGGCTGAGGCTGTGCGCTTACGCATGCTTGAATGGCTTGTGCCTAGATGTGGCAAAAGATGATGGATGTCGTCAGCCTCAAAGTCAAGCTTTTTGTGGTCCTTGGCTCAGCTCTTTGTTACAGAGTTTCTTGACACATTCAACGCTGATTCAGTGAGGTCGCATCTGTCTCAGTCTCTTCCCACAGGATAGGTCAGGACAGGGGCCACGCCCATTGCTTTTTGACAACAGCAACAGGGCACGCGCGCCATTTAACCGGATGACGGGGGAGGCTGAGACCTTTTTTGTGGGACGTGCTGCTTCGTGTTGCATCCTTGTCTAGGTCTGGGCTGAGAATGTTCTAGACTGCGGTACACGGATATCCCCGTCATAACAATTGAGGGGTAACACACCGAATGTCATTGTGCAAACGCATTCGAGTGAAATCAGGTTATTGTGGGCATTTCGACCGATAAGTGTGTGTGGAGGTTGATTAGCCTACCGTCAAGGTGTTGAACAGGTGCTGGGGTCTCACGTGCAAGCAGGGATACTTTAAGATTACAACCGAAATGGTAAAACCTCAAAGGGGCAGAATTCAACAGAAGACAACATGAATATACCAATCTGGATCAATGGACCGAATACACGTAATGTCTGACACAAGGCGGATCCAGTGGGGGCTGAGATCGTGGTGGAGCACGACACCCCCTTTTTGACGCCAAGCGCGTGGTGAAACCCACGACCAAAGCCCGAGACACTGCGCGACAACTGGAGGACACCGCCAAAGAAACGAGAAAAAGCACCAGGCAGACGACGCGAACCATCCGGGCCGAAGATCAGATCGACCGATCGACCGAAGTTCGAAAGAACAGCAGCGGCAGCAGCAGCTATCGCATGTACCGATGGACAGCCAAGATCAAATGAGCACTTGATTTTCTATCTAAAGGAGCGACGAGAGTCGGTCTCTTATAATCTCCTGATCATGCAGAGATACCCAACTGGTTTTGGCGACCCTACCCCGCTCCAAAGTTGATGATTTTATTGATTGTTGATTGGGCCTGCTAAGGCGTTGTTGGCCTCCCACAGTTCGTCTGGCACCACTAGCGTAAGCATGTCGCAGCGGAATTTGATAGACCAAATAATTTCGTTGACCTAGACGCTGTATGCCTTACTTACACTGCCTTGGAACCCAGTGTATCCTGAAAGTATCCCGGGACATCAATATTTGCACGGTAACGTATGTGCCAGATCTCCTCGGCTGTGCCATCTTTAACAGGCTCATCTGGATGAGAGAAGCTTGTCTATTAGATCCAGTGGCCTTTTCATACAACAAAAGAGCTAATAAACAGGCGGCCTCTCCTGTAGGCAGATGGCATCTTTTCCGTTATTTTTTACACGCAACGGAACCAGGTTTTCTTTCGTAGGGATCCTCTTGGTGGTTGGTTATATAAGCTGAGAAATTAAATAACTAAGCCTAGTTTTAGTCCTCTTCGGAATTCTGGTCTTGACTAGTAAGGGTCCTCTCGATTCGCCTTGTGTCTGGACGCAGGATTCTGTACATCCTCGAGACCACAGGAATGGATGCCAGGAGATCGCCCTCTCTAACGACTCTGACCCTAGACGATTGATAAACTGCAGTTGACGACCTGTAATCTGCCGAACGAACCAACTACCTCGATGATATAGTTTAAAGGTTAGACTAGCTTTGAGAATCTCCCATTCCCCTAAAGCCATCGAAGGGGAAATTCTTTTATTGAATAAATATGTCATTATAGCGGCAGTAGGAGAGTCGATTCGAATGATCGGTAAGATGTTTTTCCATCGCTCGTGGGCGGGGAGGACCTTGGCGAGGTACTCTCCTTTGCCAGACATTATCTCTTTCCAATATGAAACACATGTACCTATATTTCGAAAAAGATATGACCGGAGATCTTTCAGCCAGCAGGAGGAGGGATCAGACGACGACGTGACCTCCTCCACTTCTTTCTCAAAGTCGTCTCAATAGCTAACGAAGTCTGCATCAAACGTGGTGAGCGCCGGTTTATCAGGTACAATGCCAGAACCCATTCGGTGTTGAGAAAAATCGCTTAGCACCTTCACTATGCGCTCATGCATGAAATACTTAAGGAAACCAATGACGTGGCTCAAGGTAGCTAGAATTACCAATTCGCCGCTTTTGTAGGCTGGCATCCAGAAAAAGCTTGCCACCGCACATCTCTTTGCTGATACGATACCAAGGTTGTCATCGAATTCGAATACACTTTTTTCTTGGTCCACGAGCTCACTCAGGAGCATTCTCAGGTTGACGACGGTCTCATTTCCGATGCTGCCCATGTGATATGATAAGCTTTCCTTATAGACTGCGCAAATGCCCAAAAATGCGACCTATTATTGAGACAGAAAGTGGTGACGTTCTTTGTTTATCTGATAATAAAGAAAAGCTTGAAATGAGATGTTATTGTTACTTGTACTGTAGTTCTGAGAAGATCAAAGGCTTCCTATCCTTGTACTTCTGCATTACTCGCGTAGTAGCTTCTCTACCCTTGCCCATCGGTCTGGCTCGAACATGTCTGGGTGGTGATACTCCTGTCCCTTCTCAACTGCATACGCCAACGGCGTCTTTCCCTGCGCGTCAAGTAGCTCTGTGGACAATTGAAATTCATCACGAAGACAACACAGGGCTTCTTTCGTAAGCTTGCCGCTAATGACACCATGATGAAGTGCGGTTCGTCCTTGCTCATCCCTAGCCCTCACATCTACCTTTTGATTGGCTAGTGTTCGTAACAAGGCGGCTGAAGCCCTGCCAGATCTAGCAGCGAGGTGTGCTAAGTTCAGGCCCTGTTTTGTTTTGAAACTTGGGTCTGCACCATGCCCAAAAAGAAGGCGCAATGCCTCTAGATCATCATGGCTTTGTACAAAGACGCTTGTGCTGAGGAATGCAGCCGTTGGTGACATGCCTGCCTGGTCGAGTTCATTGACGCCTGTCGACAATATTATATCGGATATAGCATGATAGCAGAGATGATATCAGGACAGCATATCAGGATAGACAAGTCTAAGCAAAAGCTGGAGAACTAGGCAGCCGTGACGCCATTGGGTCCCTGAACATGCCACAAAGATATGTAAAAGAACCTGTGTTCATTGTCATTGTTGAAGCAACTCGCCCTTGAACGAAAGAAAATGCAAATAACAAAGTCAAAGGGGAGAGGCAAATGTACTTTGTTCATTCTGCCGCCTCCTATTTCCTCTCCACTGGGAATGTCATAACTATTTCGCTTTTAAACAAGCCATTAAATCCACGCGTCAGTCCATGAAAGCGATATCCCCGTACTGTCCGCTAAGGATTCGTCTTCCGAACCAAATAGTCCGATGCCCGTACTCTTCGCGTCCATTCACTGAGATAATTAGTTATGTTTCTAACAGTCACTACAAAAGACATGATAAAAAGTTCGGGTAGTAAAGGCTATAAACTGACCTCCAGCTTCCATCGTAAACCTTACGTGAATCGGAAGAGCCCCATTGTGCCTCTTGTAGCGCTGTCTCAATCACATACGCCGTGATGCTTGTCCCACTTGAGATAATCGGCTTGAGAGGGTCCACTCCTTTCGTTTCGAACAGTTTCGCAAGTTGATCAGATGGTAAGAATGCCTTCGTTTCCGTATCCAGCACCAGGTCGTATGGGATATTTATCGAACCGGGCATGTGTCCTGAGAGTGAGTCTGGCCGTGGCCCAGGATAGTTTCCGCTGAAGTCGTCGCTCGATCGTGAATCCAAAACCTGTATGCCTTCTCTACCCTCTTTATTATGGTCCATGACTGCTTCACGAACTTCCTCATAGGTAGCAATCTTCCCCTTATCTATCGTGGGAACCGGGTAGATGCAACGCTTGAAGCTAGGCATCTCCCCTTGTTCTGTCGGAAGGCCCTGTTCCACCCACAGCCGGAAATTATTGAGGATGTGCACCTTCGGATGACCAAAAACCTTCAACATCCATCCTACCCGTGGTGCCGAGAAGATACCTAATTCGCTTGTATCGTAGACTACGAGAATGTCCTCTTTGCGAATTCCCAGCCCGCTCATTGAGCTCGCGAGGCCCAGAGCGCTGGGTAGCAGACGAGGAAACGGGGATTCCGTGTCGATAACAATGTCGAGGTCGAAAAAGCGAGCTTCTGGGATCCGTTTCTGGCAGAACGTCTGGATACCGGTGCGACTCTCCTGGTCATTGTCTGGAAACCAGGAGACGCACAAGGGAATAACCCTTGGTTCGAGTGAGGCGGCCGACGACGGATTCATCTTAATGGTATTGTGCAGCTCCCTCGGACTCGTGAGGTAGGATGATATCGAGCGGCGGGGCGATGGCGAATAAAGCCTGCTGTGACAACCAAGGAATGGTCTGAACGTGCAGGGGCTATATCTACGCAAGCAACCAGTCAGAATAGGGAAACCTGCCGTTACTACCATTGTGTACTGGATCAATTCTCTTCTTCTCAGGCGGTACAAATAGTGGCAGTCAATAATAGAGCGTCAGGGCTGAAGTTGTAGTTTTCGCAGTAGCCATGCAGCAAGGGAAGGTACAGTAGGAGCTAGCAAGTGTGTAAAGCATTTTAAAGCGGACATACGAAGAACCCCGGCAGCTTTAGGAATAAACCAAATGATGCCGTTCATCCTAATGCTGACGCAACAGCGACGTGCTTTAAGCGCTAAAAATCGGGTACTCCCAGAAGCGCATGTCTAACCAAATCCGATTCAATATGTGTGGATGATGACGGTTTGGCTATCCCGAATTTTTTGGTCATGATGATTTAAGTTACCAGCCAATTCAGCCGGTCTTGTGACAATGACATTCCAGCTAGGCATTACTACATTTTCACAACTAAAAATCATTGGGGCCTGACCTGCCCCAAGTAATTAGCGAAGTCAGCACATTAATCTTTGCAAAACAATGGCCCAGTCTTCTACCTTTCTGATCCTTGACCAGTCCCAACGATATTTCTAAGCGGTACTTGCGAATCCAACAATCTTGGTCAGGCGACAACATCTAAAAAAACAAAAAAAACCTGGCAAAAGGTCCAAAGGAATCGTCTTAATTTTTGACTCATTCGTCTCCTCCATATTGTCGGTGCGGTGATCAAAGGTTTTGCGGCTGATCGTGCGAGAAGCCTTGGGCTTTCCTCATATGACCCGAAGAGTTGCAGGTTGGGATCGTGTGACAAGCCGCGACGCGTCATACGACGTAGCTCTGGCAATCATTCCCGCTGCCTCCACACTTTCAGCGTTCATACCAATCACAAGCTAGGGAAATGGGGGGCTACACCCTAACGAGGGATCAAGCGTTGAGCCACAATAACGGTAGGACCTACCATCCAGGACCACCTAATGGATAACCAAAATTTCGCTCCGCCAATATAAAATCCAAATTTTGATGCGTGCAAAAAAAACACCAGGTCGTCAATTAAAAAGCGAAGCTTTGGAGAGAGACCCTAGAAAATTGATCAATTTTTACTCTCTGCGTGGTTTTTTGATCTCCCGACCGCTTCGTGTGCGCTGGCAGTGTTTGGTTACGACCCTAAAGTCGTCACTTTCGTCCTCTGACCTGACACCCACCTCAATCACCGACTCGACCTCCTCGTCCACACCCACCTCTATTTCTGCCTCCTTTGAGTCAGGAAGAGCTCCTCCAGCCGCTAGAGTCTCCACCAGAGCCATGAATCGTCGGTTCGGGTTCGGTACCGCCTTTCTTTTCTTCCCTCGCCGCAGCTGGGCCATCTGCTCCTGTTGTTTATATTGCGCAGTAGTGCTGGGTGAAAATATATTTTTATGAAACTTGATTGTTCATTATTGAGATGAGAGTTCTTCTCGGGTTTATATCTCTAGTTGATTTCATCTAGGACTTTGAACTTTAAATCTAGGACTTTCAGACTGACAGTCTGAATCCTGAAGGAAAGGGGGATTCCCGGATTTTCCAACACGCCCCCATCCACCTGGTCTTCAGGGCACAGAGTCATCGTGGACTTCAGTACTCCAAATAATGCGACCTGCTTCCTCGATCGGGCATGCACTAACTCGAATTGCTTCTAGAACGTGACCAGGGCTAACGGCGTTCAATGGTGTAGTGAGTCCGTCTGCTACCTGCTCGTGTGTGCTAACGTATTGCACATCAATGTTCCCGGCTTCAACTTCTTCTCGGATATGGTGCTCGGTTAACGGAATGTGCTTTGTCCGTTGGTGAAGCTCAGGGTTTCTGCATAGCTTTAGGGAACCCTGGTTGTCGCCGTTCAGTGGAATAGGCATATGTAGTGGCAGGAGCAGTTCAGAGAAGAGGTTCCTAGTCCAGACCAATTCTCTGGCACATTGGGAGAGTGCTGTATATTCAGCCTCGGTGGTCGATAGTGCTACTGTTTCGTGCCGTTTGGCCCTCCATGAGACTGTTGATCCTTCAAGTTGAACAAGCCATCCAAACGTCGATCTTCCCGTAACAGTGTCGCCTTTCCAATCCGAATCGGCCTAAGCTGTGATGCTCCAAGCGGATTCAGGATCTCTCTTGACGCCCCCAAGCACCAGGCCGTGGTCTCTTGTCTGCTGTAGATAGCGAAGACCTCTTTTGATCAATCGTGAATGTGCTGGTGATGGATTCGACATGTATCTTGAGAGTACCGAGAGTAGGAAAGCTAAATCGGGTCTGGTTTGGGTCATTCCATATATCAGCGAGCCGGTTTTCGAGCTATAGTCTTCTCGTTCCTCTGGAGGAGCAGAGTCGCCATTGTCTCTTGGTTGCAGTGTCGAGAGTGAATTTCGCTCCATGGGGGTCTTGACCGGTCGGCAATCTTCCAAGCCGAATTTCTTTAGTATTCTGGTAAAATATGCATCCTGGGAAAGGTAGATCAGCCTTGAGTTCCTGTCTCGGGTTATTCTTACTCCAAGAAAATGGCTGGCGGGACCGAGATCAGTCATTGTGAAGATCTCTCCCAGGCGGGCTTTGTACCCTTGGATTGCTTCCTTGTTGCTGCCCATGATGAGGAAGTCATCCACATATGTGATGATAATCACTCCCGTTGTGGAATTGTGATATACGGCCGTGTCAGACGTTGCTTGTCTGAAGTCAAGGGATTCCAAGGTCTCCTTCAGCTTCTTTTGCCATTGCCGAGGCGCCTGTTTGAGTCCATAGAGGGATTTGATCAGTTTGCAGATCTTCTCGGTTGAGAATCCTGGCGGACGGTCTTCTGGGTGTTGGTCGAAATACTCGACAAGTCCTTCCGGCATTTCGATAAAGACTTCTTCGTCGAGGTCCCCTTCCAGGAATGCCGTCGACACGTCCATCTGCTCAATCTCCCAGTCAAGACAGGCAGCAACGGTGAGGAGGATTCTCCAAGTCGCCGCTTTAGCAACAGAGGCAAAGGTCTGGTTGTAGTCAAAGCCGAACTGTTGTTCAAAGCCTCTGACCCCCAGCCGCGCCTTGAACTTGTCCAGGTTGCCGTCCTCGTTTTTCTTGACCTTGAATACCCACTTGACTGTAAGTGGCCTATTGTGAGCTTGGTTGCGGTCCAGCATGCGCCAAGTTCCTTTCGTGAGGAGACTGCGCAGCTCACTGTGTATTGCTCTGAGCCAATGCTCCCTTTGCGGACCTTGAAGCGCTTCAGTCATTGTTTTGGGCTCAGTGATCACCTCTTTTAGGTGATCGGGCAGCTTAGCTGATGTCATGGATGTTGTCGTCTGTCCATGCTGAGGATTATGCACCTCAGCATGCTGAAGATTGTTCAATTCAGACCTTTGGGGGCTTGGAGTCTTTGTCTGCTCCGTGACGGACTGTGGTCGGCTTGAGATGGGAGCTCCGTTCTTGCGGATTTCCGGCTCAATATCATGCTCAGTTTCGGTCAGGAATTCTGTCTCCCCAACCTTTTCGTAGAATTGCACATTGGCAGAGCGGACGATCTGATGTCCCTTTCTGCGAGAGGGCACTCAGCAGGTGTAAATCTGTGAACCTTCCATGCATAGGTAGATTCCAGCCTCTCCTCTTGGACCAAACTTATGTGATCTCAATCTTCGTTCCTGCGGTATGTGTATCGTGACTTGTGAGCCGCAGATTCGTTCTCCGGACAGATCCGGCTTATTGTCTTGTCCGGGGAAGGCTTCATTGAGAAAGCTTTCCATGGGAGTGAGGCCATCAATTGCCCTGGTGGCTGTCACGTTTGTCTTGCGCACCATATCTTCCAGGACCAATGGCCAGAGCTCTATCGGGAGTCTTTCTGATTCCATGGTTGCTCTGACTTTGTCAAAGATGATGCGGTTAGAGCGCTCAGCAACTCCGTTAAATTCAGGAGTATATGGTGTCGTCTTGATGATCTTGACGCCGTGAGTGTACTCGAGGTTCTTGAGAGACGCACCATAGAGCTCAGAGCCGCCGCCCATCTGGATTGCGTACACTCGTATGCCATACTGAGTTCGTATCTTCGAGACGAGCTGGCCTAGAAGTTCCGAAGCCATCCCCTTCCTCGTGAATGTGTAGGCCCATCTCATTAGATGCCTGTCATCTGTGGCAATCATTCCCCATCGTTCGCCTCTAAGGCCCGGTGGATTGACTTTGAAGGTGTCAACATGGATGAACCCGGCCCTGGAGGTTCGTTTCCGTTTATTTCGTGGAGTCCATCGTAGGGCTTTTGCGATGTCGCAGGCGAGACAGTAATTGAAAGGTTCATGATTGTGGTGGCTGTCGCAGAACATTCCTCTGGTCATTTTGGCAGTCTGCGATATCTGATATTGTTGGAAAATCCGGGGATCCCCCTTCCCTTCAGGATTCAGACTGCTAGCCTGAAAGTCCTAGATTTAAAGTTCAAAGTCCTAGATGAAATCAACTAGAGATATAAACTCGAGAAGAACTCTCATCTCAATAATGAACAATCAAGTTTCATAAAAAATATTTTTTCACCCAGCACTACTGCGCAATATAAATAACAGTATTTCAACTACAGCAGCTTAGATCTTAGACCACAACACAGTCAATTGGGGCTCACTTCAATACAGTCTGGCTCTGTTGCTTCAGCTTGATAGCCTCTTGTACCTAAAGTGGTCCGAAATAATTCTAGTCCATATACTGAGCTAGCCACTTAACGAAGATCTGGGGGTTTTCTTGAAAGTGCGTATAACCCTTCATCCGGACTGTTCCGTCAACCCAGAGAAGCCGCTTTTCTTCGATAGGGATTGAGTCGTACATTGTCTGCACATCGCTTTCCTTCGTCAATATGTCGTTGCGCACAGAGTATATAAATGTCGGGATGTGGACGCTCTTCATAATTGGGATGGGCGATAGTTCGTCAATGTCGAAACTTGACTCAATTTTGACCAATTTGTTGACCTCATCGAAGCGATCTTCAAGACCAGTCATCTCAAGAGCCCTTTCAACAAAGGGCCGGTAAGAGAGCGGTTCGGGGACAAGAAGACAACGCACATCCTTGAATGCCTCTGGTCGACGGTGTACCGCGATGAAAGTCGCTATGCCGCCGAGGCAACGACTAAAAAGACCGATTGTCATATTCTTGGTGTCCTGCCGGCTACGGACGTAGTTCAGCGAGCCCACAACATCCCTGGACTCGAAGTGGCCAGTGCCAGAAATGCCACCGTTGGCCTGTCCACTATTGCCGAAGTTGCGCATGTCGTAGGCGAGTACATTGTAGCCGACATCATGCAGTATCTTCAAGTCGGGGATGAAATTGAGCTCGAAGTCATTGCCAGTGGCAGTGCCACCAAGGAAGGCCTTCCAGGGTTCCAGGTGGGCAGGAAACCCAGATCGATTGCATCGAAGGGGGTGATTAACAATGACGAGCTTGTTCGAGCCAGACTTTGGAATATACCAAGCCTCAAGTGGAGTACCGTCTTCGGAAGGAAAGAAGACATCCTCGTACTCAAGGCCGGCCTCGCTAGGCCTATGAAGTAGAGGTGTAGGTATTTGATTGCGCAACGGGGCGACAAGACTTCGGAGGAAGTTCTGAGACTCTTCAGTGGTCATCTTGGTTGCGAGCCGCTTAAACACTTGAAATATTCAGGAGTGTAGCAGGCTAGTGCGATACAAAAACGTCTATCCAAAGGCTAAAACTGGCTGAAGCCGTTGAGTGGAGATGAAGTAACAGGAACAAGAATCTGACAGCCCAACGACTTCCCTATAAAGAGTCCAAGCTGGCGAACACCATGAGGAGACATTGGGAATGCGTAAGCTGACATGCAGGATACAGGATCATTAGTGTCATGCAACAAATGATCACGTGTACTGAGGCTATAATATAACTGGGCAATACTACTGTATGACATAACTGCTTACTGTAAGACTCTAATGCTATAGGCCACCGCGGTGGTATTATGGTATAATGCTTGAATTGTGCATTAGATATGTTATTTATAGCCGTGTTACGGCCGCAAAGCCAAAATTTGCTTGCCTGCGCCTCAAGTTAGGAAGGTGTGTCGATCTATTGTCCTCTGGGCTGGCCTGCAGTAGCAATCTCTGAATCAAATTTGGTTCTCTGCAAGCCGCGCACATGGGATATGCATCGCATCATACATTGGTATCGATCTTTCGTTTACCTCTGAAAATTCGGGAGACAGCGCAGATTCCACATGCCATATTGTGCCTAACCGTCAGGCCATCGTAGCTTACGCTATTGAATTTCGCGGTCACAGTACTAACCAGTTTGGGATATTGTGGTCGGGCTCATGGCCAATCAGAATTTAGCGGTCATCACATCTGCCTCTTTGGCTTTGGCTTCTACCCCACTAGCCTATTCAGGATTTCGCGGTCATATCAGGGGTAAACTCAACTCATGGAGCTCGTAAGGCCTCCACTCACTCTGCACTCACGCATCTACATCTGGCTTAGAGTGATGCCGTTATTAAAACAACTTTTTACTTACTCTAAGACGCCTTAAAGCTGTAGGAAACAGGCTCTTCTTGCCTTTCTAACCTCTTACCTTCCTCTCTAGCTACCAAGCAAGAGAACAATCTTAGGGTATAAAAATATCTATCTCCCCAATGCGTGCGGACCTCCACTGTGGTCACGACGAGGTGTTATAGCCAATTAAAATGCACGAAATAAAGGGTACAAAATTCCTCTGCTAAATTAGGTGGTGATAGAAGTCCCAGCAATATTTGCTTTGTCAAATCGCAACATCACTGATACGGCATCCGAAGGTGGTCTGACTACGCACCTTAGGCCGCTTCCTCTTCTTCTCCTCATTGCCGCTGACCTCCGTATGAGGGCTCCATTCCGGGGCTTTTGTTCTTAGCTGCCCCTGCCGACACCCTTGTACTTGCTTCAGTCCATACAAGGCTCTCAAGAGTTTGCAGGCTCTCCCACTTCCATCGTCGAATCCTTCGGGTTGCTGGACGTATATCTCCTCATTTACGAGGCCATAGAGGAAGGCCGTCTTGACATCCATCTATTCCAGTTCCAAATCGAGCGCTGCCGCAATGGCGAATATCATCTTGTAGCACATCGGCTTGACAACAGAGGCGAAGGTTTTGTTGAAGTCAATTCCTTCCATCTGCTCGAATCCTCTCATGACAAATCGCGCTTTGTACCGTAGAACTTGCCCATTTTCTCCTCTTTTGAGCTTGAACACCCATTTGCCTCGAAGGGCCTTTTGTCCTGGAGGAAGCGTGACTAAGGTCCAGACACCGTTTTCAACCAGAGATCCGTGTTCATCCTTCAGTCCTCCCTACCAGAGTTTTCCATGTACACCCTGTGTGGCTTCCCTGAAGGTTCTTGGTTCGGACTGATCGATGTCGCGAGCGACTAGGTACAGTTGTTCTGCAACTGTTGCTAGGAAGGCGAAGTTTGTGCTGGCCAGTATGTATCTCGATGGCAGCTGTCCCTTGGTCGATCTTTCCGGCAGCCGAGACTCTGCATGCTCCTCTGTTCCTTCCGATGACACTTCACGCTCGTCTGTGGCAACATGGATACTCGATCTGGTTGACTCTTGGTCTGGATCCCATCCTGTATCTCCCACCAGGGGCTCATCCGGCGTCGTCTCTCTACGGCCCGTTTCCCCGCTTCTGTTCACCTCTCTCGACGCGATCGGAAGGGGCGACGACTCTAGAACGATGGCATTTTCCACATCGCTATTCTCTTCTCCGACTACTCGTCGTCTTTGCGATGGTCTCTGGTCACTCATCTGATGCGTAAGATTGTCGAGTGTTGGTTCGACATTTTTGATGTTTTCAGAGACGACAACATTGTTAGACACAAAGACTCGTCCCCTTTCGTCAAGGAGTATATAGTTCGTACTGCCCTGATAGCCGAGAAGCTGGCAGGGAATGCTCTTCGACTGCATCTTCTTTCGTTTAGAGGATGGAAGCAGAGCCCATCCTCGTGAGCCAAGAACTCGCAGATGGCTGAGGTCGGGAACATCTCCATACCAGGCTTGGTAAGGAGTAGTGGAAATGCTCGCCGTAGGACAGAGATTTCGGATGCGGTTCACTGCCTTGAGGAAGTACGGCCACCACTTCAAAGCAAGTCCGGATTTGAGCAGTGTCGGTGTGAGTTTTTCTAGGATGATTCGATTGAGAACTTTAGCCAATCCATTTTGTTCGTGTTGGTCAGTTCCTGTGTAGGAGTTTAATTCCTCTGTCCCGGCAGAACCTGGTCAGGACGTGGCTTTGATTTTCTCCCCCTCGATCGAGATGCAGGAAGTGGCATCGTCTTTCCGGTCTTTTGAACTGTTCCAATAGATGTTGGAAACACTCTTCAAACTCGGACCTTTCTTTGACTGGATACACCCAGGACATTTGAGTAAAGTCATCAATAAAGCAGGCCCAATACCGACTTCCGTCCACTCCCACTTCTGGGAATGGTCCGGCAATATCCGCACGAATACACTCCAGAGGGTAAGTGCCTTTCTTAATCGGTCGAATATAAGGACATTCCCTAAGTTTGCCTTGCACACAGGCTCCACATGGGTTTGATGTAGAATCATCCGGTCGAATTCTAGTAGACATATTCATCAGTCTTTTAATATTCCTCTCCCAAATGTGCGAGTCGCTCGTGCCAAAGGTGCAGTCGAGGATCTCCCACCGAAAAGGACGCCAAAGCGGTTTAAAACTGACCTTCCTCAACTTCGTCGACCACATAGACACCTGAGATTCTTGTTGCAGTGAGGACGACTTTTCCCTCATTTGTGACCACAGCCTTTCCATTTCGGAAGACAACCTCTGCCCCTTTCTTTTCTAGTGCTGACGCGTACAAGAGGTTAGAGTGTCCTTCTGGAACATACAGAGCGCTATCAAGGGTAACGTTATGTGACCGCTTAGGCCCTTGCACGCGGAGACAGTACGTTCCACATCCTCCTGGCATGACTTTTGCATCCGCTATGCCGTTGATAGGTAGTCCATGGTACTTTTGAAGGACTGTAAAGTTCTCATGTCGGCAGAAAATATGCGAGGAGGCGCCACTATCCAAGACGTGGATCCGTTCGAGGGCCCGAGCTTGGAGGGATGCCTGGAGACCAGACGGTCCGAATGACGAGCCAATCAATCCAAGGTGACCTTGGAAGTCATTTTGCCAGAGAGCCAGTCGAGCTTGATCAGGTTGAAGGTATGCAGGAGTCGCATACGTGGCAGATTCCAGTTCATCAGTCGTCTTCTCCCTGTCCTTCTCTCGATTCTGCATTTTCCGTTGTCGTCTCTCGTAACCAGCTTTGCTACGCTCTCTTCTGAGTTCGGGGTGAAGCTTCCAGCAAGTTGACTTGTCATGCCCTTTTCTTCCACAGTGTCCACAGCAAGGGGTGCCCTGGGCCACCATGGCTCTATGTGCAATCCTTGCAGTGGCTCCTCTTTGTCTGTCCACTTCCTGAGATGTGGCAAAGATGGCGGTTTCGAACGTAACGGCCCCTTTGAGAATAACGTTACGATTGTTTGGATCTCGGATAGGAAGAATGTTATGATTCTGATTGAATGCAGTGAGGAAGGCTTCATAATCTGGGCCAAGTACGCAGAGGAACTTGTTGACAAAGTGTGGTCCCCCGATCTGGCAGGAGTCGAGAGTGGGTTCTTGAAATCTGCGGTCGAGCTCTGGGAAGATGGCGCTTCCGAGGGGCGATACCGGGTTTCAAGGTGACTGATCATGCCCTGCGCCGTCAGGATCCCCGTGGTAAACACTCGGGCGTTGTAGCCGAGACGACTTCGAATGGCGCCGCATGCTCGATCCTGACGACTCCTCCAGGCCTCAATCTGAGTTGCGAGATTATTCCCTTCAGTTGGTGGTTGAGTGTTCCTAGTCAGAAGGTCTCCATATCCACACATGTCCAGAAGGTCGAGCATTTCTCTCTTCCAGGTCAGCCACTGGCTGGTTTGCTCCAGCTTTGGAATGGTGCCGGAACTGCCCACGAGGTTGGGCGATTCCTTAGAGAGGGACATGATGGATCCTCGGGGAAGCTGACGATCAAGGTACAGAGGGACAGACGGCTATCGACAATTCTTTGGTCGAGGCTTGGGGAGGAGTCTTGTCTTCGTCGGGCAACATGATAATGCCGCATAGATAGGGGTTATCCGAGCCAGATAGAGACTATCCGAAGGGTGAAACGCATAGCGGTCTCAGTCATTTGTATCATTCCCGCTGTCTGGAGAAGAGACGATGATCTGAGGTCGATCATGTCACAACCCACGTTTCAGGCGGTCTTGGTCTGTGTGGGCGCAAGTCGCCCGACCGAGGAGCTTCAACAATCTCAGACTGAGGGACCGATCTGGTTCGGCAAGTTCGTCAGCCAGACTGCAATCTGGAGTCTCTCAGTTATTTGAGATTGACGATTCAAATTCGGTGTCTTGGATGGAGGGTCAAAGGGTCCTTCTGGAAAGGTTTCTAGACATATCCTGTTAGCTGATTTCCAAACTCCATGAAATATTCAATGAAGGAAAAATAGCTCCAGGTAAGCTGAATGTGCATGCGCAGTGGAAGGAAGCCTTTCGACTTCTTGTGCTGTCTAGGAAAAATAGAAAAGAAGACAGAGAACACTCAGCTTTGCGGTTGGAGAAAAGGTAGTGCCCTCCGGGCTCATAACCTGTTGAAGTAAAAAGGGTTGATTTTGTTGTTGTTAGTTCTAAGTTACATGTGTCTGAGAGGAGCACAGTTCCTTACGGTAGTATCCACATCCTAGCCACCAGCAGATCGGACCATCTTAGTCATATTGTCTCAACAGAGATAATCGTGAGAAGACGGAAGAGGGAGGTGTGGGACAAGGCGTTAACGTTGCTGGCGGAAAGCCAGCTGGCGAATGGGGAGAGCGGCAAATTCGACATTTTGCTGATGAAAAAAAAAAAAAAAAAAAAAAAAAAAACATATGTAGAAGGGGCTGTTTTGGTGGCGCGACATGGTTGGGAAACGCGTTCCAGATTGCATACGCGTGGTGGGGCTACGCGTTAGAACACGATAGTAGATACTTGGTTTTGGGGCTGACCCACCGCTATTAGAAAGTAGACCTCCATCTGTGACTATCTGGTGTAGGGTAGTGGTCCGGGAAGATGAATTTTTGCTTCGATATTAGACGATCGCATGATGCATCTGTAATATATCAATTATTTCAACTTTCGAGATGCATGAATTGATTTGATGAGAGGAAGAATTCGACAATTTGATTGATTTGATTGGGGGTGATTGATTGATTGAGTTGACATATGATGAGCGCTAGATACAGACTTGTTGACCTTTCTAAGCTATGCAGACATATAAATCAATAAAAAAGCTCCGGACCAAAATAACGTTACAGAACAAGCGTGAGCGACCTTGAACGCCTTGCATAAAAGACAGAAACCCAGTAAACGGGACTAGGCAAAACTGCCAAAGTCCAGAGAATAACCTCTCTGTTCGTCGTTATTTTCTTTATCAACACGTATTGCCTTGCCCATGTTTTGACCGTACTCATACATACTCCCTGAACCCACTGACTCTACGCTACCACTGGTCCAGTTTGCTCCAATATGAGGGAGCTTGTTTGATGCTGGCTCATGCATACTCCACTCATTGTTTCCAAACTTTCCTGGTTCCTTCATTGAGCCAAAACCGACCATTCCTGACATAATGCCAGTCGACATGGCAGCGTTCTGGTTCGAGACTGAACTGGCACTGAGACCAGCAGTACCAGACGTCCAGTCGATGGCACCATGAAAGTGACCCTGAGCAAAAGACGGCTGCGAGTTAGGCAAACCCCAATTGTCTGATAATGGATTGGAGATGCTCGTATTGTTCATCCCCCCTACCATGTGTCCCGAAGCAATTCCGGTATGATGCACGTTGACAGCATTTCCACCCACCAAGCCTAGGTCAAGTTGGTCTGGTTGGCTGTGAACGCTCATAGGGAAAAGGATTGAGTCAAGCGGTGGTTGACTTTGTTGACCATATGGCATGCCATAGACTTTATCAGCAAGAGATGGCGTGGGTTGCGACGGCATACCAAGAAACGACGGCTTGGACGAAGCAAAGTCTGAGGCTTGTCGGTAAACAGATGGCCATCTCTTCTTGAGAGGTTGGCTGAACTCTGCATCCGCTTCTCGCCTGACTGGAACAACGGGGGCCGATGGATTGCTGTCGAGAGAGTCACCACTTCTCGCGCTGCTGGCTCCCCCACTGACGGGTTGGTGACCCGTGCTACCACTACGCGACCGTGAGTCATCGCTCATGTTTCTCCGAAGCTGTTCAAGCACAGCTTTGAGTAAATCATCCATCCTACTGGCTGGATGATATGTGGTACTCATATCGCTAACAGCATCAAATAGAATCTCGAGATAGCCGATATAAGTTTGGCAATTTGGCTCGTTACGCTGATACGCGAGTGCAGCGATCAATGCGATAGACGCAGTACCAGCATGCTGGATCCCAGTTATGAAAACCTTGCGTCCGTCGAACCGCTGACGGTGCTGCCAGAAGATGCGGGCAACGCGTATCGCCTGCTGGGTGCATATACTGCGTGCTAAAGACGTGCGACTCCCGTGGACAGCCCGTTGACGATCATCTGTCGACATCGAGGAACCTTCTGTGGTGTGGCCGAGATGGTGTCCGGGACTATCAGGATTTGCCATTCTATCACTGTCGGGACTGGGATGTGACTCTGTGCTAGCGCTGTCCCCTGATATTGAACCATACTTGGTCCATGGTCGATGGAGCAAAATCATAGTTACATGATATTGCTGATGTAATAGAAAAAAGCTGTAAGGAGCTGTCTTGACATTGCTTGGCTTCCATGCCATGCGATCGGGCAATCGCCGATACCAGTTTTGAAGCTGCCTGTCGAGATTGATGACCTGTAAGTACCTGTTTTCCTCTGCTTCATTTGTAGCAGACATGCCATTCTGTTCCACAGCTTTATTGGAACTAGTTAGATCTCGTATTTCTACAATAAGGCCCGCTAGTTCCATTAGCTCGATGAGCTGTTCGTAGATTTCGGTGGTCAAATCCAGTTTGGGAGCGTCAAGTCCGAAGGAAACAAGTTGTGAAAATCGGCTTGAGAGGGAGTTAACATCTTGGCTTTTAATAGCAAGAGGACGGCCCAGGAATAGTCCCCAATATCGATCGTAGATAACGCACGCTTGCATGACCATATTTCGAATCTTGTTATCTTGTTCAGATATGTTACTTGTGCAGTCGAGATGTAGACCGATATCAAAAGCAAGGCGATTTGCCATTCCTAGACACAGTCAGTTTGAAAGAATTCCAAAACAGGGCTTCTTACCAGGACTCACCAGAATACATCCAACCAGTGTTATCTCTGCCAACACCACACTCAAGATCACCAAGTAGCAGTAAGGCTTGGACACTAGGGATTCCACCTGGGCGCTCGAGCTCGATGTCGAGCATGCGTTTGGCTTCTCGATGGAGCGTGCTTTCTCGTGGATTCACTGTGATTTTGCGCATATCGTCTCTATCCATATCGGCTGCACGATATCCCATGCCCAATACTGCCATGTAAAGGAAATGAGAGTAGAACTTGGAAGATTTTAATATCCGATCGGCTTCAAGAGCAGCTCGATCAATGATCTGGATAACCGAATTGTAATATTGGAAAAATTGATCTATGAGATAGTCGTGTGTCTCGCGGCTTAATGATTGAATGATCTTCTCTGCTCGGCGAATCTGCTCCAGCGGCTCACAAGTATCAGATAGGCTTGTGGATTCAGCATAAACATGGCTGTTGGCAGTAGGACCGAAGAAACGTAGTTGTCCAGAGATTTGGTCGAATGAAAGGTTGCCTTTTGTAGATAGGAGTCGATGGACAA
Organism: Fusarium redolens; assembly: GCF_020744475.1. Taxonomy (NCBI): domain Eukaryota; kingdom Fungi; phylum Ascomycota; class Sordariomycetes; order Hypocreales; family Nectriaceae; genus Fusarium; species Fusarium redolens. Next base: position 294,897 of record NW_025763696.1, on the reverse strand, counting down.
TGTCCTCTTGATTTGAGTCTAAGACACGAAACGGCGAATCCTCGTTCGAACGTGAATGCAGCTGTCGTTTCTCACGTTGATTCCCAGCCCCGGACTTATTCTCATGTATTGCAAAATCATCAACGTGAGAATCCGGCAAGGAGTGGTCTTCGTTCCCCATGGACCTTGGATCAGACTGTGGCGATAGGTCTAGGTTACCCGCTGTACTCGTTACGCTGTCTTGAAAATCGCGCCTTGTCTTCGGAGGATGAGTCGCAGGAGGTGGCGCAACACCCTTTTCTAAAAGTAAGCCTTCCAGCATGGAGATTCGATCTGACAATGACGACATGTATGCTTTGGAGATAGGTCTGAGAAGATTCTATTAGCCTTGGCTCATGACAAGGCCGAGGTACATGAGCTCATACCGTCTGCGTTCATCGTCATTCTTGATGATGCACTCAGTACCGGACTTTGAGCAAGCGGTGCATTCAGTCTGGTTCCCAAGACCCACGCACCGAATCCTTCGGTCGCGACATGATGCACAGGCGACAGAGGCGCGATGTCGTATTTGTTGTTTGCTGGTTTGACGCGCAGTGTGGCTTTTGGGGGAGACGTTCTTGCGGCTCGCATCCAGGTTAGGGGCATCTGTTGCACCTGCCGAAAGAGCCATGGCGAGCTGCAGACGACTGATTGCAGTTGGTCCCAAAGGAACTCACTATTTGCGAGGCTGATGGGTCTCGGATACTAAACGTGGTTTCAAATACGTCTGAAAATAGAGGATCTGGTGGGTTCGGGTGAAGGTATTTTTAATTAAATATTTGATGGATTTTCAAAGTGGAAATGATAGGGAAGGAGAATCGGCGGTCTGCGACGGCGAGGGAGGGTGCGGGGACGAACCTCTGCGACTGCGGTAAGTCTCCAGTGATGAAACTCAAATCAGCTGGTACCTTAGCATGCATGACTTTTTCACCGTGGTGACAAATTCGTGTAGTATCAGATTTGAAAGCAAGAACCCACCTATGATCAAATGTTTCCGAACTTGGTCTAACGATAGAGCAGTTACCCGCTTGAGGCTTACCGCACGTTGAAGGGTATTTGTAATAGCAATTTAAATGGACTGAGGCCGAGGGTCTGCCTTATTTCAGGCTGGCAGTTCTGAAGACCCCAATTTTGAACATCTCATATCAGCGTCCTATCCCCATCAGACCTGTCATCCTTTTCGTTGCAGACATTCGAATTATTTGGCGCTGATGGGCTCAAAGTATTCAATTAGGGAACCCCAGCACTCGGAAGTCCGTTGATGAGATGGCTTGCTTAAACCAATAACACTTATGTGTCGGGCACCACCTGATCGGCAATAAGCCTTAAGCCTGGGCTTACGGAGCCTCCGTAATGCCTTGATTGGCTAACGCAGCGGTCGAGACTATTTCGTTGTGAGGGGTGAGTTCAAACTTCACAGGGTATCCTGCAGCCAGGGCTCCCTACATACATGATCACACGATGATCGATGGATCGTCATGTGTTGTGTGTTGTCTCACAAAAGTTTTCCGTGACCATACATGTCCTCCACACTTATACCCTATATCTGGATAGATGCGCCGGCTTCCCTCGAGGGACGGTGCGAGTTTTTGACCTAACGCACGGCAATATCACCATCCAGATATCACAAACACCGCAAATGTGGTTCCGCCCTATTCCCCTCATCGTCATCAAGGATGAGGATCTTACATACCACGGGAAGATACTAAGTGTCAGGTATGAAGAAGGGCGACTTCGAGCAATTCACGCGACGGTGTGCATCTGCGAGCACCGGGGCCGGCCAAGGGTAAGGCCCAACTTGATCATGCCAGACCGAAGATAAAGAGGAGATTGCCAACACCAGCTAGCTTCCTAGCGACACACTTCGCCCGAGAATCCAGACAAGTCATTGAGTCCAAAGGTCGGACTATGACAACGGATAGGCTATGGAGTGGGGAATATCTCCACGGCCGCCGTAGAGCTGGGAGAGTCTTGCCTCTATGAAGGATATGTGTTGGGCGGGTGGATGGATGCTATCTAGCAGAGATTGGGGAGAATGGATGGAGGGAGTCACGATCAAAGCAGGGAGTCGAGAGTGGTCGAGTCATACGTGAGAAAGGTCGAGATTAGTATGGTGCTCGTCTTGGGTTATACTTCAACCGTATACTTCAATACGCCATTCAAAGGTCCTGGGCTATCAGTCCACGAGAATCAACTTAGTCCTTAAACGCAGCTGCCCAGACGAACTCATCTCATGCTCTTTCCTCATGTTCCTGGTACGACGGTCGAGGTTGCAGATTGAGACGCGACGCGTCATGGCGCGTCATAGGTCTCGTCTCATCTTGTTTTCCACTTTCCAATGACCAATCACAACGGCCAGACGCACTCCGAGGACTCCTATCCAATCACAGTATAGAGATGGGGGTTGTATTGTAGTGGGGCGTGGAGCGTCGAGCCACAATAACCAACCAATTGTTGACCTAAAACTCTGATCTGCAGTGAACAAGAACTCGTCGATTTGCAGTGCACTTTCCATGCACTTGCCCCATCTCCAGTCTCAAACTTTTAGACTAGCCCCCCATTTTCCGTACGGGTTTGGTACCACCAGAGATCCAGACTTCGACCCCCATGTGTTCCGGAAACTTAAAGGCCTTAGCCGGCAACCCAACCGCTCATTGGTGCCCTCTCTTGGTCGCCTCTTGAATTCAGACCGCGTGTTGCAATAGGACGTCCGTTCCATCCCGCATCGACCTCCCGCAAAACTGATCTCAACCAAGGTCTTGACTTTACCAAAGGTTTCTAGACGCTCGCCTCTACACTCATCGATCCATTCAACAAGCCATTGATAGTCATCTATAGAGAGCATCGTGACGGCAGTGTTCCTACTTTCGGCAGATAAATGAGCCATAGTAGGTTGATTTTTACAACCATGCCAGACCAGTATGATCTGATATTCTGAAGCAGATGCTCACACGAACCCTCTTCTGTATCTGGAAGGGGTGACAATGCTCGACGGCTACACCCCAGACCTGACTATTGGAGACGATCTCGCTGTATACGGCGCGGCCGTTCCGTCCTACCCTCGATGGGAGGTCTCGGTGTCTATGAACCCGCCAGCCTTCCTGGGCGCTTTCCAGAATGAAGCCGACATCACTACCTTATCCAGGCAAGACTACCTTTCCCAAGACCAATTCTCATTCTACGGAGAATCTAGTTCGAGAGACCGTTGGGTCGATACATACTCCACCGTCAAGAACCAGACTCTATCACCCGAACGCCTAGTAGCGGTCGCTGACGAACCACCCTCAACCTTGACTCCTTCGCTGCAGTTGTCGCAAGAGTCACTCAAAAAGCCCGGCCGAAAGAGGAAGTCGCAGCTCAGCGATCTAGCAGCTCCAATATCCGCTAGACGCAATGCCAGAGGAGACAATAATACGGATGATCAGAGGAGGAAAGGGATTCTTATTCACGGAAATGGGATTAGCGTCAGCAGCGGCATGACTAATCGCAAACAACATACAAAACATAAGCGAGTGCAAGAGAGAAACCGCATCGCTGCCGACAAATGTCGCATGAGAAAGAAGGAGGAACTTGCGAGACTCCAATTCGATGAACAGGCTACAGAGCAACGCCATAAAGAGCTGTCTAGCTGCATGAACGACCTGAATGAAGAGATTTTATATCTCAAGATGCAACTTTTACAACACACGAGTTGCAACTGCACCTTAATACAGCATTACATTAAAAACGAGGCACAGCACTATATTCAAGCCATGGAGTTAGGATCGCAATAGTACGGAGACGGTTACCCCCAGGCAGAGGATCTCCACCTACATCTGTCTCTAGTATACCGTATTGAGTTTATATAAAAGGCGATTTAATTAAAGGTCCCAGCTAAGTGCTTAAATTTTCCTTAATGTTACCAGTTGGAACAATAAAACATCAACTTACGCTATTGGGCTAAGGAGTTTGGCGGGCCGGTGTCGCGGGATACGCTGCCAAGACTGGATTCTATCCCTGACTAGGGCCCTGGCTGTGCCCGAAAACTGTGTCAAAATCAGAGTCGAACAGGCGTAGCTAACGAAGCTGTTGATCATCGCTGCAACAGGATGTTACCGAGTAGTCCTTTCGATCAGAGTTTGACGACTATGACCGCAGCCGTGACCTTAACTGTAAATACTGCAAGCTTATGCATATTTGACTCAGTCCCCTTAGAAAGAGACTTTACAGATTGTATAATTGACTCTGGGGGGCTGCTATGATGCCTCCTGATTCGTCTTTGCAGGTGTGGAGACTGAGACTGGGCCTCAAGTACTGCCTTTGGGGTCTTTTGAAACCCATGGGGTTGAGGGTTCAGTAACCTCCTCGGCAGACGTTGGAGTCCGTAGCTGCACACCAAGCTTCGAGATCACACTATCCTGACTAAAAGGAGCAAGTCCAGCCCCTCTAAAACCTCCCTTGATATTGCTTTCTGTAATTATGGCTTGAAAGGCGGCGTAAAAGGCCGGGAGGAACTCGGTCTTCGAAACGTGTGTTATGGAGCATCGGATGAGATGCTCTCTTTCCCGGCAATAAGCCTTCTTTAGTGGCCTGAAGCACCCTACATCAAGAGGCTGTAGTAGATGATACGAATGAGGCGGCATATAAAGTGTGATAATCTTATTTCTTTTGCAATACGCCTCAAAGTCGACGGAGTCGTGACTTTCGTGTCCATCGAGGATCAGAAGACGATAGCGACTATATGATCGCTTGGTCATGCACCGATCGAAGTGCTTTAGCCACTCAAGACCCATCTCGTTATCGGTCCAGCCATTGGGAGATGTTGCGATAGCCCAATCGCCTGGAAGGTTGCTTTCTCGGTACCAGTTGGCGAGGTGATATTAGCCCGCGCCTATGATAAACGGCTGGATCGCCTCCACTCGCTTATCATGCACGTTGATGGGGATTAGGCCGCGAAATGTCTACATCCCTATAAGCAACAAAGCACCGACGACGGGTCCGATTGCCCGTAAAAAGGGAATACGTACTCCACTGGTGCGCATAATATTACTGGCTTATGTCTTTCGGGTGATTGACATCTTGGTCATCTTCATCCTCATCTGATGAACTTGCGAGGTGGCACCGCCCGAGAAGGCATCATTGAGCCGCCATCATGAGCCGTGTCTCTGCCCTACCGGCCAAGTCAATGACGAACAAATCGGCACACTTGACCGGATACAGATTCGACTCATTTCTTCCGCCAGATGTGTCTCGCAACTCAAGATTCTACAGACCAACATACAACCTACCGCGCTCCTTTCTCCCTTAACTCTGAGGACACCAAACGCGCATTATAAGAAGCATAGGTGCTGATCAAGAATGATTATTCACGCCATCTCTAACGTTTCCATCATCAATAGTGACAGGATCAACTCTCTGGCCAATATTAGTTTCCATGCCAGCCCTGGCGACATCATCAGTACCGAGGCCAGCGATCTCACCAGCGTCAGCACAGTAACCGATGGGATATGCTGTGTGCTGCTCCCGGACTCCATCGATGCAAATATTGACACAGCAGCAGCTGGTAGGGATCTGCCTGTTTTTGCCTCGTAAGGCATCGGCACCGTCCTCGACATGAGCAGCACGAAGGCTGAGATTCGGACCATGCGAGCTGAGTCTAATACAGAAATCGGGCTACCTTCATACCTAGCGTCAAGCTCCATCGCAGCTGCGCAAACAGCACAAAGGGCGTAGATTCATCCGCGGTGCGAGACTTGAGTCGTTCGATTCCGTCACAGCCTGCATCAGTAGTGCGAGTAAGTCCGACTATATCAAGATGCTTATCGACCTGCCAGGGCTTAATGGCTCAATACTCGTGGCTTTTATATATGCAGCCTACCGATACAGGACGTTAGCGGTCGCACACGCCTTTCAAAAGATCGGCTATTCTCGTGCCTTACAGGCGGGGGTTGATATTATAACCCTGGTACCTATAGACGGGGTCAGAGATATTGAGTTCGTATCTATGACAGGATAGAAATAAATCAGATATCGAATATGTCTATATTAATTAGCGTGATACATTGCAGGACATTATGGCCACGAGAAGGATTTAGACCGGATGGATCCGTCGAGTTGAGGTAGAACGATGGGATGATACTGAGATCTGAACATCCGTGGACTACGGGTCGATGAACTGCCCAGTACATCCTATCGTTAGTAAGTGATGTCGTCTCAGTAAGTCCCAAATAGGAGGAAAATAATCAATGAAACAAAGAACAAGAAAAATACAGCAAAGGGCCCGAGGGGAACAGAGGAAAGGATAATAACAAGGCCAAGAGAGAAAAGAACATTGATTATCTTTAGAGTAGTGCTGTATTCAGCCTTGGTAGTCTTGAAAGTACCTTGGGCAGTATCAGAAGATAATCAGGTTAAAACGTACCATTAGACATCGACGTGTTTTTAAAGTGCCCGTGCATGTACATGTAAATTTGTGCCTCATAGGTAAGGGGACCACCACTAGTCGGTCAAAAGCAGAACCCTAGTCGTCCTATATTCCCCGCAATAATAACTAGGTCAACCTGACGCAACTATGTAGAGTGCATGCGTCATATCTTACGTTAGAAACTTGATTTTAAGGTCTCATTGCAATAATATTATCGGCCTAGAATATAACTGAACCGCATTTCTGTTAATCCATATTTATAATTTCTATTATTGAGATTAACGTAGTTGATAAGCGATCCGACCGGACAAGTGATCCGACCAGCTTAACTTACACCTTAAAAGCTGTTTTTTAAAAGCTTATATAAAATTCAAACTAGGCCTAAAATAGCTAAAATTTTAAAAGCTTATATTTTACCTTATAAGAAAGCTATATTATTAATAAAATAATTCTAGCTAATTTGTGATATAAATTATATATAAAAAAGCTTATTAATACTCTTTACACTGTATAAATAAGCTTTAGTATATAAAATAAAATAGTTAAAAATCTAGAAAAATTATTTTTATATATAAATAGCTATAAAATATATAAAATAAATATTTTTGGATTTTTAGCTATTTTATTTAAGGTAGCTAGATATTATAGGGTAGGCTATTTTTAGCTGTACAGTGCGCTGATCGGATCACTTGTCTGGTCGGATCGCTTATCAACTACGTTATATCAGAAGGCGAATTATATCGCTATTTATCCACGAAATATGCGGAAACTCCTACCAAAGTCTCGAGACGAGAACCTATTGCCGCCACCGCCAGCCATCGGGAAGCGCAAGCGTTTCCAGGTACTAGTCGCATGCGAGGGTTAGTCTAGGTAACAGAAGAAAACTAAGGGTAACTTGCTGACGAGGTTATCTAGCGTGTCGAAGGCGTAAAATTAAAGTCCCACTCACCGAGCTCGTTACAAGAATAAGGTAGCTGACTGAAGCAGTGCGACAACCGACGCCCGACTTGTTCACAATGCATTCGTTCCGTCAGTGAATGTCGTTTCTCTATTTCGGAGGATAAGACCTGGAATGATGCGCTGGCGCACCAGCTTCAAGTCGTTTCTGAGAGGGAAAGCCCCGTCAAGACAATTCTCGATCTGCTGCGCGGGGGCTCGAAAAATGAGTCTACAAAGCTCTTGAACAGTATTCGAGAGGCGCAGTCGGTTAATGACTTCATCAAGACATTTGCTGATGCTAGCCTGCTGCTGCCCCATGTTCCACAACGATCAAGTAAGTGGTCACTATAGAACATGTCTTAATGTGAAGCTTTATCCCAATTAGTTGGGTGCCTAACTATGGTAAATCATACAAGACTCTCAAAATATACCCACGCAGCTATTAAAAATCCCTTTCCCTCTACGTATCGGGGGCCTTTCGCCAGGGTGCGTACCCCCTTATATCCTCTGCCCTTATAGCTTCAAGGTTAATCGGCATTAGAACGGAACCTTTAAGTATCACGGACGACTTGGTCGCTAAATTCCCTGATGGAGTCTTGCCTATCTCTCAGTGGACTACCTTGTCCACTGATAACAGATATCTATCTCACATACTATATCTTTTCTTCACCTGGGATCACACCCTCAGTCACATCATACCCCGAACTGTGTTTTTACAAGATCTCAACGCAGGCCCAATGGAACCAGCAAGGTTATGTTCAATATTTCTTGTCAATTCTCTAATTGCTGTTTCTCATGTATGTTGCGTCTCATAAGCATTTTTTAGATGATTGATTCGTTCAAGCTAACTCTGTAGATTTTCATATCGCAAGGAGTATCATCACAGCAAGCCCGGGATTTACGCTTCAGAGGTCGTATGTTTGCAGACGAAGCCCTACGGGTGCTTGAAGATGAACGGCAGCGCCCGTCAATAACCCTGCTGCAGGGGTTGATTGTGCTCTGGATTTACGAGGTTAACCATGGAGAGAAGGCCCAAGCCATAGCTTTACTCGAAGAATTTTACCACTTTCACAGTGCTTTAGGACTCAGCGACCTAGCCATGCCGGCTATGGACGATACATCCCCCAGTCAAGTCTCCCGCCCCATGAGAGAGTGGCAGGTTTTGTCTTGCATTGTCTGGGGATTCTTCTGTTTCGAGGCGTAGGTGCCAAAGTCCCCAATCCATACCTAAAATATTAGATGCTAATGAGCTAATCTGGCAAGAAAAATCTCCTTGATCTTCTCGCGTGCGATGAGAATTAGAAAGCCCGAGATACCTAAGACCTTTGAGGATGCCTATTTATCCGTATTTGCCAACCCTGATGCGCCGGAATATTTCTGGTCCCCTTACCCCTGCGATCGTCAGCCGCGGCAATCATTGTATCGAGAAGCAATCTCACTCGAATGCCAACTTGCCGTCATAGTAGAGGAAGCTTCAAGGTTCTTTACGCCGGCGGAAGCTGGAACACCCGTTTCAAACTACAACGAGACGAGAGTCATTAAAGAAAAGCTGCAAAGATGGGGTACAGGTGCTCTACAGCGATTTCTTGCGCATAGTACCCTCCTCCCCTCGATACTTTTCCTTGAGTAAGTATAGAAACCCGGGGAACCAGCACCGACTATGCTACTATAATCGCTTACCTATTGAGAAGGATCACGTATGAGATGATATTTCTCAAGCTCCTGCGCCGCCCCTACCGGTTTCCCCTCCAAGATGATGCGCATGAATCGACAGCGTCTACGCGAGCCTCATACGGAGCCTCCATCATCTCTAATCTCTGGGTGTATCGAGCTGTCTACGGGATGCGTCACGAATACTGGCTTACGCAGGCGTGTTTGGCAGCAGCTACAGCCATCATCTTCAAGCTTGATGATGATTCAAGCCTGTCCAAGTCAGTGGTTATAGCCTGCCAGTTGCTCTACAGCGTAGGGGAATTTCTACCCGTGGCAAACGAGTATCTCCTGGCCATTAAGGAGCTTGCTCGCCAACAAACTGTAGACTTGCCGAAGGCTTGCAGAATAATCTTTTCTGGCTTAGCTGTGAGAACGGGGCGAATAATTATCAGAGGCCCTGTACTCGTGAACATTGGGCTCGGCTATGACGATATGAGTGCTGGATCGCCTAGTGCTTCTTCACAGGAGGTTGTATTCTCTGGTCTAATTGAAGGCATTCGTAACCTTGCTGGAGGGAGTTCCTAGTAAATCTGGGAATGGTTTTGTCTCATTGCAACTATAGTTCTCTACGGCGTCAGGCGCCGTTGCTTGCTAGAACCCTACGTTGATCGTTTAGGTATTTCATTCCACCCTGATTAAGTTTCCTGCAGAGTACTCGAAGCGTGGTTGCGCAATTGTTCCATCAATATCCTAATACCCAGTGCGACATGCATATCTTTCACGTGAGTTGTAGCTTTATGCTATTTTGAACGTCGCTTAGCTTTATGGCAAGATATCTTACGTCTTAGACATGACAACCAAATCAATTGGTGGTAAATCCCATGATCTGTCGTGGACGTAGAGGCACAGGGATGGAGTAGGGGGACTGCCACGCAATATGTTAACCAGCGTCAGTATGTCGTTATGTTGACCAATTGCACCTGCCACTTTTTATCTGACTGCCACACCATTCGGAGCTTCTCTAATTGACTACATTGGCGGGGTGCATTGACCACGAGAGGGAGCTTCTTCATACCTCTGACAATCAGTCACCCCTAGCGGCCTTGGTTTCTGCTAAAGTTATATAATCTTTCTCCAATAGTATTATAACATCTAAGTACCACCACCACCATACGCTATCTATCAGAAGATTCATTATGAGAAGAGTGAAGAGCACGACAGAATGCAAAATCATACTAAATAACCTTGACCTGCCAGAAGAAAATAGAGATTCTGCAGCTAGGGTTAACATCACCACAGTGGGGGAGAGACCTATGGGACCTGAGGATTACCAGGAAAAGAGCTGCGCTAATTGTTTACGTCGAGACGCGACGAACCATATCGAGCACATAAGTTACGATGCTAAATGCACGTTCTCGAAATGCTATCCATAGATGCACTGCTACGTGTCCATCGCCATCGCCCAGTTGTCGTGTGAAGCTCGATCCAGCTTCAGGCCATTATAATCTCGGCGTGACGAAGCAGGTTGCTGGCCCGGACGTTATCTAGGAAAAGGGTTATCATTGGAGATAATGCTTGCGGCAAGACGAGTTTGCGAAGCCTTTTTCATGCTTAGCTATTTTTGGAATTAAGCCTCCCTTTATCTGGGTATTAACGTAGCTAATGTATACATAGCATGAGGTAAGGATTCTTGCTAGATGACTACCACTGAAGTATTAATGGTTAGCCAGGTTCCAATAGGTTTTCGAAAATTACGTGGCGGATTGTATAGTAGATTGGAAAAGCTATAGGGCTTGTCTTGTGGGACATAGCTAGGCAAGACTCAAGAGCGCTATGCGCAACTAATATCACTAGACTATTTAAATATATACATCGGTTTAATAGGTTCCTCAATCGATACCTATAACTTATTTAATATTATCATGCGCAAGGTTCGATATTTCGGCTTTACCCTTTAACGTCCCCAACCCAGAAACCGGCCACCTTTTCGAAAACACCAAGAACACGATATCGTGAGGAATTAATTCCATAACATAACGTAACATTTTTTAAATTCAATAACACTTCGGTCAATGAAGATTTAAATGAAACTGATTACAAAGATCCTCAAATTTTAATTTTTTGACCTTTGCTGCTGTCTTGGCAGGTTGAGTGATCTTTAGCATCTGTTCACGAGCCTTCCGAATTGCCGGCACCTTTGCGAACTCGGTATTTCCGTTATATATAACTTTTGTTCTCTTTTTTGGCATATATTCTTCGTTTTCCAATTGTAATATAGTTATTTCTCTATTTTGCTGTTCAATTGTAAAGGCCTGATGGTCTGATTGACTGCCTATCTTCCGGAATAATAGCCTGACAGTCGGGTCAAGCGTAATAACCTTTGGGACAGCTTCTAAAGCTCTTCAAAGCTGTATAGAGGACTGGGGAGTCTTTGGAAGACTGGAATTCTGCTCTTTTGCCGGTAAAATAGCTGTGGCAGCAGGAATAGGTGTCTGAGTAACCATCGGGTTCATCAAGGCCTTCGCCATGTTAACTGGCCACAGTCCGGTAGCTTTCCAGCCGGCATAAGCGTTAGACTTCGTGATAGCTTCTTTCCGGGCTTTTTCATAGTTATATAGGAATATAATCTTGCCGATATAACTTGAATCTGCGATACAGGCGAAATCTGATATAAAACGTAGATATGACTGCTTCAGAGGGCCAAATACTGCTACATCGAGTGGCTGTAGGACGTGGGAAGTGTGTGCTGGAAGGAAAGGTACAAGTTGGTGGTTGGGTTCAAAAGCGGGTGGCCGGTGGAAGAGCAGCGAGCTGCCGCAGATGATACGGCTGCGCGATATCGCCGACAGCTTGGTCTACGAAGGGCCAGGGCAGTCGTTTGCGACGAACCGGAAGAATGTGTGGCTACAGCCCGGCGCCGAGAAGTTGGCAGACATCATGGGTGAGAGATTGTAGAAGATGACGAAGGCAGGCGACGGCAGCACACGATATACATGTCGTCAGGGGGCCGTTCTAGAGTATCTCAACTGGCTCAAGTCATTCCGAACAAAGATGTATCCGGCAACGCACATCTGGGGAGGACAGCCCGGGCGGGGTCCCGAGATAGCAACGCTGAAGCACTGTAATACCAAGCAGCTGCCGAAGAACATCTTCGTCTTTGACGGGCAGGTAGTCATCATCACCGACCGCGACAAGAGCAAAGGTCTGAGCGGCGGGACAGGCGGCCGCAAGGTGGCTCGCTTCTTGCCCGAGCGTCTGAGCCGAATGATGGTGGCATACATCGCGTGGCTGCTGCCGTTCGAGAAGGTGCTGCACCGGCTCGCCGGCATCCGCGGACCGTCCGACTCGCTCGACCCGTGGATCTGGAAGTCGGCCGAGAAGGGGATATAGGACACGGCAATACTGAGCAAGCAGCTTGCGCTTGTCTCCGGCGTCGAGATCGGGGCCCGGCTGACGGTGTCGAGCTACCGGCACGTAGCCGTGGAGATGGGCCATAAGATCAAGGGCTTGATCATACGGCAAATAGATCTTGAGGCCGACAGCGACGACGAGGTGGCTAATCCGATAACAGGTAAGCGGCGCCGGCAGCCGAGGGTCAAGTACGTGTGGGACAGTCAAGCAACACACGGCAGCCGCATAGCACGGGGCCACTACGGGGTTAACTTGCAGTTCCCCAATCAGCTGCAGCCCGAGATGATGTCGAACTATCAGGAGATCAGCTGTCTATGGCATCAGTTTCTCGCCCACACCGATGGGGACTTTGGCGAGAGGAAACGGCCGGCTGAGGCGAGCGTAGTCATAGCTAATACGGCAATAAAGAGGCAACGACATGTTATTCATCACCGAGAGGTATGTATTACAGCGGTAAGACGATTTGTCTTTTATACTATTTATTTATCCCCCAATATTCCCGGTTGCTTTATAAGGGCGAGGGAAAAAGTGAGAAAGCAAGCAATAGATCGAGTTGCTATTACATCCTTATTGTTCGTCCCAATTTCACTGAAAGAGGAAATTCTACATCTCTCATTGGCTTATACCCCTGCTAGTTCCTCTTTCACTGAAAGAGGGATAGTGTTTTCGATCCCCCGCCGGTTTTTTTGATTAAAAGTGCGTGATAAACCTTCTCATTGGCTGGTTTGTTCCTTCGGTGCAATCTGCGCAGCTAGCTTTACTTTTGTGGCGTAGAGCGATGCTACCTCCTGGGCGCCTACGTGTAAATCGATATCTTGACCGCGCGGTGTTTCGTGACCGCGTTGTAGAAGTATAGAAAGGACTCTATTGACGCCAGTATATATGCAACAAAGATTTTGCCCTCCTCGATTGATTCTTATTCTTGTCGGTCGTTCAGTTTTGCTATGAGGCATTGACTACTCTGGCGACCCTGACCGTCTTCAAACATGTGGCCTCCAAAGGTCCGTAACCATCAGCCTGATGATCACGACGTCGAACAGAATGAAACAACTCCATGGCTGCAGCATGACGGATGGCCTCGCTTATTCCGTACCCGACCGCTTGGCATCATTGCGGCCACAGCAAAAAAGCCCAAAGCAGCATGGAATGAAGACTATCTATTGGGCCAATGGCACGATACAGCACTCCGGAGTCCAGCTGCCGTAGAAGCCCTGCTACGAGTCATACTCCGTGGTGTCGACCTCATGGTTGATCGAGCCACGTTTACGTTGGCCAAGACTTCATACAGATCTCGACGCTGGTTGAATACCTACTGGAAAGATAACTTTTGGCCCCACGAGTTCAAAGTTGTGAACTGCCTGAAAAGGTATGTTGATGTATGGAAAGTGTTCATTGTTATGAGTTTAGAGTTGAACATTTTGAAATATAACAGCAGCAAGATACATATGCCTTATAACATAGATGCCGTGAATTTATTATAATATATTATATATTATATTTAGTTATTTCTCCACAGTGGGTGGCTGAAACTCTCACTGGAATCTGGACGAAGGACGTGAGGGTGAACCCAGCGACTGTGAAGATGAAGATGAAGATGAAGATGAAGATAGAACTGATGAAGATAGAACTGATGAGGAACATATCCGCGAGTTCTCAAATAATAGATATTATGATTTTAAAAATAAGATAATGATCGTAAAACACATCAGGTAGAACATCAACCGCTCGCTTCCAAACATTCCAAAGGTATCCCGAAATTGCGTTATACAAAGTAAGCAAAAAGACAGAAAAATAAAAACAAAGACAGGCAGACGCGTTTGAAGTGGTCTAAATTGTTGTGAAATATCCAAAATTTCACGACCACGGGTACATCTTACAAAGCCCCATAGTCTCTCATACTGTAGCAGGTTGCGGTTTAGGTCTAGGTTTATGGAACGCCAGGATTTCCTTCTGGAACCACGGTAAGTAGATCTTCTCAGCCCACGAGATAAGCTCTCTTAGTCCAGCCACAGCCTGATATGTCTCCACCACCGAGGAGGTGCTACCAAACTGATACTCCTTCCAAAGTAGTGTCTTTTCATCCTGGCGCGTTGAAAGAACGAAGAGCCACCTATGGCCTTGCACAATCACCGCAGGGATGAAAGGCAATCGCGACAAAGCCTCATCCGCTTCTTTTACTTCCTGTTCTACCGAACGCTTGGCAGCGGACGCGCGCTTGACATAGAGCAGCGACGAGCGAAGAAACTCCCATTGGGCAGCATGCCAGGTACCGACTTGCAGCGTAGCTTTATCAAGGCTCTGATTTTCTGCCTTTGTCTCAATGCTCAGCACTATTGGATGCATTTGCAGTCGCAGAAAGTCTGTGTGATTGACAGATTTAGTCGGGTTTGTGTTGCAAAAGGCTTCGTAAGTCTTCACTGAAACGACGTCTTGCTGGGTTGAGTCAGCGTAGACGCAGAAGTCAACCATCTTAGAGCCACTCGACTTTGGTAGGAATATTCTATGAGGACGAGCTGTATTGCTGCGGGAATCAGTTAGCATAGCATTCATAATAATGGATGAATGAGGTACCTACCAAGTGGTAATGTTGAAGAGTCCTCCTTTTTTCTCTCCGGGCTCTCTCAGGATCGCTTGTAGCAAGCGAAAGTGAACCTCATCGTTCCAGCCAGCTTCCTCATGCTTGGAATTAGTGCACTCCTTGTTCCACTCGCAAACTAATCTAATCTCGCTGGGTGTCGGAATGCGACATGGAATACCGTCAAACGCGTCAGAGTCTTTGAAAGCTATGTCCCACTCTTCCAGATCATTCTTTCTTATATTGTGGTCCCTCAATATCTTCTCGCGCAGGTCATCTGGAAGAATGCCCCTGCGAGCACCGATGCGACGCATGACTCGTAAAAGAGAAGCGGCCTGTGGATTCGGCAGGTCCTCAAGAGCATCGACGTCAAGTTGTTCTGTTTCGAAACCTCTCTCCTCAAGACGAAGTTCTGCCCATTGTCTCTTTAGCGGCGACGTTGAGCGGGTGCGACCGGAAGCACTAGAGCTCGCCAGTGATGGTGTCTTCATCGGGTCATTAGAGGCTTCATGCAGAGGTCGAGGTGTTAAATCCGGATCTAGGTTCAAAGCGTGCCGTTGCTTCTTCCTGGTAGGCGTTTCGGGGTCCTCCATACCCACTACCGTTGGCGGTGGGCTCAGCTCTTGTACTGCTTTGCGTTTCCGGGGGCGTGATGGTGATGGTGATGCTGTCTCTGGTCTTGAGTGCGTTTGAGATGGGGACCACGAGAAATTATCAGGTAGGTTGTCGATCCAAGTAGCGACTCTGAGTTGAGTGGTCATTATTCGCGTTTTTCATGCTTTGTTCCGATATTTGTGGTCTGGGTCGCTTGTCGTGGTTGTTTAGTTTGTTTTGTTTGAGCGGAGTCAGCATATCGGCATGACAACCCCTCACGATTGATGCCTCAGGCAACAAAGCGGCGATCGATGTCATAACCCCACCACGCTCCTCATGATCTTATTCCCGGCAGAAAATTCAATGTTCCTCTATCTAATTGTCCTATGGCATTAAAAAAAAGAAAGAAAAAAAAAAGGTAAGTTAACAGGACGCAAGAGAAAGCAGGCATCTAGAATGAAACTGAGCTCATGATGCAGTTAGCGCTGCTGAGATGTTTTCTAACGGTCGGGCCATTTGTAACGTACTCTTTGGAATTTTGCGGTCACGGTACTAGCCATTTTAGGATTTCGCGGTCAAGTCTATGGCCAATCAGAATTTAGCGGTCACAACTTCTACCTCTTCAGTTTTCGCCTCCACCGCACTAGCCTATTCAGGATTTTGCGGTCATCTCAGGGGTAAACTCAATTGATGGGGCTCCCAAAACCTCCTCCACGTACTCTCCACTCAAGTCTCTCCTTGCGTCGCCATGCCACAAGCATCCACCAAGCGCGGCCGACCCCGCAGGTATGGCTCTAAGGAAGAGAACGCGAGACAAGACGTTATCGCGAGGCGTGCTCGACGACGGCTCCAGTCGACAGCAGCTCGGGTATTGTAGCCCTTAAGTCTGAATAAACATATAGCAAATAATGTCAAATTTATTCTTGGCAGGCCTCCTCGTATGATGTTATCTGTACGTTGTCATGGCTCAGAAGATCAATTCCTGGAATAAGCAATAGTAGAATACAGCGTATATGAGAGTGGCTTTGAACCTTGACACTGAATTTTTCATTTCAACCCCAAACCACTGATTATGCACACTTCAGCCGACAGTTCCGTGTTACAAGCAGGAGCGGCTTCTTCGACAATGTCACCTTCACCCTACTCTTCTATTCCTAATTGTCGTGTACCCCTAATTGTCGCATACCCCTGTCTACTTCTCAGGTGCTTGACTATCTCCGGTTTATTCCCATTTAATCCATAGCGACTGATTTGTCCCATTTCGATTGACAATCGGCGCGTCACACTTTAGCTTTCATAGCTTATCCACCCTAGGTATTATTCGCAGACGATTCTACTGTACCAATTACCCCCAGTATCAGGTCCTGATACATGAAATCATGGCCCCTGCACGCTACGCACCCCTGTCACGGCAGATCATATGGTTTAATAACAGTAATTTCCGCCTAGTTATATTTAGTTTATCTCCTAGATGTTATTCGCAGACGATTTGACGTCGCGAACGGAATGAACAACCTATCTTCAGCTGGAATAGAGTGCTCGCAAGACACTAAGTTCTGCCGTTTGCCTCTGGATTTTTCTCCCGATCAGTCGCTTGCTGAAACGACGCAATGCGGTCAAGTTTGGGTCCTGAAGTCAAGAACAGTAGATCGTTTTCAGAACGAAACTACATGGTGCAGAGTCTGAAGAGAGTGATATGTAACGTGTTGATAAGTATGCTAACTAGACAAGTGTACTGACCACTGCACTGTATAACTATAAAAAACCTACCCCATAGCAAGCTTCTACTATAAATAAAGTAGCTAAAATTTCAATAAAAATATTACTTCCAATAGTATAATAAACGTTAATAAACACTATTTTTTGAAGATTTTTAGCGATTTTATTACATATAGAAAACCTTACAATACAGTGTATTATACAGTGTAAATAGGGCTTAAAGTTTATAGCTATATAGGATTTTTTCAAAAATCTAAGAAAAATAATATAGCTTATTTTAAGAATTATATATAAGCTATTAAGGTTATAGCTATTTTAGGCTTAGTTTGAATTTTTAAAGAATTTTATAAAACCCGGGTTTAAGGTGGAAATTAGAGTGGTTAGCATACTTGTCCGGTCAGCATGCTTATCAAACACGTTATCCTTATTTTGACTTTTTTCCTTATCCACAAGTTTCACATATTTACAACGGATTGGGTTGTCTGGTTTTGACAGGTAGTGAACAGTACGATGTATTCTTTGTGCTTTCTATGAATGAGGTCCAATCATCAGTACACATAAGCTCAAATACTGGAGATATAGAGTATTTTCGGGCCAACCGCGTTTACGCTTTATTGGGATGTTATTTAAGCTGGAGCAACCCCTGATGTGGTGAGAAAATTATAGAGAATATACGTTTACAAACGCCTACTATCTGTTATAACTATTTTTAGGAGCGTAAAGAAGTAACTAATAACATTTGCCTAAATGAACTTGACCTAAAGTCTTCCTTTATAAACATGCTCATTAAATCCACTCTACCCTATATAAAGTGTAGCAGAAAGATCAACTCTAATACAATTGATATTATTATTAACTACTAGGGGTATCCCATCCACGTCAACACCAGCTTGATAAAGCGTACATCCCTAATATTACAACTTCAAGCATCACTCACAACAATGAAAACCCCACAAAGAGGGCAGTTCGCAGAGCGTCATCCCCGAAACCTGCTCAAGCATGTCCAGAGTAGCTTGCCAACCAGGTTCCAAGAACCGAGACATAGCCATCAATTGTTTTGCCGCCTTATCAACTCCCTCCTTCTCCTTCATGACCTCAGCCCTTTCAGCCTCGAGCTGACTCAGCCTCCCAGTGACCAGCGCAAGCTCGCTTTCGGTTTTGGAAAGTCCGGCTGAGCTCTTATCCAGTTGGCTTTTGACGATGGTATATACCTCTTGATGTTCATCGCTCGTTTTCTTTCGTTTTTCAAGGAATATGAGAAGCTCCTTGTCTCCTGGATATTTGTTGTAGACATCTTCGAGGTCTCTGAGCATTTGATTCTCAGTGGCTGTTGATGTCTCAACATCCTTGAGAGCGTCCTCAGCCTTTCTCTGGTCCTTGGCTAGCTCGTCCCTTTGGGAAGAGAGACTGCCCTTAACGGCGGTAAGTCTGCTGTGTTCATCGTTGATAGATGTTAAAAGCTGCTCGAAGCTCTTGATGGATGGCGCCAAGGCAGTCGAGGCAGCCTTCAAGCTTTCTTTGAACTCATTTCCAGAGGGCTGTAGAGTAGTTAGGTTATGGCAGAATAAACTTGGTTGGGAGATCCTTCTTACTAGAAGTGCGTTCCAATCTAATAATCCAGACGTTTGAGATAGTCGGGACTGGACGTCATCAGTCTTTTGCCGCTTCACTGAAGGAGCCAAGCGGGATTCGGCAAAAGACGCTGTCGTATGCTCCTCTGATTCCCCAGAGTGGCGAATGGTGCTCTGAGGTGTATCGTGAACTAATCGGGAAGGCAGCTGATGGCTCCGCCGAAGGCGAGTGTTTGGTTCTGCTGCCTTGGAGTTGGATTTTGATGTTGAAAGACGGGCTTCATATTGTCCATTCACTTGAGCCGGCTCTGAATTTTGATTTACGCGGATTGAATCATCGGATGGCTCGTCGTCTTGAATCTCAACCTCTTTGCGGCGGTTGAGAGACGGCCTACTGCGTTTGCGCGCTGATGAAAGCTTAGAAGGCATAATAAACGATTAAAAATGTGCTCAAATTAGAGTTGGCCACAATGGTGGACGAGGCTACTACTACTGTAGCAAGGGCTCGATGTAATTTGTCGAATTACGCAGAATCTGGCCCGTGCACGCTTGACGTCCTTCCAATTTCCCATAAAATGCGTCGTAATACATCATTTTCGTCCGTGCACGCTCCGGGGGGCAGACTAAAATCCATTGCATTTCGGAATTGGATAACTTTTCAAAATGCCATCCACCAGCTTTCTCTCAATATACCAGCAATACAAGCGCGACACGGACATCGTCGCTTCATGGCTAGCCACAACTGCCAAGAAACATGGATACACGACCTCGCTCGCAGCACCCCCTACCGCAGGTGCGGCAGCCAACAAGAGTGCTGCCCCCTCATCCGGCCGCCTGAAGGGCAAGGCGCGCAAGGAGGCTACGCAGCAGCAAAAGCAGCATGTCGCACCTTCAGGCATAGACGCAAAGGATGCACCTGATCCACCGCCGAAGCCAAAGTATGTGCTTGCCATTCGAGATTTCGTGCCGCTGGCCGAGTTCATCGCCCGCAAGTTGACAACAACGACCGCAATAGAAGCCAATACTGGGGCTGGGATCCCGTTGTTCTTTCGCACGGCCCTGGAGCGAGCGATCCGTGTCCGGAAGATGTTCTCAATGCACCTTAGCGAGACCAACAAACATCTCAGCGTGCGGGCAAATACAGCGCATGCATATTTCGTCAGCGTGCTGGAGAAGGTTCGCTATGTCTTGTTCGAAGTTGAAGGCGGCAGCGGCGTTGCATTTAATATGGCGTCTGAGAAAGGCGCTACGAATGCCATCCACGATAACTCAGTGGTGGAAGCTAAGATCCGGGACTTCAGTCTATTTCAGGTGTTGCAAGTTTATGAGCCATCCGAGAACTTTTCGGACTCGCCCGATGTGGTGCTTCCTGCTCCATCTTCACCTATTGATCTCGAGTACACAGTTGAAAACGACGAGTCGGAGACTGAGTGCATATTCGCCTTCACAGCCCTGCTCAAGGACTTCATCAACCTTCGCAAAGAGGTTAGTAACTTGTGGAATGAGTATCGCAGCGGGACGATCGACTTGGCTGCCGCTGCGGTTGGTGCCAATGTGGCTATCGAGCTCGCGCGCAGCATGGAAGAGGAGATGGCGCCGCTGCTGAAGAATCATGGTGGCGTGTTGGCGCTGCTGCCGAAGTATTTCGGCGCAGTCTGTCAATACCTAGGTCTCGATCCCTTCCAGAAGGAGCGGTTTTCTGACGATATGAACTTCGCATGCTATGATATAGGCGCCACGTTTCTGTACAATGCTGCTAGCTTGCTCGAAGCGATTCGGACGGCCGCGCCGCACAGCGCACGACAAATGCCTTGCTACACCGGTAAGTTCGGGTGGTATGACGCGCAGAGAGCGCATCTAGAGACTACGGATAACCGTCAGCGGTGGGCGCAGGACAAGGCGGCGCTTCTGGAAGTAGTACCCGATATCACCTTGCTGTTCGAAATCGAAGGCATCCCTGTGCTCGACGAGTTCGCGCGCGGCGTCAAATACATGTTCGAGACGCAGGAGATCCCGGTCTGGTTGTGCTTCGCGGTGCAGAACTACCTTGACACGCTACGCTTCTTCGGGCCCAACGTCACAAAGGTCCTGACTGAGTTTCATCGTTTCAACGAGATCACTGCCGAGCTGCTCGATCGCGCAAACCTGGCAGACTATCATCAAAACGATACGAAGAAAGATTTAGAGGACATGCGCAAGATGGTCACGGTCAAGATAAACGGCGTGGATATATTTACGGCCTCCCGGATGGCTCTCAACCGCAGCAGTCGTAATGAGAGTGCAAGCCGGTCTTCGTCCTTTCTCCTGCACAACCCGCTCTTCTGTGGCCTGTGGATTCACTACGCGCGTGTGCTGCTCCACCAGACCGGCGTCAGGTACGCCGCCAAGCCTGGCGCCGTGCTGCATGCCGTGCAACTGTACACGGCGGTGCGTCAGCAGCAGCAGCAACAGCAACAACAACAACAACAACAAGAGCACTTGGTGCCAGTGCCGGAATGGCCAGACCTCGATCGCCTCGTCGCGATGCAAGGACTCCAGGCCTTCTTCGTCGGCATGGAGCCACCGGCATCGCTACAGGCTCACTTCAAGAACTACTGCATGAGCCGCGGCGTATCGCCGGCCAATTGGCTCGCGGCCGCGAACCGGCGCAAGGGCAAGCAGGGCAAGGTGCTCCTGCAGAGGTCGCGCGCCGGCATCCGCGAACTTAAGTTCGGGGCTCCCGTGTCACTGTGCTGTGCAGCGCGGATGGAAAAGCGCGCGATAGCAGAACCAACAAGGAGGGCCTGGAATGCCGAAGTGATGCAGCAGATCTTGGAGACGAGTGGTTGGTTCAAAATGCAGCAGGAGGAACAAGCAAAGAAGGACGGGGCCGCTGAAACTGAGTCCCAGGCTGGAGCTACAGCAGATAGGAAGATTAAGGCCAAAACCAAGGCATCGCCAGCACACCCAACTCTCACCGCACCGCAGCTCGTGCACTACGTCGCCCACGCCATCCAGACCGAAATGCCCGACCTCGTGTTTGATTACTTCGCTATGCATAAAATGGCACGAGGGCTACTCGAGAAGGTGCGAGCGCAGGCAGACGATATTGGCCTACCACTTATGCTGTATGTCACGACCGATGTCGCCGACATCGCGGGCCTCGTATTTGCCATAGCGGCTAAGGAGATGGCGTCCAAGTCGGGGCAGAGTCAGGGAGTGCTTGGCAAGGTAGCGATGGTGATACGGGAGTATGTAATAGCGGAGCTAGATGTTGACAAATGTCCTACCTAAGTACGAAGGTAGCAGGGAAAACTGTTTGTCAGTATTATGCCCGCATTCAGTAGGTGCAAATGAGCCCTAGTAGTCAGACAGACAGACAGATCTATTACGCCCGGTAGGCCACCGCCCATAGGACTCTAAAAACTAAAAATACATACATTTCGCCAATTGATGTCTTGATCTCGCAGAGCCCCTATGTTTCCCGCCTTCTTCTTCTCTGTCTCTTCATTGTTCTCCTTCTAGATCCCCGTATCGGTTAGTGGTAGCAGATCAACTTGAAGCCCAATTCCTCCAAGTGTTCAGTTTCCTATCTTCGGCGGCTGAAGCAGTGCCTGCTATTGGTTGTACGAGGGGTAGCTGTTGTTAGTAGGTGTGTTTCAGCAATTATTAGGTGAGTGGTGTTGTCATCTCTGCTCTAGGCGACCTGTAAGTCGCCCACCCTAGTTATGGCCCACCCCTGGCTTTGGTCCGCCCCACAAACGCGCTCCGTCCCACGCGTCAGATCAGCGCTACCACCTACGATAAATTGTCAAAAATCGAATTTTTCTCCAATTGACTTACTTTCTTTTGTATTTTCTTCTCCGGGTTCGAAATGCGTGAATATACTGAGCAGGACCTACAAAACGCCATCGTGGACGTCAGGAATGGGGTTGCCGTTAGGACCGCTGCCACACGCCATGGTGTACCAAGAGGGACACTTCGTGCCCGCCTTAATGGTGCCCAACCTCAACGTACGGCACACGACGACCAACAGCGGCTCACGGCCAATCAAGAAAAACATCTTAAGCAATGGATTTTGCGGCAGGAGGCCCTCGGTTACCCGCCAACACACGCACAAGTGCGAGCAATCGCTAGCAGCGTGCTTAAACAACAAGGTGACCACAAGCCCCTAGGGAGGAAGTGGTCCAGTCACTTGGTGGAGCGCCATTTGGCTGTCACGACAAAATTAGGCCGTCGAACTGACTGGAAACGTATAAATGCGGCCACTCCGGATAATATCAGGCACCTGTTCAACCTATACGAGACTGTGAGCTGGATCCCTCCCCGGCGGAGGTACAACGCCGACAAGGGCGGCATTATGGAGGGCCAAGGCATTAACGGGCTTGTTATCGGCTCCTCGCAGGAGAACCCTAACACGGTACCAGTCAAAACGATAAATGCCCGGACTTGGACGTCTATTGTGGAGTGCATCTTGGCGCTCGGGGTCGCTTTGAACCCCCTGGTCATCTTCAAGGCCAAAAGTATCCAAGAACAATGGTTCAAGAAGGATTTCCTAGCTAAGCATCCTGGCTGGCATGTTACCTTTTCGGAAAACGGGTGGACAAGCAATGATATTGCTGTCGAGTGGCTAGGGAAGGTGTTTTTACCCCAAACGCAACCTGAGGATCCAGCCGATGGTCGCCTACTCATCGTCGACGGTCACGGCAGTCATACCTCGGACGAATTTATGACTATGTGTTACCTAAACAACGTTCACTTACTCTTTTTCCCTGCTCATACTTCCCATGTCCTCCAGCCCTTGGATCTCGGCTGCTTTTCCAGTTTAAAAACGGCCTATCGTAGGTTAATTGGGGAGCATACGGCTTTGACAGATGCGACAAAGGTTGGAAAGGCAAACTTTCTCGAATTTTATGCGAAAGCTCGAGAAATTGGTCTTCGAAAGGAAAACGTTCAATCTGGGTGGAAGGCGTCAGGCTTATACCCTAAAAGCGTAGCCAAACCTCTAAATTGTCGATGGGTCGTGGTGGCTAAACGGCCAGCTATACCACTACGTGTCACCTCGGATATTTCAACACCAAAACGCGGCGGCGACGTCGTAAAGCTATTTGCCGAGAAGAGCGGCTCTCCCACTTCACGACTGTCTATTCGAAAAGCCGCTGCGGCGTTGGATAAGGTTGCGATGGAGGTTATACTAAGGGACCGTGAGATCGAACGCTTGCGGGTGCAACTCGCCCAGGCAAAACCGACTAAACGTCGTAAGATCGTCCAAGATCCGAACGAACGCTTTGCAAGCCTTGCGCAGATACTTGCGCAAGCTAATCGAGAGCCTCAACAACGTGTTCGGAAGGCAAGAAACGCGGTACAAGAGGTCATTATCGTGGAGGGGGAGAGTAGCTCTGAGTCGGAAGAGGAGCCGGCACTGGCTCGACGGTCGGCACGCAATCGGCGACCAACAAAATGCTATATGGAGCGAGATTCAAGTGCAGACGAAGAAAGCGACTAAAGAGCGCCAAATGCGATTTTCCTTGTATTTTTACCATTTAATTTGACTTTGTTGCGACCTAGTTACGTCGATATACCAGTTGTGCGATGTAGGCTAAATAGAGCGGGCCAAAGCCAGGGGTGGGCCAAAACTAGGGTGGGCGACTTACACAATCACCACTACCACCATCACCACCACCACAAGACCCCAAGGCCGACCTAGTCTTACAATTCTGCCTGTTTATGGCAACTGAGGATTTTGCAGATGGAAACTCAAAGTCGACAATGCTTGTTTACTTCAGCGCTGTATGCGGACTTACATTGCCTACAGGGGCCAACTTCCTCCGCCCAGCTCAATTCACTAGCATCCTATCCAGCCTGATCTATTGTACTCGGCTTCTCATCATGGAATCAGTGCTGCCAAGATTCTCACATGACTACATTAGTTTGTCAGAAAGGCCTCGCTATGGGCAACTAGATATACTAAATAATGTCCGTAAGAAGAAGATGTGTGATGGAACGCTATCGCCACTCGGAGAGTTCATCAGTCTTGCTGCCTACGGCCAGTCCCTACGTCGATCGGAGGGCCCGACAATCCAGTTCGAATGGAGCGACGATGGGGAGGAGATATCATGGGATGGGTGCTTTCGAGTTACTATGGATGGGTTTCGGACCCTGGCCCACAGCGCAATCCAGGCAGCAACCCGCCAGTGTGAGCGGTTGATGTATGACTGGGTGCCTCCAACCCGCGATCTCAGAACGCTGCGGGACCGACTCTCGACGGCTACGGCTGGGTATTCCTTTGTCTCTGACCCGGCCAACGGGATATCAAATGCTTATTTAGAGCTCCTTACGAAAGCCTGCCTCTCGCCTGTCAATCTACTTACTCTTATTGGGAAGAATGAATGCAGTTCCTGGGATAAGAAAGCAGTCTGCAGCTATATCGATGCACATAACGATCTCCTCCGGATGATCCTACTATTATGCCACTTATCATCGGGACAATGTGCACGTGCAACAGAGCTTTTAACAATTCAGCATGGCAATACAGCTTCACAGCTCCGTGGCATCTGCCTATATGGTGGGCGACTTTGTCTAGTCACAAGGCATCATAAGACTCGAATCACCACCAATAACGAATTCTATGTTGTCCGTTTTCTGCCTCATCAAGTTACGGATATTATGTATCGGTATCTCGTCTATATACGGCCGTTAACATATATGCTTCTGCGCGTCTGTTTCGTGAACCACACCACAGCTCCATTACTGTTCACTCCGGCTGGAACCAAGTCGGCATGGACCACCTCCGTATTAACCAGAGAGCTTCAGCAGCTTAGCCAAGCAACCCCTGGCATTTCCATTAAAATTGGAGTCCAATTATATCGGCAGCTCTCCATAGCTATTACTGAGAGGCATGTTCGGGATATTTCGGAAAGTTTCAACCGACACAGCAGGCATGCCGTATACGGAGACGCGGATACAGCATATGCGTGGCAGAGCGGTCATATGCAACTACAGAGGTCAATCACATATGGGCTCGATGGCGCGTTTCCGAATCAACTGCAACCCGCTCTCCTGCAGTTATATCTACGTGTCTCGAAAAGGTGGCATGATTTCCTGCGGCTAGGGGATGGATACAATGGTAATGCTGTCATCTTAGATCGGACAAATACCAAGGACCAGCAAGAAATTAACCCAAGAAGGCGCCCACGGTCCCCAAATTCCACTAAAGTACTTGAAATTGCTTCAAAGCGCAATAAAGTGGCTGATTCTTGTGGAAGCTACGCCAACGCAGCTAACATCAGCCCATCTCTTAGCCCTACTATGACTATAGAAAAAGTTGCCAACGAAATGGACCCGGGACATGATAATACCTTGATTCAATGGCCGCCATCTGATAAGGGACCAACTGCAGACCCAGGCCTAGCACTCAGCGCAGACTACTGGGTTAAGGCCATGGCAGACGAGCTGCTTTACTACCCAGAATACCGATATTTAGTCTGCAAGACTCATGGCTATGCTGTATCAAACCTCTACAGTCACTTAAAAGCTCAGCATGCCCATATTGATGCTAAGGCTCGGCGTGCCATCTCGTCCCACTATACCGGGCTTGAACTACAGGGACCATCCAAGGATAGTTTCCCACATAGCCCACTAAACCCAATCCCAGCCATTAAGGGCCTACCTCTACATACCGGCTTTGCATGTATGCAATGTGGATTCCTAACTAAAAGCTGGAAGTATCTAAAGGTACATCACAATCAGGTTCATGGAGTAAAGGAGATAGGACACCGCTTAGGACTCTGGTCTAGCGTCCAAATACAGACCTTCTTCACGGCTCCCAGGTCAGCTATCCATTACTTCTGCGTCACAGCCTCATCTAGAGATGGGGTCTGAAAGGCTGGGGATTGACGGCGAGACGGGGCAACTCCGACCTGCCCACCTATTCACTTACGTACTTGCAGGCCTTGTGTTTACAGGACGGGCGCTACTAGCGGAGTGGGCTATACCTACCCGGGAGCGGGCCGGGATGACGGACCTCGCGCAACGGTCACCTTCCTTTGTCATCACACTTTCTTGGCATACAAGTGTTAAGAAAGTGGCCCTGTCTACACCTAAATCCTTAACAAGTGCACAACAAACATTCCAATCTGCGCTTTGCGCAGTCGCAAACCGCGGCGATGGCCTCGTCTACGACGATCCCGCCCGCTGCCTTGGATCCCTTCGATCTGGGGATCCACACTCCCGTCAACCTGAACCGGGGAGCCCGTGCAGCCCTCTTGCAGAACAGTCCGGCAGCCGTCAACGGCACCATTGGTGTTTCAACCGGTCCCGGCCGGATGGCCCAGACACCATCCTCACCACTCAACCCCGCCACCATCGCCGCAGTTACGGAAGGAGCTGAGCGTGCCAGTCCCGCATCCATTTTTGAACAACGACCAATCTCTATCGTTGAATCAGCCAACGATCTCGCGCGAGAACACGTGGAAGAGTACAACATCAAGCTGGGGGTTTTCCAGGCCTTTTGTGCCAAATTTGAAGAAGCGGCCCAGCAATTCGTCACCGGACCGCAACGACGTTTCGCTCAGCAATTTGCCGATGATTTCCTCGGTTTTTGGAAACGAGAGCTCTCCTGCTCCGGACCTGCGACCCCAAAGCCTACATACAGCAGCGTGGCCGCTGCCGCGCCTCCCACTGACCATGACCATCTGACCCACAGACAACAACAACAACATGGACGCCGACAAACAGATCCACCTCATCGCCAAGGGCAACAGACGACTATCGCCCCACCCCAACAAGACCTCCGTGTCTTCATCCGTCTAGAAGCCGGAGCTCCGGCCAGGGCCCACAGTAGCTATGCCATCCGGACTCTGATCCGGGAAAAACTCGGCGCCGTCTCGGACAAAATTCGACAGGTGTTCCCGGTCAGATCGGGATGGGCCGTCCTGGCCGCCGACTTTGTCACACGCGACCTTCTGGTAGATAAGCAAGCTGAGTGGGCCGCTGAACTGGGAGCTACAGCAGTAGAAACGAACAAGGAATGGTTCACCTATGTGGTCTCAGACGTTCCTGCAAGGCTGACTGACTTTTACGGTAATGAGGTGGATAGTGACACCGTCGTTAGCGACGAGATAGAAATCCAGACTGGGCTCAAGCCCATTGATGTACGTACCGGAAGACAATTCTCGGATAACCCCTTGACCAAGACCCTGCTCGTGTCCTTTCTGAAGCCCACAAAGAGATTCTGGTCTCTTTTCGGCAGCAGCGCAGCCAGGCTTGTTGACAAAACCGACCGACCCAGACAGTGTGAGACGTGCTGGGGCTGCCACTTTGCCCGCAACTGTCACAGACAGCCAGTTTGCCGACGCTGTGGTGAGGCTGGCCATCTTGTAGACGATTGCATCGCACGAGAACAGTGTATCAACTGCTTAGGCCCCCACCAGGCCAACTTCCGTAGGTGCCCAGCTCGGCCGAAGACAGTGCACGGCGTGCTCCGCCGACTCACTAAAGAGCAACGAAAGCATGTCCGGACCGTAGGTGCGGAGACATACCGACAACGACATCGAGAACGGCATCTGGAATCGCACCAGGAAACGCAGCAGGGCATGGCTGAGCGGCGAAGCGTGGATGTCACATCACAAGAACAGCCTAACCATCGTGCTCCCAGCCCAGCTGTATCAGGAGCACCCTCGTGCATCATGGTGGCCACGACCCCTCATGCTGGCTATGAAGCAGAGGAAGAACCCGAACAGCCCAGACCAGGCTCACCGCGAAAGCGCCGAATCGTACTCATCACTCGTCCTCATGACCGGGAATAGATATTCTCAAACACGAAAGAACGACAGGAAGCCGCTCAGGATCTTCCAGGCCAACGTCGGCAAGATCCCTCCGGCCCACGACTGCGCCCTGGCGCTGGCCGACTCGGAACAATATGACGTTGTGCTCTTGCAAGAGCCGTGGACGGCTCACACAGAGACCCGCACTTTAACTAAGACTCACCCTGCATACGACACATTTACGCCGGTCGACATGTGGAACAGCAACGACACTCGGCCTAGAGTGATGACATATGTCCGACGAGACCCAAGACTTCTTGCTGACCAGATTCGGCCTTTTCAGACTCGTGATATCCTTTGGCTCACAATCAACGACCTGACGATCGTCAACTTCTATCGTCAGAACGACGAGAGGGACGCCCTAGACACGCTATTTCAATGGTCTGTCCCGGAACGTTGCCTCGTAGCTGGCGATTTCAATGCCAGACATCGTAGCTGGCAAACAGGCCAAACTACGAACCGGGGCCAAGAGATAGCAGGATGGGTGTCTGAGAATGACCTCAGCCTTCTCAACACTTTAGATATCCCAACAAACCCGTACGGCAACACAATCGATCTTGCCTTTACTAACCTACCACTTGCTGAAGCTATCGTCGAGGACCATCTCGCCACCAGCTCTGACCACTTCACGCTCAGCCTGACTTTCCCAGACGTCAGATCGACTCCGGTGCAGCCAGGCAAGATTCGAGTGACGACGGAAGACGAGCTTAAACGATTCGTCGAGATCGTAGAGCTTGGCGCTACAGGAATACCCCTGACAGATTCGACCCCCGAGGAGCTGGACGAGCTTGCGTCTTCACTTGTGAGTCTACTAACATCAGCAGCAAAAGCGTCTGGGAGGCCCGCACGGAAAGGCGGACGTCCGGCTCCCTGGTGGACGGAGGAGTGCGCCGACGCCGCGGCTGCTTTTCGAGCCATCAGAAGAAGCTACCTGCTTGGCTTCAACCAGGACGTTCAGATCGCCAAAAGAGGCTTTCATCATGTGGTCCGTCGGGCCAAGAGGCGCTATTGGCGGGACCTCATCGATAGCTTCTCCAGCAGTAGCGCTGTTTTCAAAGCTGTCCGGTGGCTGAAATCACCGGGCGCTTTTCAGCCTCCGCCCCTACAATTTCGCGTTGCGATGACTAATCCTTTTGTAGCCAATAGCATTCTGCGACTAGCGTATAGATAGATTCTTTAGCCCAGCACGTCCTGTGCCCCAATAGGGGACTTTCTGGGCCTACGGCCCCCCGGACGAAAATATACATAACATAACATAACATAACTAGGATTCGATTCGATATTCGCAAGGCTTGTCATCGAATTAATTGTTCAATTCGATTTCCCTTCGTAAGATGTCCATCCTTAGTATTAGAGAAGTGACATGGATGATAGTGTTGCATAGGTAGCCACAGGAAACCGTGTTACGATTACGCGTGAATCTTCAGAACAGTGTTACAGGTCTAATGCAGGGTCAGCTGATCTAGTATCATAGCCTCGCTTCTTTACTTATAAAGAGGAGAGCAAGAAGACAACGATTCCGATAATCATTAGATTATGAGTTACCTGGGGAGAGCGCGCTGTCCGACACTTTCAATATTGACTTATAAGTTCATCTTCAAACATTATCACTGATACCCTTACTCGATCACAGACTAGAGCATCACCCGATGATCTGCCCTTCGAATCATCTAGCTTCGACGTCATTTTCCGCACCACTCATCCAGAGAAGGCCAAACTAGGCCCATCCGGAAAACGAAGACGTCTGGTAGTGTTATGTATGAATGCCTTCATTGTCCCCCAAGTAGCCCATGATCAAATGGAAAGCGTGGCAATGCTATTTACTACGCGAAAAGGAAACATGCCTCTATTCTTCAGACGGAGGCCAGTACTGTAGACGAGCACGACTCAGACATTACTACGCGGCCATCAAAGCAGCCTCGGATGGACAGTTTTTTTCACAGTCGGCCATCAGGTACCACTTTATGCCGCGTCTTTAACCGACAGCAATATATAGAATCGATTGTCGGTCTTCTCACACGCTGTCGTTTACCATTCTCCGCGGTGAAATGGGATGAGATGCAGGATATCGTATTGGCATGCAATCCGGCTATTGAGGAACTTCCCCTGATGTCCCGTGATACAGCTATGCGTCGCATTACCACTACTTTCGACTTATACCGATCCCAATTGAAAGCAAAGCTTCAGGCGTCCGTATCGAAGATCCATCTCTCGACCGATCTCTAGACATCGCCTCATCGTCATAGCATTTTAGCAGTATGTGCTAGATAAGTTGATAATAGCTATCAACTTCAAAATGCCCTGCTAGCTAAGTCTGAATGTCGATACAGCCACAGTGGCGAGCGTCAAGCAACTCTAATGGCGGAAGCAAATCGGCTATCATACCGGCGATAATGCTACTTCAAACGATACCTGTTTAAAGCATCTCTCTCAAATGCTACAGGATAAATACAATGCATCTTATTTAGGACGATGATTAATAGGTAGTTGGTTAACTGAGTCTAGGTATTTTTCCATCCCAACCAGCGTCGAATCCGACGCATCGCTCAAATCATAAATCTCTCCCTTTAAGCCTTCCTCCTTGCGTCCTCGAAAGAAGCTTTACGCGCAGCACTTGCCGCTGCTAGCGACGTAACCGGCGCCGAGATGTACGAACAATTCTACTTCACATTATATGATATATCCGCCAATGAGCCAGCATCGCGGTCTGAAGCTTCGGGACAGCAAGAACAGTCCTCTAGTAAGATATGGAAGGGAGAGGCTAAAAAGGCCGCTCGGAAGCCCCCCGATTACAAGGATGTCAAATTCAGAGGTTGGCAAACCATCCCGGCGACGTGTAAACTACATAACATTGCGGTCTGACTTCAAAATTCATCTATCCACAGTGATCTATGGGAGGATCGAGTAGGCTTGCGGCTTGGGATCGATAACGACACCCGATGGAACTCTTGGTATGGGCTGATCGATAATCTTATCCGAAGACAATCACAGATCAAGCAATTCTTGCTTGATTACGATAAGGAGATAAACGATGATATCCTCAACTCATCAGATTGGGATTATCTTAAAAAAACAGATATGTCCACCCATTGGCGTCGGCAACTTTATGGGCTGAGGGTCAGAATTCTACAATGTCACAAATATTGACAATTATGGATGGTTTATTACGCCACTATGAAAAGTACAAGGTTTGCTGTCCCTTGATAGACTCAAAACCCGAAGTTGGTTAATTATCCGATCTAGGGACATTACTCGAAGCCAGAGATGCTTGATCGCCGCATCTTTCATTCAATTGAGATGTTCATTCTCGACAAGTATTATACTATGACCGAAGATGCGCCTGTTTGCGCTGCTGCCCTCCTTCTTGATCCTTGAAAGCGAATCAGGTACATTGAGCTTCACTGGCCAGAGTCATGGCACGAGAACACCATCGCTGGTGACCGTACAATTTGGGAAGAAGAGTACAAAGCTCAGCCTGAGACTGGACCTGCAGAGTCGGTTGATGAGGTATCTGCTTCGAAAATGCGGCAGCCGAACGAGTGGGACGCTTTACTTGAAGAGTTGAAAGTCACCGAGGATCCGGGTGATTGTATGAACGATCTTGAAGACTTTTATCAAGTCAACACCCACCAAAATAAGTGGATCACTACTTCAATGGTGGTGTCATAAGGACCAGCGGAAGACTTATCCTCAGCTAAGTCGAATGGCTATTGATATCCTCCCGATAGTGCCTGAATCAGCTGATCCGGAATCTGCTTTCTCTGGTGGTCGACGTACTCTCTCCTGGGATAAAGAACGAATGACTTGCGAGAATATTGAGAAGGTTGAATGTATAGGTAACTAGCTGCGTGAAGGGCATATCCAGAAGGCTGCTGATGGTGGTATGGGTGTAATTACTGATACGGGTTTTGATAGTGGCGGCGATGAAGACTCTGATGTTAATTTTGATTGATTTGTGGATGTCTGACAGTATAGGTGCTAAAGTGCTATAGTAATATCAATCGTGCAAAACTGCTAGGGCGATATTCTAGCACACTTTTTGCGAATATGTGAATATGAATATGAATATTACTTTACCGCGTGATATCGCAATACGCAAGTCTGCATCCTGGTGCAACTACGAACGAGAATGGCACGGGTCAACAGGTATCTGCACAGGATAGGTGCAGTGGAGATCGAGACATGCGACTGCGGCCAGGAAGAAGAAACGGTCGGCCATTTCCTCTTCCGATGTACACGATGGGACGAGCAACGAGAACACATGCGAAATGTCGACCGGGAAATGATGGGTAATTTATCATTCTTCCTGGGAGGCAAGACGGCAGAAGACGGGCATAAGTGGAGGCCGAACCTGGTAGCAATGCGAGCAGCGATCAAGTTTGCGATAAGCACAGGCCGTCTGGATGCTACATAGACATGAAAACATACAAGGTATACTAACAAACCAAACAACATCAGCGCTGCCCTCAAATCAAACAAATCAAATCCGGGGTCATATTTGAGATATTTGATAACTCTCAAGACTGGATTTGTTGTTTGAAATATTTATTCAAATATTTCAAATATTTCAAATCTTACACTCTATGCTTCCATGCTAACATCTCCAATCTCCCATTGGACCTCGTCCCCCCCACCTATTGTCGCCCCTAGCTTCACCGCACCATGTCTGACCCAGTTCTTAAGGCATTGTAACTTCTCCAGCGTTTCCGTCGTCATCGAAAGCCTCTGCGTCGTCAGCGTTAACTTGGCTAGGCTGAACGACCTCTCGCAATTAGTCGCCATCGCCGGTATCGCGAGTATATCGAGAGCCAATTGGCTGATCATCGGGAATTGTCCCTGATGAGCCATCCACCACTCAATTGGGTCCTCAGTCTCTTGCGGCTCTAGCCGTAGATACCGCTCAAGCTCACTTCCCATCACCGTGGTCTTCGCCGTCCTGCTTTTAATCCATTGCTTGAACACGCTAGCTTCAGTTGTCTTCCTTAGTACGCTTAAGGATGTCGATTTGTCCGTGACCATCTTCTGCTGCTCATCCACCGGCCGGTCGCAGCGGTACCAACGGTCCAAGTAGTCAGACAGCCCAATCTTGGCATCCCTCACCCACACAAGCTGCTCTTCCGATGCCCAGTTCACCTCCAGATAGTTCATGCCGAGTGATGGGTGGAGGATGATGGATGCAGCGAATAACGGTGAGTCTCCAAGCTTGGTGTAGTACTCGTTTAGTTTCTGCCAGGCAGTCATGATGGACAGTCTTAAATAGTGTCGGTGATCCTTTCCCATGTCATCGATTCCTAATGATCCTGATGGCTTGCCTGATCCATCATCGCATTGTCTCGAGCCACGATCTGACAAGGGGCCTTGCCTGGACTTTCGCGGATGGATACCCGTCTCGCAATCCCTAAATCGAGCAGGAAGCTGCCGGTTACGGTCTGGTCGCCCTCGAGCCAGCTCGGCCTGCGAGTTGGTGTCCTGTCCCCCTGCCTCGTCTGGAACGGCATGATGGAATAGCTTCCGATCCTCTAGGTGTTCCAGCAAGTACTCCATACCCGCCATCACTTCCCAGAGCCGTCCGTTACCTCCTTCGCTGCCCCAGCCCTGCGTTCTCATAGTCTGTAGATAGAATGGCTCAAGAATAAGTTTGATTTCTGCCAACAGTCTCCAGTCATCTCCCTTCAGCATGTCGGCCTCCGGTAGCCATTTCTCCACTTCTGGGTGGACCAAGAACGCTCTGATGTCTCCCTGCTTGACGAGCGCTCGAGAGATCATGAGGTAAGTGGAGTTCCATCTCGTATCGTTATTCATTACGACCTCTAGCTCCGCCGTTGACTCACCCGCCAAGAGGTATTCTTGTGCTTCGTCGTTCTCGCGTGAGATCCTTTTGAAGAGCTCACACCTCTGAGGGGAAGACCTGATGAATTTGACAACATTGTGGAGCTTTCCCACCGGCCCTTTCTTTCTCCAGTGTCGTAGGTCATCCTCGCGCCGGCCGAGAAGGTTAAATACCTGCGATTCGGCCTCGAAAGACTCGAAATCTTCGCCGTAGAGAAAGGCGCGAGCAACCAGGTTCAGGATATGCCCATAGCAGCGCATACGTCTGGCCCGAACGTCCGCCAGACTCATCTCTGCGTCGAGATCTCCGTAGAAGTTCACGAGACAGCTATCGTTCGAAGATGCGTTGTCCGAGATCACGGTTCCGACTCGGTCCTCTATCTTCCATTCTCGCACAACTTGCCCGAGCGTCGCCGCAAGACTTTCTCCGCTATGACACCCGAGCTGGCGACGGAGTGCCAATAGGCGCGACTGGTGCTTGCCCTGGCGGTCAAGAAAATGAGCTGTGACTGCCATAACAGCATGCCGATTAGGCGATGTCCACAGGTCGAACCCCAGATGGATTTTAGTAAGGGCATCTGAGAGCTCCTGCTTGATCTCATCTTTCTTAGACTTGTACGTGTCATCCAGCAAACGGCCCATCGATTGCCGGCTCCATGGTATCTGGTCAGATAGGTCAGGGTCAAGCTGCCAAGCGAGCTGCTGAAAGAATGTATCGCTGAAGAAGGAAAAAGGAACATTGGTGTTAATCAGAAGTCCCAGGCTCAATTCTCGGATCGTCTTGACTCTGGCGCGCGGCACAGTACTGTACTGCAAGCGTCGTCGCTTAGGCCGTTCAGATTCATCGGTTGACAGATCTGGATCAGCTGCTTGACTGCTCTCGAAAATCCTGTGAGACCTGGCGTTGGTCAATAGTGCTCAAGCTCGCGACGTCACATTCACATTCACATACTTGCGGAGATGGTCCGCTGCCGAACTCGTAGCAGCAGCGGCGAAGAACTCAGGCTGACCCTTCGCGTCGCACAGACGACAGGCCCAGTAAGGACTCAGCGGACTGTCGTTAGTGTCAATCTCAACAAGAAAAATTCCATGGCGCTTGATCCAGCTCTTCCGACCCTTTGAGCCCTTCCGGGATAAGGACTCTTCCAAAACATATCGTTTGTTCCTCCACACTGCTCGCGGAAGATCTGCAACAGTAGGGTGGTCTGGCAATGCCGACTGCGTCGTCAGCTCGAATTGACTCGCCAAATTCCTCGGTGGTCGAAGAAAAGAAAAGGCAGAGGGTGGAGGCGAAGGAAGCATGATGTCGTCGGATTCCATCGGGTTAGGCGTCGACTCGTGGGAGGAATGGTACGCGTTGAAAGGTAAACAAACTAGCACTGACGCGACTTGATATCGCTAGGACGGGGCGTAAAAGTTAAGGAGCTACTTTCTCCCCCACCAGCCTGACAGTGGTATTGGGGTAGCTCACTAATGGAGGGCTTGATGGATGACTTTGATTGGCTGGGGTTGCTCACCAGCCAGGTTCCGGGTAAGCTGTGAAAGCGCGGTCGACGGTTTGGCAGCATGGAGGCTAGATGGCATGTTGTGTATCAAATCTATCAAATGTTATTTCAAATCGAGGACCTTGTATTTGTTTGATTGAAATAAAATTTTGGCATATTTGATTGATTTGTTTGGCAATTTGTTTGATTGGATTTGACCTGGGGGCTGCGCTGAACAACATAATACAGCAAGAACTAATATAGTACAGCCTCTAGCAGACAGACCAGGGTTCAGCCGCTGAAGATGGGACGCTGAACACTTGGAGAAGTTGGCCTTCAAGCAGGCCTGTCGCAGGGACAAGCGAGGCTGGGAAATGTGGCGGGGAGTAGGGAGTGGTGAGGTTTGAGGGTCTCAGGACCAGAAGTCGGAAAAGAATGTAACGAGATTCTGTGTTGTGGGCCCAGTGAGGCGTATCCTCCGAGGCGAAATAAATTCATTCATTCATTCAAAGAGATAGTGATTCGTCCCTGGCTGGCACGTTATCGCTGTGGAATGACGCG
This sequence comes from Fusarium redolens, assembly GCF_020744475.1. Classification (NCBI taxonomy): domain Eukaryota; kingdom Fungi; phylum Ascomycota; class Sordariomycetes; order Hypocreales; family Nectriaceae; genus Fusarium; species Fusarium redolens. The sequence goes on along the minus strand of NW_025763696.1, from coordinate 258,337 downwards.
AAGGGGCGAGATGAACCATTGCCACAGGCTTCCGATATTGAGGACGTCCATTGGCCACTCCCACGGACTACCATTCCGAAGGCTGCCATTGGCTACTTCCCCTCCGTCGGCTCCGTGCCCACTTATGTGCAGATTCTCTCCGGACTGCGCGTCAATCACGTTACAGAGCCAGAGCCTAGCCTGAGTGTTGGCGTGAACTGAGGTCAAATGCCTATCGTTGTGATAACAAGCCATGAGGAATCTCACTTTACCTGCAGAATCCCCTAGTCTCAGTCGTCTTGCCCTCAAGGCCTACAAGAAGACCTCTTTCGTTGGTAAGTCAAACTCAGTTCCTTAAGTATTCACAATGTCTAACCGTAACTAAGAAGCGTGTTTCCACCCAGAATCGTCAAGCGCTTTAAATCGTTATTGAACCTTTTGGTGGCGCCATCATGCCATGTTTCAACTGCGAGAAACGGGGTTTGTCCTGTCTCGTGTCTCCCATGTCTTCTGGTCGATGCGACAGTTGTATCAAGGCGGATTATTCGTGCGATAGTGAAGGTTTGTCGGTTGCGGCTGGTAAGTTTCTCTACTCCCGGTGGTTTGCGTACCTTTGTTGAGATGACGTCAGCTCGAAAGGTTGCAAAAGAACAGCGTCGTCTGGAAGAGGCGGAAGAGAAGGTTGAAGGGGAGTTCATGTTGTTGCAAGCAGAATCTACTCGTATCCATAACGAAATGAACGCGAAGCTCGCGCAGATTACTCGGTTGCGCCGTCAGCGACGACAGGTCGAGTCCAAAGGTTTGGACATGTTGCGCAGAGGGCTTAACTCGATCGATGAGTTGGAACAGGCGGAGAAGGACGAGAACGCTGCTTTTGAACAAGCTATTTCTGAGGGTACTTTTCATGACTGGTCAGCGATCGTAGAACAGTCCGAATGGGATTCCCTTGGTCTGGGGCAGTTTATCGATCCACCCTTCGTTGTCGGTGGAAGTTCTTCAGGAGTCGCTGAGCATGGATGAGGTGTTTTGTTGGTTCCTATGTGTTCTCGTTTTCAGGGTAACGTACCCCACAAGCGAGTCGGACAAAATCCCTCAGCTTCCTCTTTTTACATTCAATCAATTATTTCTTAACCACGAAATATGTCACAATCAAATAAAGAGGCGGAAATTATCCTTGCCCTTCAAGCTCTTCAAAATAATCCCAAACTACGTATCAGACCCGCTGCACGGCTTTATAAAGTCCCTCCTAGTACCCTCTATGATCGGTACCATGGGAAACCTTTTCGAGGCGATATTATCCCTAATTCACGAAAGCTATCTAATCTAGAGGAACAAACTATTAGTGACTATATTCTCGACCTAGACTCCCGAGGACTTCCCCCGAGACTTCGTGGTTGCGGGCCAATATCATCTCACCAGCTGGTACCAAGAAAGCAATCTCCCAGGCGATTGGGCTACCGCTACGACCCAAAATGGCTGAACTGACAACAAGACAGACCTTGAGTGGTTAAAGCACTTTGACCGGCATACAAAGACCCGATCAAATGGTCGCCATCGCCTTCTGATCCTCGATGGGCACGAAAGCCGACTTTTCCCCAGCATTTTACGCCGTCTACCAAGCCACGATGACAGAAAATAATATCAAGAGAGGTTTTAGAGGGGCCGGATCTATCCCTTTGGACCCGGAAAGTATCATATCAAAGCTTGATGTGAAGCTACGGACCCCAACGCCTGTTGAGGAGGAAGCCAGCCTACCCGGTCCTTGGGCATCAAAGACCCCAAAGACAGTCCTCGAGGCTAGCTCTCAGTCTGAATACATAGCAAGACGAATCAGAAGGCATCAGAACAGCTCCCCGGCATCGATTCTTGAGGCTCTTAAGTCATTTTCTAAGGGAACCAAGGCAATAATGCATGAGATGGCATTATTGAAGTCTGCGATGCAGATCCATCGACAGTCAAATGAGACCCTTAGCCAGCGGCGAAGAGCAAAAAGAATGCGCCTACAGAATAGAGGGAAGATGGCTGTAGAGGAAGGAAGGGAAGCAATCGATCAGATGGATACCAATACGCAGATACAGGCTGAATCGTCGGGAAGTAGTGGTCGAGGAGGGTCGGCGCGACTGAAGGAAAGGCGCTGTGGAACGTGCGGCAAGGCCGGCTATAACACAAAGACATGTCAGATAGTTGTAAGGGTAAGTGGGGAAGAGTACAGTAATTGATTTTAATAGATGAGATGCTTTGTTGTGTTTTTATCCTACGGTTTGTGTCGAAGTTTAAAAATCTTTTGTCCGACTCGCTTGTGAGTACGTCATTTGTATCCGAACGTCAGCCACAGCCAGCCATTTTCGGCAGTAGTACTCACAATTGAGAGAGCCTCAAGGGCACGACGAGGAAGTGACACATACAAGGTACGACTTCTTGTAAAATCAAAAGATACATCCAGCATGATTCTGTTCCAGGGTCTTTGAAACGATTGTTAGTACCAAGTACGAGGATACGGTCAATCGTCCGATTGGCGTAAGATGGTTATTTATGTGTGGTGAGAACTGTTCCTCGTTAGTTTGGGATGCTTAGACCAGATATTTGCAATTGGAAGCCAATGATCAATACAGGTGGTATCCTAAAACTTTTCATGGCACGTGAAGAAGGGTATTAGAAATCCGACTCCGATTTGTGGGGACTCGTCGCAATATATGAAGCGTGGAACCTACGGTGGCGATGTGTTCGCCTGGGTGACTTCCTTTGGGTCAAGCTGGATGGGTTCTCTACTGTCCTTTTCGGTGAGCCTAAAATCGAAATTGTGGTGTATAGCGATCGAGCAGTATTGTGTGCTCCTTATTGGCCGCGGCCCCCATTTATCTGCGTCATGAGCAAACAAACACCCCGCGATTCAGGATTCCTATAGGACTATCAAAATGGGGCAAATTACTAGTTTGCCATCATGATGGGGAGGTGTCCAAATTTGCGGGGGAACAAAGTGATCGTCAATATCCCTTATCTCTTCAGGCGGCATAAAGCTCCGGCGGGGTCACGACAGGGGTGTAGGACCTATCAAAATGAGCGCTACTTGAAGTACATTCTCACACACCTAAATTTGCGTGTGATAGAAGTACCAGCAGTCAGCCGTGTTACAAATAGCTACATCACATACTTTGCAGCCGTACACGGTCTGCACCCTTCGTTCATTTCCTGATATCGGCTGTAGATAACCTCCTTTTTCCTTCTTCCTTTTAAAGGGTCGGGCCTGACCCTGCCGGAAGCCTTTGCAAGCTAGGCAGCTTGAATGTATGCCCCGATGGACATGATTGATATCTCTTTGTAGGTGAATTTGCCGTGCTTCTGTATCCTCGATGTCTTCTTCCATTCCTGTACGGCCTCTCTTCCTTATGTGACTTTCAGTTGCGTATCTGTTGAAAATGGCATTATAAATGCACTCCTTCCAAGCTTTAAGCGTGCTATAGGGCTTCCAACGAGGCTGCCGTGTTTTCTTCTGTAAAATGAAGCTATTCGCAAGTGCGACTTCAAGGAGGAAAGACCAAAGCAACGCTTGCCAAGGACCGCGCCGGAATCGGTGCTGATATGTTGTATAAGACCGTATCTGATCGCCGCGGTCAACGTGATTCATTTCATCGTTATACTGAGCGGCAACAGTAGGAATAGGGATTATCTTGAAGCTATCACCATTGAAGACCTGCTGCAGGCGCTGTGACTCTGCCTTTGTGCCTCTTTTGGCGGGCTTTTTCCTCTTTTTTGGTGTGCGCTCGTGAGGGGCTCCGCTAAGCACAGTTGAAAGGAAGAGCACGATGCTGCTATCTTTCCAAGCGATTTGGATGACCTAAGGAGAAAGGAAAAGGACAAATTAGTAAGGGAAATACAGGTAAAGCTGTCCATACCTGTTTATCTTGTGTCGGGATCAAATATACCTTATTATATTGCAAAGCTATGCCGTCAGGAGCTTTTCCGGTCTCTTTTATATGCTTCATCTCGGTGGTGATGCCGCAGTTAGGGCGTGCCGTGCCTGTGGCACCGTGGCCAAGCTGCCGAAGAAGGCGGAAGAGCTGCGGCGACGAGAAGAGGTTATCCGTGAAGACGTGATGTGTCTGCGTTGACAGCCTTTTTAGTAGGTGAACCACGACGCTTTGTGTATTGTTGAGAGGAATCTCGGTCCGTAGCTTTCCCTTCTTGCCATACGGCGTTGGTGTAGGTAGCTCGACTATAACAGCCTTATATGGTGATGCCTTCACGTGCCAAAGCCACTGCAGAAAGAAGCCCTGTTGGGCGATAACCCAGACTTTGAACCCCACGGGCGTGGGTTTATTCTTGACGACTGTTGTCTCTTTTGATCTGCCTGTAAAAGGGATCATACACTCATCTACAGTGAAGTTAGTCCCTGGAGAATAGAGCTCGATAGACACGCTTTGTATGTGATTAGACCACTCTTCAGCCGCTTGGAAGGTCTTTGGAAGGTCGCTCTCATCCCTCACATCGAGCTTGGTGTAGTCAAAAGTGCGGAAATACCTCGTGATCAGCTCGAACTTCCGTAACGGCATGAACTTGATGATTGAGTGAAGAGGGCGCTGATCTCCTAGGCTAGGGGTCTTCCAATGGTCTTTGATCGATATTTCCCTATGAATTCCTAGGTAAATAAGGACCCCAAGCCATACATAAGCTGTTGCAGTAGAGATGCCTTCCCACTTGAGAATGCGGGGCTGTTTGGAAAGGGGGGTATTCCAGTTGTCAATAATGCCATTTTCAAGTAAGTGAGTGACCCAGCTGTTGGTGTATTTAATCCATGACTGTACAAGGGAAATAGGTACGAAAAGCTGGAATAATTCAAGTGGTTCCTTGGGTAGAGGGTTGATCTTGAAATCACGATATTCTAGGTTAAAAGGTTGAAAATCATCACCGCAGCCCTCTTCGGGCGGAAAATTAGGCACGCCGGTGGGGTCATCAGCCGCCCTCAAAGGCGGGGTATCAAAGCTGTGATCATCTATATAATCAGGTATCTCTTGGGAGCTCATCGTTTTAATTAAGACGCGTTAGGGTCAATTTGTATGAGGATTTTGATGATTTTGGCTGTGTTGAATGAAGAAGCTGTCTGACGAGAACTTCACGTACCCCGCAGGTACTAGTGTTGTTAGTAAGCAATGTGGGGCGAGTGACCTGCCGGAGCCTTATGCCGCTCAAAGAGATAAATAAGCACCCCGCTTGACAGGCCATCGATGGACCCTCATAGGACAGCAAATCGCCAGTTGTCGCTGGTCATTCAGCCAATGAGACCCCAACGGAGGATCCGAAACTATCGAGCCAATCATTGGGCGTGTACATTTCTCAGAAATCACGATTATCAGGGCCACGTGAATCCCACTCGAGGACAGTACCTGGCAGCCTGGGGCGCAATGTATCTATCCATCATAATTACCTCCTAGTTTTACCTATTCGACGCGATCGAAAGATATCTTGTTCCTCGGCTATAGCCATCCCCAGCTAGTATCTAACCCTCAGCAATGTCTAAGAGATACCGTCAGCTACTCCCTACCCCGGATACAGACGGCGTAGCATCCAACTCGCACCCTTCTGGATCTTCTTCTACTTCCGGATCCTCAAGTAGTGAGCCGTTCAAGCGACAACGGACCGGAACACAGATAGCATGCAACACATGCCGCAAAAGAAAGATTCGAGTAAGCTGCATAAACACCAACTTCATCATTATCTTTATCTCAACATTGGTAACTAGTGCGACGGAAAAAAGCCTCATTGCGAGGCTTGTCGACAACGAGGCGTACAAGAGCTATGTGTCTACGTCGAAAGCCACATCCAAGGCCAGACGAGCAAAGAAACGGAGCAAATTCTTGACCTCTTCGACGTTATGAAGTCAGGACCCGAGAGCCAGGCCATCCACGTCCTACGAATTCTACGATGTCACAGCGATCTTGACACAGTCTTCTCAATAATCCAACCGAGAATAAGTCCAACACGACATATTTCTAGCCAAGAGCGGACTCGTGGGCCTACTCGACATTTAGGTTTAGAGTCTGAGCTTATGGCAAGGCATTCATTATCCTTCCCGTCGCTCCAACCCCTCGAGACTAGTATCTTGAAGTCAGTTAAATCACGCCGAGGCAAACCCCAACATTCAGCCTTTCGTTGTCAAATTTCAACTTCCTTCTTTTCAGTTTCAGCTGACGCCCTGTAGGGCAGTTCTCAGCACTGGCCGCATATCAGCCACCGACAGCGAGAACGCTGGCTCGCCGTTTGACTTCGAATCCAATCCATTTCAAACCCATCATCCTCGGCAATATCCAACACCGATCTTACGCCCTTGTGACGAGCGATTGGAGAAATTGAACATAAGTTTCTGGACTACCGTGCCTATTCCTTCCGATTTGGCTGCCAAGATTATATTGTTATACTTGGAAACAGATCACCCCCTGCTGGGTACCTTTGATCCGGATCTATTTGTGAATGACTTGATTAACTGTGAAACGAGGTTTTGCAGCCCATTTCTACTTAGTGCCGTCATGTACTGGGGTTGTGTAGGTCGCCTGAACTACTCATAGCAGCATCTGCCTCGCTGACACAAATACAACAGCAAATGTATAGTGCGCTCGATCCGACCGTCAAAAATTATACGCCTCAGTTCAGTGACGAGACGGAAAAGCGTTGGGCAGAAGACAAGTCGACAGATTCTCTTTTAACTCTCGCCGGAATACCGTTGCTAGGCTTGGCATATCTGGGCGATGGAAAAGATCATTATGCCTTGACGTATGTGTCAGAAGCAAACTCCATGGGAACACGTATGGGCTTTTTCGGAACCGAACACACTGTTGCAATGCCCAAGGTACGAGAAGTAAACTCTGAACTACATAGTGCAACATCCTATGCCGCCTGGGGCAGCTTCAATTGGGTAGTGTAAGTTGATACGCTGAGAGTAAGCGCCGAATATCCAGAGGCTTAACATCGTCAGGCTTATGGCTCTATTTTACCAACAGCCCGGCCTTTCATACCCTGAACACCCTCCCGTATGGCCCATACCGGGAAATGGCTGGCATGAAACCTCTGAAGGCAGCCCCGAGTCTATCCGCCAAACTTTGCAGTCGACCTACATGGGCGACACATTTCCAGTCCTTTGCCGATTCTGGCGAATAATCCACCAAGTGACTTTGCGATACTATCGCGATCAGCCTTATCCGCGCGAGGGCCTGAGCGATCATATCACACTTGCATTTGCCGAATACAAGTATCGCGAGCTCATAGCTTGGGCAGAAACGCTGCCACCGTCGATGGTGCGCTCAGAACAAAGTCCACATCATGTTCTGATCTTTCAGTATGTTGCAATTCTTTGTTCCTTTCTGAACGAAGTTCTTAAAAGACTTCTAACAGTACGACAGTATCTGGTTTCACGTAGCAATTCTTAGTATCTTGCACCCCTTCACGGTTCGAGCGAGGGACTCTTCGAGGTCTTTACGATTCAAGACATTTCCTTGTAAGAGGAGCTCGCCCGATGCGGCTTATAAAGCGTCTGTAAATCAACTCAAGCGCCTTATAGTGGTATACCGCAAGAATTATATGTCTTCAACTTATACGATGCTATGGCATACAGGCCTGATTCATGTCGCAAACGCTAATCTTGGCGCCACAAAGGACCCTACTTGGCGTTTCTATCTCTTTTTCTGCATTCAATGCTACGGACGTCTACGGCAGGCATACCGCTTTGCAGAAGCCATCGGCCGAAGTTTACTATCGATGGCACTGCAGCAAGGCGATTTACCAGCGAGCGAGGCGCGACACATAATGGAACAGTTCGAGGAAAACCGGTTAATTAACCCATCATATGACATCCGGGCCACATTTATGGCGGACTTGAACCTTGCCATGACGAACCCTTCGGAGGCCAGCGTGGAGAGCCTGGCCGACAGGTTTGATGATATAGCGTTATTCCAAGAGTTTACGAATGCGGGGGGCTCAAGCGAGGACGAGCAGATGGAATCGGATGACAATGCTTGGGATACGCTGTGAAAATCCTTTGCGGTGGAGGCACGCGGTGTGTTACGGTTGATCGTGGTGAACCTTGCAACAACTTTTAGCTTGGGGTTGTTCTCAATAGTCCTGTGTCGTTCCCAGTCAGTCTCTGGATCTGTTGGTATCGCACGATGCCGGATGAGGCGTGTCTCAGAGCTAATGCCGGACACATCCACCCGGGATCGAGCATCGGCGTATCACCATGTTTGTTCTTTGTCTCATCGCACTCGTTTTAGTCAGTCCTTTATCACAACAGACCGTTCAGTGTAGCCTCCTCCTCCTCCTCTTCCTCCTCCTCCTCCTCCTCCTCCTCCTCCTCCTCCTCCTCCTCCTCCTCCTCCTCCTCTTCCTCCTCCTCCTCCTCCTCCTCCTCCTCCTCCTCCTCCTCCTCCTCCTCTTCCTCCTCCTCCTCCTCCTCCTCTTCCTCCTCCTCCTCCTCCTCCTCCTCTTCCTCCTCCTCCTCCTCTTCCTCCTCCTCCTCCTCTTCTTCTAGTAGTAGTGCGATTACATGTAGCAGTTGGTTTGGAAATAAGTTCTCTCGTAGTGCTATCAATCATTCATTCAGCCATGCTCTTGAGAAGGATCAATTGAAACAGAGTTAGAAGAGACAAAGAATGGCATTCTGTTCGATACAGCTAGCACTACAACATGTCGTTCTGACGATGCTATCCGCAAAGCGATGGGCTTAGCTGGGCACGTTGATGGAACATCTGTACCTTGCCGGCTGAACATTATGTCGCCATGCACCTGCAGGTTTGTTGTACCGCCGCCATCCATCACACTGACGAATAAGCAAACATATTCGCGAACAGGAGAGAAGCAAAATTAGATACGCTCTTGCCATTTAACTCCATCAACCATCAAGACCATTCAATCCCTTTTATGGCCGACAGGGTTCTGCCGGTTGCTTTTCGACAGGGGAGCTCTATTCTAATATGAAACACAAATCTTTATACCGTGCCGCCTACTTTCACACTTTCCCTTTTGCTTCCTTGGCCCTGCGCTCCTCGCGCTCACTGAATCGATCCCCAAACAAGTCAAAATGGGGTCTCATGACGATGGTATACTTCACAAGCTCTTCCATGCAATCAACGAGGCGGTCGCGGTTTGAGCTGGCAAGCATACGGCTGCCCTCAGGCTCAGATGTGAACTGCGTGTATGCCTTTGGCACCGAGCTCTGGTTGGGAATGGCAAACATGCGCATCCACCATCCGAGTATCCGAAGCGAGTCGACAGCGTTGAAAGACTGATCCTTCGCTTACTTGGGCAATGGCCAAAGTTCTTCCATGAGTAGGACGCACTGAGCCGGAGCATAATGGGATCCAGTCAATCTGCTGCTTGAAGATGCCCGTCTGTGACGTTGATTAGGTTCATATTTCTGCACATATTAATCACAGCTGAGGGGGCCAACCAAGTTGCCATGCTGCTCAGGGCTAATCCATATATGCCCGTCGCTCCACTTACTTAATTCCCGCAATTCTTGTACTCTGGGATGTTCACCAGATTGTGTCGGTCTTCCGGGTATCTGCGCCACTAATTGTGTATTCCGTGCTCATCTTCTTCGTCACGTTATGGATCAGCTGACAGCTCAGCTTCCGGTTCTCCATGGTGGCTACGCAGAGCTTCACTGCTGCGAGCAACAACTTCGAGTTAGCTATCGCCGTGGCGGTCGCGACCTTTGGCCCCAACAGCGACCAAGCCCTGGCATCGACCGTTGGGCCGCTCATCGAAGTCCCAGTCTTGGTAGGCTTGGTGTATGCCGTTCGCTGGATGGCCAACAGATGGGGTTGGAAGTAAAGGGATGAGCCAGACTTGCATCGACAACGCGGCTTCGGGGATCTGGTGAAAATGCTTCCGAATGTCACTAGATAGACTATTTAGGCTCATGTAATCTTCTTGGCGTGAATTCTCTGAGAATCGAGCAATACTAATATGCTTCCAGTGTTCTCTTAGGTAGCAAAACTCAACATACTCGTCGACGTGCGCCTAGTCGAGATGATCCATGAGCCGAAAGATTTTCGTGTTCTTGACAGAGCAGCTGCTATCTCCATGACACCCCAGGGCCAAACGAGCCCACGATGGATCTGTATGGTTGTGAAGTTCGACGAGCCATTTTCGCCGCTTTGTCGCACGAGGTTTCTAGCGGTTCCGAATGGTTAGAAGAATGGATGATGGAATCTGATGAATCGAAAGAGTCAGAGAGCGGAGAGAGCACGCCTGTTTGGGCTGAGGAACTATCAGCAGTTGTGTTGTCAAGCCTGTTTGCCGCATGCATTTGATGGTGAAATCCTTGTTCCTCTACTTGAAGTATGAAGACTCCTTCATTTTCTTCTCGGGTTGTATCGATTCGATCGATGGCTCGGTAGATGACGGCTGTTTTCGGCCAGGCGCCGGCAGAGTAGGATTTGACAACACCGACGCGAAGATCGGCACCGGGTCTCCAGCCATGCGTAATACAGGCCCAAAGGAGCTCTGGGACGGATCATCCGTCGACAGACTCTCGTTTGCGTTATTCCAAGTAATAAACGTCCACATGTGTTGCATCGGTGTCGAGCATTCAATGCCTGATGATCTTCCTCGGGGGAGGGTAGATATCGCTCAATTTCATCTTCCGAGACCCTGTACACGCCAAGTAAGCTCCTTAGGCGTTGATTCTTGGCGTTGACGGCCTTCAACGCCGGGTACACGAAGAAAAGAAAGCATTTATTTTTCATAAACTCGATATACTATCGGGCTAGCCTGATGCCCTTCTACCACGTGAACTCTTATTTAATTTAGTCGAGTACCGAACTTGGATCGTGCCCTGGGAACGATGAGGAAGGGCGCGCTGGATCTCTGCCCAAGAATGGCCGCCTTGTCTCATCCTGCGCACAGCATCTTCCTCTTCTGACGTCCACTTATCACCAGGCGATCTTGTAGCCGAAAGGGAGGCCTGAGGTGGTCCTCTTCCCTTTTTAGGATACGATATGGACCCATCATCACACAGCTGAATTGAGTCAGGGGTCCATTCAAACTGCAATTGAAACGTCATCTTGCCGCTCTCAGTGATACGCTTCAATGAAACATCTTTGAGAGGCCATTCCTCGAATCGAGCAAGAAACGTGCTAGCGTCGGAGGAGACTGGTCCTGCTTGTGATGGTACTGGACTCTCACTACCGCATACTGATGTTCGACGCCCTCTGGGTAGTGGCGCGGTACGTCTTATCGATCGTCTCTGGCGAGAGCTCCGAGCACTGGCGGGGGTATTGCGAGTCGAGGTTGAGGGGATGGGGACACCCTGCGACGCTTGCGACAATGCAGTTCGTCATCTTCGGAATCGTCTCCAGAATCATATCCTTGAGCCTCTGACAACGAAGGGCAATACTCCTCGTCATCAACAACTGTAATGTTGAGACCATCTACGCTGTCAGACCCAGCGCCGTCTACATCGCTGTCCCCATCTTGCACCGGCGTACCACGACCAATATCGACTTTCCATATCACAGGTTTGCTGCAAGTGCAAGCCGTGTTGACTATATCTTTCGATTCCATCCTAAACGCGACTCTACCATCTTGACTGGGGATGCACCACTACCATCGCAACAAGAACCACAGCAAATACAACCAGACATAGCGCCATGCTTCAACTGGACATTTGACAGGATGCTACAACAGTACCCCCTAGGCATCTCCATCGAAACTAAGCGTCACGGTGGCGACCTAGCCAAAGGCGAACAGCAGCTCGCCATCTGGCACGCAGCCCAATGGGAGTTCCTCCGCTCACGCGCTGGTCCTTCTGCCGTCGATGAACTTGGTTTTCTTCCTGGTAGTGGTACAAGGCCGCTCGTGGTCACTTGTTATCACGACCTGGAATCAAGCTATAACAGTAAGTGTATTGTTTATTTGAATGTGAGGAATGTGTATTGATATTTGTGGATAGACGGTACTACCGAGTGTGGAGTTTGGAAGTACGGATTCGACTGTTGGTGTGCTTCAGGTCATTGCTGGGTTACGGAAACTGAGGGCTTGGTCGATGGATACGCTTTGGCCGTGGTATAAGAGGAATTTGCCCGAGCTACGGAACTCGACTGCTGACAACTTATCTCCCTACCATACATATGACTATAATTGATAATGAAGAGCGATTTTGTGCATGGCAAACCGCTAAAACATAAATAGAGTGGTCTTCTGTTACGACCCTAATCAAGCATGTAGACAAGAAATGCACCGCATTTCCACTTCTGCACCAATCAAAATCTCCATATTCTTGCCCCAAATTTCTCCCCTGGAAATGCGCCCCGTTTCCAGATCACTGTTGAGAGTCAAAATCAGGAACGGGCCCCGTTCTCATGTAGCATAAACCTTGCTAGAATGGAGACATATGATTGGATGAAAACCGGGAACGGCCCCGTTTTTGTATTTAATACTTGAGTAGGATAGGATAGGGGGTGTGTCACGTTGTGTATTTTACATAATGGGGCGTGCGATCGTTATAGCAGTGATACTCCAGTCAGACCCCAGTATAAAGATGTATATGGGACTTAGAGCGGGGAAGCAACTCAACCAAGAACATACACACATCCAATAAGACACATTAGAGAACCAGGACTCGTGACAGGCTCCTGGATTATCATCATTTGTAACAGTCTTGCTAGGTCATGACTTTATTTGCCACGTAATGTCTCGCCGAGGGGTGGGTTACATTGGCTGAAAAGCGCCACGCCTCGCTAAGCTAGGAAGCTTGTGCATTAGCTGCTGCTCATAGAATTCTATCTGTTCTTAGAGTTGTCGAAATGTCGTCAGCGGTTACCGACTCCACTATATAGGCTGCGCTGGTCTCCGTCCACCGGCTGCTGCATCGAAAGTCTTGCCTCATATCGCTGCTGCGCCAATACCCCTCCGCATTATTTCCCTCCGACTCCATGTACACAATCATACCCGTCTCTTTTCCATAGAAAAAGTTCTATAGAATAGGTTGAGCTTCTTTTGACCCCGACCGTACTCCCGAGGTCACCATCATGGATTACACGTCGGGCCTCATACCCTTGAACCAGGTACATAAGCCGCCGTTCACCATCGAAGCTCCCGGATACGCGAAGGTCCCCGGCGAGACCGTCCCGCGTCGCCACCCCCGAGCCAAGGACGGCCTCATCAACCGTCCCGTCAACGACGTCCACACCGTATTCGATATCGTCCGCCGCAGCGCGCGCGTCTACCCCAACCACCGCGCAGTCGGCTCCCGGGAACTCGTAAAGTTACACAAGGAGAGAAGGAAGGTCCAGAAGAACGTCGAAGGGGAGATCCAGGAGCTCGAGAAGGAGTGGCAATTATTCGAGCTCTCCAAATTCTCTTACTTGACATTCAAGGAGTACGAGCAGCTTGTGCTCCAGGTCGGCTATGGCTTGCGCAAACTGGGCCTAACGCCGAAGCACAAGCTTCACCTCTTCGGTGCCACAAGGCATGTTTTTCCTGTGGTTAACCCACGCCGGATTGCGCTCACAACCTCCTTAGCATAAGCTGGATCTCCATATCCCATGGCTGCGCCTCCCAGTCTATCACTATAGTCACCGCCTACGATACACTCGGCGAGAGCGGCCTTGAGCACTCCCTCCTCCAGACTAAGGCCGAAGCTATGTACGTCGACCCTCACCTCCTCCAGACTGCTGCCCGCCCCCTAAAGAAGTCCAACGTCAAGACCATCATTGTCAATGAGCGCTGCATATTCGCGACTGGGGATGAGATCGAAAAGTTCAAGCAGGCCCACCGAGAGTTCAAGATTCTGACTTTCGAGGAGCTGCGAAAGATGGGCGAGGACAACCCGCTCGATCCGGTGCCGGCAAAAGGCCCCGACCTTTGCTGCATTATGTACACCTCCGGCTCTACCGGTCCTCCCAAGGGGGTCTGTATCACGCACGAGGCGCTCGTTGCTGGAGGTATATTCTCAATCCTATCCACACACTACTTGCCCTATGTACAGACTTGACTAACTCCATCGGGTGCAGTTACCGGTCTCTATACCTGTGTTGAGGAATGCGTTAGCGACAAGGAGGACGTGCTTGCCTACTTGCCTTTAGCTCACGTCTTCGAGATGGCACTCGAGAACCTCGTGTTGTTCATTGGCGGAACCCTTGGATACGGTAACCACAGAACACTCGCCGACTCCTCAGTGAAGAACTGCGCTGGTGATATGCGGGAGTTTAAGCCCACTGTCATGGTCGGCGTTCCTCAGATCTGGGAAACCGTCAAGAAGGGAGTCATATCCAAGCTCGACGCCTCTAGTCCTATCATCAAGGCGCTTTTCTGGTGCTCCTTCAACTATAAGACTTTTATGTCTAAAAATAACCTCCCAGGAGCTGGGATATTTGACGGAATCGTCTTCAGTAAGGTTCGAGAACTTACTGGTGGCCGAATTCGATTCACCATGAACGGGGCTAGTGGCATCTCCGATGACACCAGGCACTTCCTGTCCATGGTCCTCGCCCCTATGTTGGCTGGTTATGGTCTCACTGAAACTTGCGCCAACGGCGCCTTGGGTTGCCCACTTGAGTACTCACCCAATTCAATTGGCCCCGTCCCTGCTGCTATTGATGTGAAATTGGTCTCCATTCCTGATATTGGATACTCGACGGACGCAGAGGTCCCTCAGGGTGAGATTTGGCTCAAGGGTGTTCCGATCATAAAAGAGTACTATGACGACCCCGAGGAGACAGAGAAGGCCCTTACTCACGATGGTTGGTTTAAGTCAGGTGATATCGGCGAGTTCGATGAGAACGGCCATCTGCGAGTCATCGACCGAGTCAAGAATCTCGTCAAGACGCAGGGCGGTGAGTATATCGCCCTGGAGAAGCTCGAGTCAGTCTACCGAGGCACCCAAACCATAACCAACATTATGGTACACGCCGACTCTGAACACTCACGCCCCATCGCCGTCATCGTACCCAACCAGACAGTTCTGGTAGAGAAGATTAAGGGCCTAGGCGTAGATGAGCATAGCATGCACTACACCCCTAAGGTCCACAGCCTCATCCTCAAGGATCTCCAGACCGCCGGCAAGCGCTCTGGCCTAGCCGGCATGGAAATTGTGTCCGACATAGTTATCACCGATGAGGAGTGGACCCCACTAAGCGTAAGTCTCAAACACCTAGACCTGTATAGGTGCAGCCATTGACCTATTTCCAGGGACTTGTCACTGCCACGCATAAACTGAACCGGAAAGTCATTCGTGAGAAGTTCAAGAAGGAAATCGACGAGTGTCTGAAGAATTCGCCCTAAAAGAAAAGAGATAAAGCAAAAGGATGGTAGCATGCAAGGGAGAGGAGAACAATGACACCGCTATTATGATTCATACCCTAGCTCGAATGCTTTATGTGCCTGTATGGTAACTTTAAATGTTCACTCGCCCCCAATCACGCATATAACGTAGGTAGACTTTGCATGATAAGGACCAGGGCCCATAAACAATTTGGCTACAAGGATTCGCAAGGTCTACCATCAGAGCATTTAGCGCCGGGCGAGCAGGATGATCTAATAACGTTCTACATCACGCGAATACACTACAAAATACAGAATTTCTCTCCAGTTAGTGAGATTTCCCATGGAGTATGTGGGATAACTACGCTATAACCAGAACTACCATGAGAAGCATCCAGCATCTCTCCGCCTGCATTCATTGCCAGTCTCGGCCTAGAACTTCTGGCCTGCTTGGACAGTCCGGTAGCCGCCATCGACGGCAACTTCACTACAATGGCACAGAATATATACAGCAAGTTTCCCAGCGGTAAAAGGAAAGCCAACGACTCCAAGAATGAAGATGCACCGCCATCAATGAGACGCTGACCCCTCACTCGAGTGGCAACGCCCAGATGTTGAACGGACTCCTCGAAAGACACACCTCAGATCAAGTAATAGTGCAAGTGAGCCGACTACAACAGGAGTCACAATAAAACATGGCCGTCGATACCTCAGACATACTAAAAAAGCTGATTGGCATCACTAACCCTCCGGTCTCGGCACCAGTCTCGCCAAGTCAGGAACCAGAGCCACCGACAGTGCACTGGTCAGCCGGGGCAGGTCCAGCGCGCTTTCTGGGAGAGATCAAAGCTTGGAAACCATCGGACACCTGCGCGGCACTGGCCATGAGATAGGTGACTTTGGTGGCTTATGCACCGGCTCGGACGAGGTGTTGGCCGGCCGAATTGTTCATATAGGAAACGTCCTCGTTCTCGAATCGGGCACGCTTCCAGATCTCAACCTCGCAGCCACCGCGGAGGATACCCACACGCATGGTTAACAGGAGGTTATGGGCGGCGTTGGAATGGTTGTAGACACCGCCGTTGAAGATGGCGGTGGCATCTTTACCAATAGCAGAAGAAATGAGGGCCTTACCGCCGGGGTGGTCCTTGATGAAGTCGGTGACGTTATGGATGACTCCAGCAATGGCAACGAGGGCCTTTCCGTTCTTGGAATCTGCAATGAAGTCGTCCCAGTGGATAACTGGGAGCTGCTCCAAGGGAATACCCCAATCAAGGGTAGCACGTTTCTGGTCGAGCTTCTTTTGCAACTGCTGGACACGACCCTTCTCGATCTCGTTCTGGCGAAACTGCTTCAGGTTATAGGCAAGGCCAAACTGCTTCCAGATCCAGATGGACCACTTCGTGGGGTCATATTGATACCACTTGATGGCATTTCGGTAATCCGAGGGATACTCGTGGTGGAAGTTGTGGTAGCCCTCACCCAGGGTGACGAAAGCGGTAATAACGTGGTCACGGGGAGAGTTTCGGTCGTCGAAGGGCTGCTCACCGAGCCAGTGGGCGAGGGAGTTGACGCAGAAAGTGGCTTGCTGGAGGAAAAAGGTTCGGAGGACGCCAGCATAGACGAAACCGCCGAGCCAATCACCCCAACCGAAACCAGCGACGGTGGTAGGCATGACAAGGGCCATTAAGATGACGCACTTGAAGTAGTTGCGGTGCTGCCAGACAACGATGGGATCCTCGTTAAGGTCGGTGATGTCGGTTCGGCCCTGGCGCTTGGGGTTCCGCTTGAAGATCATCCATCCGATGTGGGAGTAGAGGAGACCTTTGCGGACGGAGTAGGGGTCCTTCTCGGTGTCGGTATATCGGTGGTGAGAACGGTGGCCGTGAGACCACCAGCGGATAGAACCCTGAACAGCACCAGCACCGACGGCAGCTAGGTAGATCTTGAGGGGAGTAGTGGCCTTGTAGGAAGTGTGAGCCCAAAGACGATGGTATCCTGAAAAAGGCAATATTGTCAGTATCAACAATCATTGGAAGGAGTGTACACTTGATTAGAGGACATTTGCACAACAAACTCACCAGCAGTGATTCCAAGACCGGTGTTGAAATAGAGAATGACGGCCCAGATGCCGGTATAGAGGTGGAGAGGAATCCAGTAGGCAGAGATAAATCCAATGATGGGAATAATGACGATGAGAATTGTGTTGAGCCAGTTAATGTGGAGATGAATGTTGGGCCAAGTCATTGGAGTGTCGGCAATGTGAACCCTCCCGGGATCATCCTTGGTGTTACTTCGGAGCGGCTCGTAGTCGGTGGTTCCGTCTGGGAAGGCCGCGGCCTCCTTGCTGGCCCAGGGCGACGATGACATCTTGATCGGTAGTCAGACAAGTAGTGAGACTGCTTGAGAGAGTCGTCCACAACGATGAATTAGCAGGGCTCTTCTCGCAATGCGAAAATCCTCGATGAGAGTGGTATTACGAAAGTGAAATGGGAGGAGGAAGTCAGGATATAGATAGGTAAGGCGGACTAGAGGGAGGAAAAGGATAGATTGGCGGGTCGTCGGTTGGCTGGGGTGGTGCCAAAGGCTTCACGTCAGACTGAACCCAGAGGAGTGGATGGATTACAGGATGTAAATTTTCCCCTAGGCGTTGGATTTACGGTACAACCAGAACGGGGAGTAGTCGAAAAGGGCCACCCGTATTCGTAGTGCTGTTCAAGAATGAAGATGATAGAAAGGAAAGACGAAAGACAGGGGCAGGAAGGGGACTTGAGAGTAAGACGATGCGAGATCGATCGCCCACGGATTTACATGTATGTGAGCAAGCGAGCGAGTGAGTGTTTGAGTAAGTGACGTGTGTCCCTATGATATTCCTATATTTTTCTTCCCAATTGCTCTCTTCAGAAGCCTATCTTGCTGTCAAGGCCGATGGAACACGTTTCGCTCAAACACCCAACAAAGTCGCATCTCCAAACTTTAATGGCCCCACGCTGGGCTGAGCCGGCAGGTCTGGGTGGGAAAAGCTCCCGCTGCTGTGACGAAAGGGTTAAAACCGTAACACACAGCTTAGAAACCGAATCGTCCGCAAATCGTCCGCATTATATATAAGTAGAGGTCGCATGTTCGAGGGCGGGCGATAAACCTGACAGTCCGGTATCTAGGTGGCTAGTGCGGCGCCTGTGTGCAAGAACTTGCAAGAAAGCGGGATTCCTGACCAGAACTCTTTCTCTAGGCCTTTAAGATCAGTGTCGTTTCTGATTATCATCATGTCGGGCGAGTAAGTAGTCAGTCCTGACCAGATGCCGAAGTCAAGATTATTCACCGCGAATGCAACATCTCCAAGACAAGGTACATAGTTCTGCCGCTGGTGCTGATGCTGGTGATTGCTCGTGGATGATGTATACAGTCGACTCAACACTTTTCCCAACCATCCCCAACCATTTCCTCGCCGCTGGTCACATCCCGCCCCAACATTTTTCCACTGATCGCTATCGCACCGGTATCGATGCAATGGATCGATCATGTTGCATTCCGCTCATTATACGCTCCCAGCCTAATAGTAGATAAACAAATAGATCACGTCATGGTGGCGTTGAAAGTTTTTTTACCGGGCTTGCTTATACGGTAGCTTGGGGTAATTGGGGTAGGGTCGGCAACCGCCTATGCATAGGTCTAGGTTGGCATGTGACGATGATTAAGTGGCAAGGTGAAGATAGGCTTTTATTAACTGTTGGAAGATCCGGGAATCCCTCTTCCCTTCAGGATTCAGACTGCTAGTCTTAAAGTCCTAAATTTACAGTTCAAAGTTCTAGATGAAATCTTCTAGATATATAAACCCGAGAAGAACTCTCATCTCAATAATTAACAACCAAATTCAAGCAATATTTTCACTCAGCACTAATGCGCAATATAAGCAACATTAACTGTATCTCGCTTTCGTTCACTTGGCCTTCCGTAGATCTGCTCCAAATGGAGCAGGCGTCGGCGCACATCGGAACTGGTCGAATCCTTCATCCACCCGTTTCACCTACAAGATTGTATGCTGCTTTTCTACCCTTGGTTGACGCTGACTAGGGACAGCCTGCCACGGGGTCTTCAAACTGTCTCTGTGGTTTCTCCCTAAGGACTGAATGCAACCCCCCCGGGATGAACAAGTTCGATGGGTTAGAGCTCACATCTGAGGCTTATTAAAGACACTGTTAACAGGGACGGATGGTTTCCGAGACCTGAGGCCTAACTGGGACGGCAAATGGGCTCTACTCTCCGTAAACGTGGATAGAGGAAATGTGGCTCTCGGCCGACCCTAAATCGCGAGATTGGACCCAGGAGTCAAGGAAGGATCGCCCAGAGTTGGATACTAGGCACCCCTAGCTAATCGGGGATCAGAATTCGCGTCTGGAAATCAAGGCAACAAGCCGACGGAAATGAAGTCTTAGCTGATCCGGCGTCTCTAGGAACCTTGCCCTGCCATTGCCACCGAGAGGAATCAAATCCTGATCATGGGGGAGTTGGTAAGGCGAGAAGGATTTCCAACATCGCGTTGGTGTGACTCGGCAGTTAAGTATGGGCTCAAGAGAAGATAACGGCGTTGTCTGTGCTATTATTGTATGACTCCATACCATGGAAATGAGGAGAACGCTACGAATGGATCGGACAAGCGTCCAAGCAGCTGTGAGGCAGAACTGCTTTCTGGCCGCGCGTGATGAATAGCCACGCAAGAATCCTTCATTACAGCGTATTTCCGAAAATAACAAAACGACGTTTAAGGTGAAGGTTGAGGAGAGCGAAGAGGCAATACGCTGGAGTAGATGGATGGTCCTTGGCCGAGGTGCAAAGCTCCCTTCCACCTTGTTCCGACGGCAGGGTTCAAGTTCCCAATGAGGCTCAAAGATTGACCCGACTGGACGATGGCACCCGAGCTAGCGATCTATTGGGGGTTGTTGATGCGGAACACAAGCGAGCTTTCCCCATACTCGCGGACCCAGATATTCTTCGTAACATGCTAGATGATTGGAATTGTTTATTTCCTGTCACTTTAACTAGGAGTACGTCCCTCACTGAATGTTCTGGCTGTAATCGCTGTTCCGGTTTATAATCCTCTACTTTTGATGAAGTGATTATGACAGGTCTGCTCCACCAGTGCAAGGTTCATTGGGTACGAAGACTGTAATTGCAATTTGGTAGAAGATACTATCACTAGTTATCGTTTTCTCTCGAGGTAAACGTTTTCTTAAACAGAATGGTTCGCAATCTATTTCCTGGTCCTCCCAGCGTCAGACAGTCCTTCGCTGTTTTCTCTTTGGATTGTCTGGACGCCCGGCGCTCTTTATTTTTCTGTGATCCGATTGACCAAACGCTGCTTTGAAGCCTGTACGAGTCTGCCTACTGAGGAGGGCAACCTGCTGTATTGCACGGTTCCGATGCGATTTGCTTTAGGCTTATAGCGAATTTACTATCCGTATTCAATTCCACCTGTTTTCGGAAGTTTCTGTCATTTTCAAAGCTATCGTTATCGACAACCTTAACTTCTGGCCAGCCATTGATCCAGAAATGAGCTGAAGTTCTAGATAGATGATCACAGTGGAGTGAAAAAGCTGGATCCTTGTGCCGTATTGAACACAAGATATGGTTCGTTCTTAAATATTTTTATCAACTCAAGGTTGGGGAAAGTCTTATTCAAAATAGAACAGGGAAGCTATAAAACAACTTGCTATCCTTTTAATCTTTTCGGAAAAGGATCCATCTTCTTCGGGTTTCTACCTTAACTCCAGGATTCTATAAATATTATCTAATCTTGGCTTATTCCTATTAAATTGAATATTAAGGCGGTGATACCTGAGGTGTGCTTGGAAGCCTTGTCTTAACTATTTGTCCTTCATTTTTTCGGGGAAAAAGAACATAAACTGGGCAAATTCTAGAACTTTCAGAATGTTAGTCAGAATCCTGAAGGGAAAGGGGTTCCTCGGATTTTCCAATATTGACAGGGGATGACAGAGTGGTGCCATATGAAAAAACCCTCGCTATTTGCTCAACATTGCTCCACTTCCTAGATGCTCATCCCTGGGAGTGGCTAGGCTCTGCATGGTGCTCATGGCCGCCTTGCAGCTTTTGGCATAATGGTAAGTATCTGCAGCCCATCCGCTTAGAGACAAGCATAGGCCGCTTCTTTGGGCTCTTGTTAGTAGATAACATGCTTAATAAGCGAGCGCCGCACTTTTCTTAGCCTTCAAGCTAGGATTTAATTTAGAACCACTATAAACTATCTAATTAATTAAAACTACTTATTATACTCTTCCCTAAAGGTCTTAATAACTACTTAGTAAGTCCTTGTATTATGCCTAGCATTATTATATATACTATAATATTAAATACCTAATTATATTAACCTTCCTTAGCTATTACTTTTTAATAATTTTACTACTACCTATATATTAATATCTACCTAATTAATTACTTATTATACTTCCTTTACTATTATTACCCCTCCTTTTTATAATTTAATCCTTTTTATACTTTAATACTAGCTAAGTATCTTATTTACTTATTAAAGATCTTAGTTCTTAGCCCTTAATAAGGCTCTTACGATTGGTTACCGTAACAGCGCTGTAAGGCTTCTATAAGGCAGCTGTAGCACACCTATAATTGCTTGCATAGCGATTATGGCCCGATCTTTTGCCCTGTGGTTTAACGGCTTGTGCAACCATTACAAAGGCATTCTTATGTATAATTATATTTATTATTACAACCCTCGCAGCCACGTCACATACACCCTACAAATTCCACCCAATCACGGAAGGATCACCCTGCTACTACAGTGATCCCTCCAGATAGATCACTTAGATCACCATAATCCCTGCTAAATTACTTAAGGCTTATATATAATCCAGAGTAATCCTAACCATAGATTACTCTTTCTCTTTTAGTAATCCCTAGAACCACTTAAATATATAGGATATATTTATTAGTACTTTTATAGATATTAACTTACTAGCTATTAATAAGACTTCCTTATATTAATAAGCCTAATATATATTACTTAATTATCAGGTGACGTAACACTTAACTATTGTGACGGTTGCGGCAAGCATTCCAGGGTAAGAGGTCTAAGCTTCGTTAGTGGGGTCAGATGGATGTCTGTGGTAACAGACATAAAGGGACGGATTCCCCCGAGGACTTTAGCTTTTCATGCTTTTCTTTTCATATATAACTTTTACTCTTTTCCTTCGTATCAGATATCATTGAACTGATCGTTTAATTCTCTATCTTATGACGAAGACCCTGTCTCAATTGAACCTAACTGGCAGTCTACACTTAGCTTGCAGTTGAGAGTATTGGAAGATATCGTCTTGTGCAGTCTTTTCTTTGTTGTTGCTCTTCATCTTCAAACTATTGCTTAGCCTTTGCCCTATAAATCTACTAACATAAACCTAGTACGGACTAGTTTATCCCTTGGGAAACCTAACTATTATACTTATTTCTTTCTTAAAATATTTTATAACTTAAATAATTAACTTTAGGGAGCTATTATAATACTACTTGATTTATTTATTAAGGTATTTTAACTAAGATTAGGCCTTTATTATTATCTTTGGTATCTTTAAAATCTATAGGGTTAAAGGTTTAATATCCTCTTCTAGAGGCATTGGGGTCTTTAGCTGCATATTAAGCTTTAAGATTAGATTTTCTAGATTAAAAGGAGAAAATCTAACAGCTCTAAAACCTCCCTGGATATTCCTTTCTATTATAATAGCTTAAAAAGTAGCATAAAAGGCAGGAAAGAACTTAGTCTTAGAAATATAAGTTATAAAGCATCTAATTAGATACTCTATTTCTTAGCTATATACCTTTTTAAGTACTCTAAAGCACCTAATATTAAGTAGCTAGAGTAGGTAAGATAGATAAGCTGATATATAGAGTATAATAATCTTATTATCCTTATAGTATCTCTTAAAATTAGTAGAGTAGTAGCTTTTATAACTATTAAGGATTAGAAGATAATAAGGACTAGTTAATTAGTTAATTATAAACTAATTAAAATAATTTAGCTACTTAAAACTTAGCTTATTATCTATCTAGCTATTTTAGCTTATTATAATAACCTAATTATCTAAAAGGTTGCATTCTTAGTACTAATTAGCAAGGTAATATTGGCCTATATTAATAATAAATAGCGCGATTAATTAACCTTCTGTATTAATTGCCTAAATAACTGTAATCTATTCCCGGTTTCTAGGCTATACTAATTTTAATCTTCCTTGCCTTTTTAAGCCTATAATAGCTATTCTAGCTATAATAATACCTATTATAAAGCCAGTCTTATTAAAGTTCTAAATATTACCTAATTAGATATTATATTTTATAATTATATTTTATATAACGTGTTTGATAAGCGAGTGACGCAGTCAAGCGAGTGACGCAGTCAAGCGAGCGACGCACTACCCTATACACCTTAAATCCCATTTTTAAAAAACTCTTTAAAAATCCAAACTAAGTCTAAAAT
The DNA here is from genome assembly GCF_020744475.1 of Fusarium redolens. Lineage (NCBI taxonomy): Eukaryota > Fungi > Ascomycota > Sordariomycetes > Hypocreales > Nectriaceae > Fusarium > Fusarium redolens. The sequence goes on along the minus strand of NW_025763696.1, from coordinate 234,606 downwards.
AGCAATAATTATAATAACATATAGATAAGTCTTAAAATAAGGTATTTTATCTTTTTAAAAAATTTAAGAAAATCCTATATAGCTATAAACTTTAAAATCTATTTACACTGTAAATTACACTGTATAATTAAGCTTTTCTTTATAAAAGAATTTTTATAAAAGTCTAGTAAAAATATATATTATAGCTATTACTATACTATTACTAAAAATGCTTTTTCTATATTTTTAGCTATTTTATTTAAGGTATAAATTACTATAGGGTAAGCTATTTTTAGCTGTACAGTGTAGTGCGTCGCTCGCTTATCAAACACGATAAGCCTAAACTAATTATAAATAATAATTAAATCTTTATATTTAGCTCTCTAGTATTTATTTCTAAATTAAATACATCTTTAGCTCTAGTTATTACTTTATAAGGTTATAAGTCTAGCACTTACTAATAAGTAATATATTATAGTTAGCTAGCAGAGAATTAGCTAATTCTTTAACAAAATGCAATTATAAGGGAAATCCTTATAAATTTAAATCTAAGATAAATTAGATTATTATCTATTCCTCTAGATTAGATAGTTTCTGCAAATTCAAAATAATATTATATTATAATTAAATACCATTCTAGCAACAATATAATTACTGCTTATTAATCTTATAAGTTATTGTTGAACAGATGCTGGGGTCTCACGTGCAAGCAGGGATATTTTAAGATTACAACCGAAATGGTAAAACCTCTAAGGGGTAGATTTCAACAGAACACAACATGAATAGTTAATATAGAACTAGTTAATTTAAAGTAGACCTTTTAATTAGAGGAGTTATACCTAGCATTTATAAGTTATTAATTCATTATGCAAAGGTTAATATAAGCTCTACTAATAAACTAACTGCAGAGAGTTAATAGGGAAGAACTTGAACACTTAAGCGTGAAACTAATAGCTACATCCCCCAACCGCATGGTCCCCAGCCAAATTGGGAGAGATATACATTACAGGAGGATTGGCAGAAGTGCATTTCAAACGCCTTCTTTAACACATAGATCAAGAAAGCTAAGCAAGAAAGAGATATCAGTCGGGAGCTGAAGAGGACATCGATGATCAGGAAACACGGCAAAAACACATAGATAGGAACATCAACCATGACTATCGTGGTCCAAGGTGCCTAGCTTGTCAAGGCTTCCGGCAAGGGCAGATAAGGTCAAAAGGCCCAAAAAGGCGTGCTTTCGCTGAAATCAGCAGCAACGCAAGAGGAAGGCATCACGGTCGGCAGACTAGATACGGGTAGTAAGATATGTGATGTACCGATTTGTAATAACGAAACCTGCTGATACTTCTAACACCGCGTAATTAAGGAAGCGATAGAAGTACCTCTTGTTCTTTGCATTTTAATTGGCTACAGCCCCTCTCGGTACCGTGTTGCAGCCTTATGACCTCTTAGGCGATAACTACCTTATAACGTGCTTGATAAGCGAGTGAGCCAGACAAGCGAGTGAGCCACATATCTTAACCTTCCAAATTAAATTCGCAATAAAAACACCACAATCTATCTGATCAATTAAAATTAATTGTTATACTATTCCCTATTGACCTCAATTGCCTCCTGACAGGTCCTTGCATTATGCCCGGTCTTTCCGCAAATACTACACTGCCGAACCTTTGCTCCTTGTGACCTTCCGCGACCACCTCTCGAGGATTCAGCTGTTAGCTGCGCATCAATATCTATCTGATCAATTGCTTGTAATGCTTCCCCTATAGTTAAAGGCCCTTCTTTCTGTACCTTAGTCCTTTTTCCCCTCCGGCGTCGCCCTACTGTCTTATTCTCTTGTTCAAGTTGTCGAACCCTATCATCTAGTAAGACCATCTTATGCATAAGAACAGTTGTTGCCTTCTCAAAATGCTTTACGGCTTCAATTATTGACTCAGGGGAGCTGCTCTTATGATTTCTGATCCTTCCTTGCAGATACTTAGAATGCGATTGGGCCTCTAGCACTGTCTTTGGGGTCCTTGCAGTCCAAGGGGTCGATGGTATTATGACCTCTACGGGAGGCGTCGGAGTCCGTAGCTGCACATCAAGCTTCGAGATGACATTTTCTGGGTTAAAGGGAGCAAGCCCAGCTCCTCTGAAACCTCCCTTGATATTGCTTTCTGTAATAGCAGCTTGGTGGGCGGCGTAAAAGGCAGGAAAGAACTCAGTCTTCTTAATATAGGTTATATTGCATCTGATCAGATGCTCTATTTCTCGACCATATGCCTTTTTCAGCGGCCCAAAGCACCCTACGTCAAGAGGCTGAAGTAGATGAGAGGCATGAGCAGGCATACAGAGCGTGATAATCTTGTTCTCTTTGCAATATTTCTCGAATTCGACGGAGTGGTGACTTTCGTGACCATCAAGGATCAAGAGGCGATAGCGACTGTTCGTTCGCTTAGCTGTAGCCCGATCAAAGTGCTTTAGCCACTCGAGACCCAGCTTATTATTAGTCCATCCATTTTCGCTCAATGCAATAACCCAATCGCCGGGGAGGTCGCATTCTTGGTACCAATTGGCAAGGTGATCCTTGCCTGCACCAATGATAAACGGCGGGATCGATTGACCGTCCGCATTGATCCCCTCGATCACAGTAATCCATTCGCGGTTTCCAGGCTGTACTTGCTTTGGTCTTCCTTGCCTGTAAGAGCTTGTGACGACTGTTCCGGGCTCAATTACGCCCATCATAAAGCCGGTCTCATCAAAGTTCCAGATATCATCTGATCGGATACCGTATTTCGCGATTGTATTCTCTACAAGCCGAAACCAGCCACGAATAATAGTCGGATCTTCGCATTTAGCTCTCTGATAGTCATACCTCCGAGATAGACGTGTCTTTAGCTCTGGTTGTCGCTTGACGAAGTTATAAGCCCAGCGCTTGCCGACGTATGGCGCGTTGCGGTTGGCAAGTATAGAATTAGCTATATCTTCCACATATGATAGTCGCGAGGGAAAACCTCGCAAATCTAGGTCTAAAATGAATTGGACTACTATCTGCTCTTCCTGATCAGATAGTTTCCGTGACTTTGTGGGAGTATCACGCGTTGAAAGAATGCCATGCTGGCGGCGACCTAAGGTACTACGGTTGACATTGTAGATATTTGCCGCCCGTCGGACTGTAAGTTTTGGGTTATCTCGAAGGGCCTGAAGGGCAAGAAGGATTCTAGCTTCATTTGAGGACTGTGGCATATTTGTTGGTTGTGAAATAGCTGATTGAATTATAATGTTGTAAGGTGAGGGATTTTTGGCTCACTCGCTTGTCTGGCTCACTCGCTTATCAAGCACGTTAGGTTATAGGGATTATAAGTGGCCTAATTAAGAAAAAATAGGGATTAAGTGTGACAGTTGGGCTAAATGGCACTGGAGCAATGCTACGAATGTGAGCGAGATGATCTCAACCAAGGCCATTTTTAGCTTCTGTCTTTTCGGGAGAAATAGCATATTTGTCTCGCCCGTGCAACGAAGTAAGTCGCCGCGCTGAACGCATGTTTTCATGACTTCTGGCTTGCTTCATTTTTGATTTTTGGTTGCCTGTTTCCCAATTGTAATTAAATGCCTTGCGCCCCATAGACCCCTTGAAAATGATCGGCTCTGTGTATCTAGAAACATTGATAAGGGCAATTCCACTAGGACGACGGTGGTTCGGTGGCTGGGGTCAGCTGGTCGGTTACGTGGAATCTTTAACCAATGCCTTAGTTGCGATTACAAGGCAAGCTTACCTGCCGCTATTTCTACAAAGGGCTGGAAATGCAAACTCTACAAATATCATACATGGTTGGAAGCAAAGAACCAATCAGGCTATGAAGCGCCAGCTCTGTGACTGAAAGTGGAGCTGCGGCTGTTACATTGTCCTCTTTCAAGTGAAACAGGAAAACAGGGGTAATGGCCCAATCAAGACGCGTAAAAGGCCTTTTTCACTTGAATCTAGAGCTGCAATAATAATGTAGCGAGTTTCAGTAGATGGCAATGAATGTTGTTGATTAGGTCTGGAGTAGTCAAGTTGTTGAACTCGACAAGGGTTAGCCGACGGAAACGCGACGCGTTTCGTGTTTTAGGTTTTCTGATTTCATTAGTGCGGTACGAGAAACGCAGTGCGTTTCCTTTGGGGGAAACATGGGGCGAAAATGCTAGACGGTGATTGGTCAAAAACAGGAAACGCAACGCGTTTCTGATAATTTTTGAGTAGGGGAGAGCACGCTTTAGTAGCCACTTACCCTATCTCTTTGAGTGCCACAGCCCTTTAGGAGCGTCACAACAGGGATATATAACCAATCAAAGTATGTAAATCAGCCGCTACAAGCCAACTTGTACTCAAGCCGCTATAGAGGGTTGTCAGCCAATTGAAATTGCTGAATTAGATGGCTATACCGCAAAAGAGGTAGCCCAGTTACAGGAGAAGACAGCCCTTTCAACTGCGCTTGCGGCGGAGCTTTTGTCACCTTCTTGTACGTGGGGTCAAGTGGGTCGAGATACCTACTGAAGGGCTGTGGCACTCAAAGAGATATATTCTTCAAAGTCATCCTTTTGCTCGTTACAGGTCGCCCCAGATAGAAAAAATGTAATTTCTTCAATTAAATTAACTTATGGAAGTTTTCGCTACATTAGGGTATTCTTTTTAGCTCACATACCGCTATGGCTGGGGAGGTGTTGCGTCGGAATTTGTTTTTTGTTCTTTTCGAACGCAAAGGTCAACCTTGACCCCTCCAACCATCATAAATCACCACTTGCATCCGCCATACAATCTCGGCTAACCTAAGTGTTGTTCTGGCAGAACAACGGCTGGACTGGCGACTAGGTTACCAAGATCAAACTAATAACGACAGTAGGATTTTCACGTGTTTTGTCGAAATTCTAATCTCCAAGTAATTAGACCATCCTAATAGGTCAAATACACACACTTCCCTTCCCAGCCACCCTGAACGACGACGTTATCAAACATCCACTTCCCAACATCCTTTCGACTGACAAAATAACCAATCTCGGGACCTGGCTCTTCACATTCACCCTTGCCATCATCAGTGCCCCATTCCCAGCCTACTCTGAGCTGGTTTTCACCTTTCGCCTCTCCATCTGTCAAAATCAATGGCCGCATGATAACGAAATCCCGGATATAATCGTTCTTCCCTGCCATGATCACATTTTCCATGCGTTTCTTATCGGCCAGAGGTCCCCCAAGAAGGTAGTGGTACGGAAGGTAAATTGGTAAGGGAACCCCTCTATTTCGCCCACAGCCTGCCGTACTAATTGCCACTAGAAGAGGTTTCTGGCCGGCACTCGTATTAGTGATAGAAGAGGCAGAAAGGCTGGACAGAGCGGCGTATATGGTGTTCATAGCATCTTCGGTGATGGTAGGATCTGTGAGTGGAAAGGGTCTCATGAGGCTCCATTGGAAAGTTGGATAGGCGCCAACACCACTCAGAATAAAATCGACAACGGAGGCCGTGTGAGTTGGGCTGATAAGAGCTTTTTGGACGATGGCTGGATCCTTGATATCTCCTTCGTAGATCGTAAGATATTGGTTGATGGTGGCCAACGGGATTTTGTGCTCGTCAATTAGGATACTGCGCAGCTTCTCTGGGGTCCTCGCAACTGGACATAGTTAGCTATAAGCCATCCTGGAGGAGTGAAGCTGAGGGCGTACGAGCTGTGCAATAGAAGCCATCTTTCAGTGCGCTTGTTAAGGCCGCGGCTACGCACCCGCCGGTAGCTCCAAAGCATGCAATAGTTGGCTTTTCCTGAGGCATGATTGGTGTTTATTCTAATGAAAGAAGTCGAGATGCTGGATCTGGTATTATAGGAATATGTTGGGTTGTTGAGTCTGGCATGTAAATGTTCAGACTAAAGTAAGGGCTCATTTTCAAGTCGAGAATTTCCGGGTATTATATGTTCTCTTCCTTGAACTCGTACATACGTGGCTTGAGCAAGGTCCCTTGCATCTACTCTATGAGAGTATATATTGAAGATTGGTAATACTACATCGTGTCTCGAATATAACCCTTGCCAATCCGGATTTGTGTTAGCGCGTAACGCACTTGCAGCTGACGACCCCAACCGCAAAGAATAAGCAACCTTCATTTCAGCAACATCTCACTCACAACGTAATCATTTAATTAATGCCTTGAAATCTCTAGCTAATCAGTCCCCAGCCACATCCGCTTCATCGTCGTCCTCGGACCAACTGGACGATTTCTAAGCCAGGGCAAACTCGGTCTTCTTGTTGTCCCGAGCATCAAGCATTGTCAGCACAACCATTTTGGGATGAATTGCAATAAGTATGATTGGAGCGGCATTACTGACGCAGCCGAGAGAAAGAAGAGGCAGAGTCGACTAAGACAGAGAGCATGGCGTAAGTTGGACTCTTCAGCGATAGAGTGAAACATTGGGACACTTCTGATGGACCTTTAGGCGATAGAAAACGAGCTATTGACCGTTTAAACGCCCCTGCAGACTGGAAGAGTCAGAAATGGGAAGGCTATGGGATGCTGGTTAGTTTGAAGCCAGATCAATCAAGTCATCCCAGCTCTTCTTCGAATCATCCACAGAGGGTTGAGGTAATGAGCCCAAGACACCACGATCTACCCTCATTGGATACTGGGGAACTTATACCGCCACTGCTACCTTACTCGACACTCAATGCACCAGGAGAATCACCTCACCCAATTGTATTTCCACTTTCGGCAGACCACTGCCTCATCACACTTGTTCAGTACAATGTTGTCCAAGCCATCATACAAAACATGAGCATTCTTTCAACCTTACACCATCTCCCGCCAGGTTGCCAAAACGCGTTCGGCGTTTCCAAAATCAATTTTGTGGCACAGCACCGAATTCCAGAGGATCTCCAACCAACGCACATACAGCGCGTAATATCCGCTCCTTTCTGGATCAACGCTATCCCATTCCCAGGCCTCCGTGATAATCTCATTCTTATGGCCGATAGATACAATCCTCGTGAGCTTCTCCTTGACCTGGGGCTGAGGGTGTATGAGGGCTTTGATGATACTGAACGATGTGGCTTCTTGGTATGGGATAGTCCATGGAGTGGACACGGATGGGAAGTAAGTGAGGGATTTGTGAGAAAATGGGGTTTCTTGCTGAAGGGGTGTGAAACGGTACTTGAGTCAACGAACCGCTGGAGACAGATGCGTGGAGAGGATAAACTAGTTATCAACCTTAAATGAGGTAATATTCTACTCAAGTATTCTTGATCAAAACGCGCCGCGTTTCGTCTTTTGGGCCAATCAGAGCCTTTAGATTTCTACCCCCATTTGGGGGCTCAAAACGGGGCGCGTTATTGTCTAACGACGTTTAGCTGCAACTTAAAACGCGTCGCGTTTTCTGTCCCGATGTCCCGTGCCATCCCTGTAGAAACCAATTGACCTCTAGCTCATCCGTATCCTCCTTCCTAGCTAGTGCTTCTATATCAACTGGTTGACAACGATGCCAGACGACGAGTATTCTACTTACGCAAGGCTTTACAGCCAACTCTCGTTAGAAAAACTTGCTGAGCTTGATCACATTGGCCTGCTCCTCAACTCGCCCGAGCCTGCTATCATCTGTAAGCAATGTGGCTATGCTATAACGGCAGATAAGGATCGCGTATCTCGACATCTCGGGGAAATCCACAAAGTCGACAAAGCAACTCGCAGGGGTTTGAATAAGCTGATTCGTTCCTTGAATCTTCCCGACCCGAAGAGTCTTCGTTTGCGACCTGATGGTAGCGCACCGCATCCTCACCTGAAAAGTCTGACGGGTGCAAGCTCTTGCAGGCACTGCGGTCTGCGATCGACCAGCGATGTTGTTCTTCAATCACACCTCAGAGAAACGTACCCTGTGGAGATAGAGCTTGCTAGAAAATCAGGGCGACATTGGTTACGAGACCACATTAAGACGGGGCTGACCCTCCAGAGTTGGACGGCTCAAGGCGTCCACAAGTCTTGGATTATCAAAATCGAAGGTGCTCAGACATCTGAAAGGCAGGCGAACGCCAATATTCTGCTACAGGAGACGCCAGATGCTATCAGAGACTTTGCCCAGCAGCTCTTTGCCGAAGAACGGCAAAGATTAGATTTGCGACCTAGGGGGCAAGACCTGCTACATGGCGCTACACAGGCGAACTTGATGACCAACTGGATGCGCCGTACTGGCTGGGAAAATCTGCTTCAAGACGCCCGTCGCGATATTCTCATCGCCATGTCAGATTTACCTGCCCTGACTGGTCGGCCGTTTTGCCTGGGAGTGCACGCGGGGGAGTCGCTTTTTAGCTCAGCCGCAGTTGAACAGCAGTTAGCGTCAATCATGGAAGCAACTGATCGTCTGTTCGATCGATGCGGTGATACCATACGGTGCACCGATGTCTGCGTGCGTAGATGGCTCCGGGGTAGATTTCCAGACCGTCCATATAAGGCTCCTTTCGACCTTGTCTCCAAACATAGCTCTGAGCGTATATATCGGAAGGAGCTGAAGCGCTGCTTATGTCTCTGGCTCCGGCTACTGCAGCTGCCGCACGAAACAACTAAGTCTATCTTGGGTCGAGGTCTGAGAAGAAGTCAACGTAAGGAGTTAAAGCGGCTTGGGAGGATCCTGCTTGGCGTGTGAATCAAGCTGTATGCTCGACTAGTACGTCACTATTGAGTGATATATCCGGGTCAGATGATCGTAGCGATCTAGACCAAGATGAGGATGTAGATGATGATGCAGAGGAGGATGAGGATGAGGACGAGGGTCAAGGAAGCGGCTACGGAAGCGACAATGACTATGCTGACTGGTCGGGAGAAGATATTCATGATGGTTCCGACGGTTATTCCTCCACAATGGATTCTCCGGGACGACGTACTATTGCTCCAATGGATCCCGCTGCCGACCTTGTCCTACGTCTCGCTTACTACATGGTAACCGAAGATTTCGAGGACGGAAGATCTAGTTCCACCATGTTCGTCTTCTTCAGCGCCATCCGGGGACTCTCTGGCACAGACGGGGAAGAATATCTCCGCCCGCATCGATTCACGCCTATTCTATCAAGATTGATTTACTGCGTGCGGCTCATATTTATTGAAGCGACACTACCACAATTCGAACATTCCTACGTTAACATTGCATGTCGACCACGGCACGGTCAGCTAGAAACATTGAATGCCGCTCGCCGAGACAGAATGTGTGATGGAACAATGTCACCGATGGGAGAGTTCTTCAGTCTGCTGGACTATGGTCGTGCCCTGCGCCGATCTGAAGGGCCAGTGTACCACTTCTACTGGAGCGAGGATGGCCAAACACTATCATGGGACGGCCAGAATTATCTGACGATAACCCAATTCCGGAGTCTCGCACATGAGGCGCTCAGACAAGCTTCAGCCCATTGTAAGCGCTTGATGTACGACTGGGATCCTGGTGATGTGGACCTTGCGAACGTTCGGGATCGACTGTCGAACACAACTAATGGCTACTCTTTCGTGTCTGATCCAGCCAACGGATTAGAAGATGCTTATTTGGAGCTCTTCATGAGGGCTTGCGTCTCTCCTGTAGATGGTTTGCTGCGAAAGCAAGGCAGGGATCAAAGTTCATGGGATGCAAGAGCAGCACGAGCATACCTGAGCGCGCATGACGATTTACTGCGATGCTTCATGGTTCTGATCCAGGTAGATTGGGGCCAAGCCTGCCGCATCTCTGAGCTACTGACGCTGGAGTGCTGCAATACGGCCTCAAGGCTGAGGGGTATTTGCAACTATGGAGCGAGACCACGGCCGAAGATGGTGGTACAAAAATCCTGGCATGGGCTGACTTGCTTTGCCCTGACTTTCTTTTGTCCCAACGGCATTGAAGGTCTTAACGTGCCATAATAAACTTAGTTGTAACGTTAACATCCAAGCCGGGCATTAGGCCATCTTTAGAATGTGAGCTGAAAAACATGGTGTTAAATTTTCAGACCGGAGGTCAAGTGTCCCCGACTTCCCCGTCTTGCATTTGGCGCATACATCAGCCTACATACAGAGGTTGCTGACATGCATATGCCACCCCGAGGTTATCATAATATCGCTCGGCAACTAGAGAACTCGTTGCCTTTCTCAAGTTGGGTTCGTGAGGATTCTATGACATGTCAGACTGCCTGAGCATCGTGCCAGGTAGCCAAGGCTTTACTGGTGTCTAGAGTACCATGAGAGCAAATAGCCCTGCCGTCCCGGGAGGACTATACAGGTTGAGGCGTGCGGCTGGGATCCGACATACAGAAGTTTAAGTAATGTTTAAAGCCATCTACTTATCAAGAACTAAAGTGGCACTCAAAACCTTCCTTAAGCCACCGTAACATCATTTATGATATACAGGATGAATACGAAGTGTTGACCAATAGTATATATTGAATCAAAGGTCAGGATTCACGTCATGTATCTCTCTGACAGCATCACATGTTCGATAATTTCGCAAAGTTTCCCCTCGGACTTCCGACAACTGCCCTTCACCACGTAAATTGATTTGCTGAGAACCATGTGAATAATTTACCAAAGTTTACACTCCTACCTCCGAGAACTGCCCCATGCGCCGCCAAGAGCAGGCGAGGTGTCATCGTCATAGAAATTCCCTATCCATCCCGGGACGACGGGCCTGTTCACTTTCATACGATGAACACGAGGTCGGGACACACAAAAATAATACCACGTATATAGACCATACAAATTCCCTTTGTTTAGACTAGGCTCGTCAAAGTTTTCTTATCCTCCTTGCCTGCATTAGGAAGGAGTCGCGCCCTCAAAAAGGCCTCCACATCATCCAACTCCTTTAAGCTAGTAGAGTGACCCATGCCGCTGGATAGAAATGTCAGCTTAATCTGTCACATAGCTCGAGTCTTCTAATTCGTCAGCACTGACGGATATGTCTTCCAGGTCACATTATATCCCAACCGTGTAAGCCTCTCCGCATCACGCTGGGCTCGGTTCGTAGGCACGAAGGGGTCCTGGTCACCGTGTAACATGATGACGGGCGTCTGGCGACTCGCGTGGGTAGGTGAGATCATGTTAGGGAAACTCTGAGAGAGAACAAGCCAGGCGGAGAGGCCGATGATACCGGCAAGTTTGGCCTTAAAGGTCAGACCGGAAAGGAGAGACATGGCACCGCCCTGGGAGAAGCCACCAAGGACGATGCGGTCTGCAGGAATGCCGGAGTCGATCTCCTCTTGTATGAGCTCGTGGAAGTACTTCTGGCTGAGTTTGATACCCTCGGCATCCTCCTGGCGGAGCAGGGTGTTGACATTACCATCAAGAGCGACCTAGTTTCACTGTGTGATTGAAGTTCATGATAGAAAAGCCAGTATTCAGGGTAAACATACCATCATATCAAACCATCCCGACGTCTTCATTCCCTCATGCTAGTTAGTTCCTCTGATGTTAACGCTCAACGTCGAGCTATCCGTCACACCAATGGCAAGGAAGCACACTTACAAGCGTAAAGGGGATTCTAGGAGCATGAGGCAAGATAAACTTGACCCCATCCAACTGTTGCCCTCGCCGCCAGTTCTCAACAGCTAAAGCCCAGCCATGGCCCGTGTCGCCAAGTCCATGGACGAAAATGACAGTGGCCGTGTGCTGTTTAGCGGCCGGGACGACGAGCGGGGCTAAGCGGTTGACGGACATTGTGGCGGACAGGCAAGCGCAGTAGGCGATCGATGATGTACCACTGGCGGAGCTCGGGAGAGATATGGGATATATCAGTGTTCAGCAGCGAGGTTGAAATGTTGAACCGGCCTGATATATTTGGATTGGCGGCCGATGTGAAAGTTTAGGTTGGGGGTAGTCACGGAGATAGGTCCAATATATAATCAATTAGGTGACTGTCCAATTTCGTCAGGACGCAATAGTAGTAGTCAAATTCCGCGGAAAAACCTTGATGCGCGAAGCATTCACGACGGGGCAAAATGGAGACTCGCGGCGGTGTTGACGCAGCTGCAAACGCAGTTAGATACGCGGTACGTATCTTGAGCGCGCGATGGGGTGAATTCAACGGATTATGAAGCAAAAACTGGTGATCTTATTGATTGAAGTCTTGATGATGCCTTGTCTTGCTTCCGTACTCTTCGTGCGGGGGCAAGCTCCCTTCCTAATGTGACTGTAATGCACGTAAGCTCTCAACACCAGCAAGATTCAGAAGTGTGTAAAAGAAATTCAGCCAGCCCACCTTCAGCCTCCACGTGAAGCCGAACCACAACAAGTCTTCTCGTGTTATGGTGCCCCGTCGTGTCAACACTTGCAGGGATAGCCTTGAAGACTGCAAATTCAATTAGACTACCTTTAAACTGCGAGCTCAAACTGCTATTAGGGTTTTAATAATTCAAACCATAGATTCTAGCTGTTTAGCTGGCAGGTGGGGTATACTGCCCTACAAGCAGATGTTACTGACATGTGATGGCCTGGGAATGGGAAGTTCCGCTCACTTTGGTTTACATGCGACCAAAAAGACTGTCTGGTAGTTCAGCAGGAGGCATTGGGCACCCCGTCGATTGCCTTCCTTTACATCTTGGGTTAATCCATTCATGTTTTTTTTTTGGCACAATGAGCCCGAATCTTCCGAACCTGACGCAGAATGGTGCCGCACGCTCGACACTTTAGTCCATCCGGCTTCGGTGCGCCCCCCCAAACGCTAATTATAACGAGCTCTTACCTTACGCAACGCGTACTGGCGTTCCTCGCCTATGACGCGCCTCATTAGATGGCAAGCTTCATGGCCAATTATAAATTCAACTCTACGCCTTGCTTAAATTAACTCTACCCCTGGCAAAAACCAACTCTACCCCCTGCAAAGTGGGGCAAAATAATCAACTCTACTAAAGTTGATTTTGGTATGTAGGACTAGGGAATCAGCACCGGTCCTGCAAAGTTGGAGAGGGCGCACGGGCCAAATATTCTTGTATTCCGACCCAGACCCACATCCCCCAGAAAAACGAAAAGAGGGAGGTGCACGGGCCGCAAAAAATGGTATTGGGTGCCATTACCAGTGGTAATTGGTACAGTAGGACCTGGTTGCACAAGCGGCAGCTTCTATAGTTAAATCCAAAAGCTCTGCCTTTCAGCATCACGAGAGGCCTCAATTTCCCTTAATTCGTGACTTCATAACGACTCTGGACGGCATGAGAACATCAAAGCATAAGAAAGGCGGCAAATCACAGCCAAAATCGGGCCCCGCCAATGTCCCAGGGTCTTGGGGCCAACTTAGCAAGCTAAGTTGGCTCGCCCCGCATGGGTCAATGGCCAATAGCTTTTGTTGAGTAGATAAGCAAAGAACCCTAGCAGCCAGGCTCAAATCATCTGATTTACGGGCTTTGCGGCAATTGGAAGTGGGGCGGGTTTCGCCAACAATACAAGACATATTACCGGTCTGGCCGTTCGAACAGTCTAGAACCAGAAGAGTCGAGGCTTTCCCGGATCGATCGGTCTAGACCTTGCGACCTTTTTTAACTCAGCTAAGAAAGGGTCACTGTCACATGCCATACCAACCAATAGCAGACGGCCGTTGATCAACGCCGGTGAGAGGTTAACATCTGTTGGTTTTCGGCCACCCAAGCTCCCCTAAAAAGTCATGTCATGCCTATCTTGGTGTCCGACATGGTCAGATGAGTGTAGAGATTAATTCTAGGCACGTTTAAACGAGCGATAGCAAGGGCTGAGTCAATGCATAGCCGTCGTCAAGTAGACCGCCAGCATATAATGAAGACTAGAACTGCTGTTGCGTTAGAACCACTCCATACTCTATATCCAGGAACCTTCTTTAACCCGCAAGCTCCTTATACGCTATCAGATCCATCTATAGGATGCTGCAGCAAAGAAACAATCCGTCAATCCCAGGGGTCAACGAAGAAAATAAACAAGAACAAATACCGCTATCCCAAACAAGTTCCCATAGCTCGGCGACGACAATCGGGAGTAATAATACAGCATTGAGTGCCACAATTACTAGCTGTAGCCCAAGGCTCAATTCAGCCAACCTATAGAGAACTCAAAATCGTCCAAGAAGACCATACCATACAGTGGAGTCCTTTCAAATCGTGGAGATGAAAGATGCAACCACAGACATGGCATTACCCTGCATAACGCGCCAATTTTGCCGCAACAACTCTTCTCTCGAATAAGCCAAGTGCAAGCAATAAGTCACTGCGGAACGACTGGAATGGATGGAAACATTTCGACGGCGGTAGTATTACCTCTTGCACTGCTCTTACCAAACCAGAGATTCATACATACAGATGCAGCTAGGCATGAAGACGACTCGGAGATGGAACAGTACTCTATAGGGGATGCGGCTATTGATAAGATCCGTAAAGATTTAGCTCAGCTGGAGGTTAAATTGCAGGAGAATGCCCGGCAGCAGATTGGTTTTGTCGGTGAAGTGGAGTGGCCGGATATTATTGATATTGTTGAGACCGTGTGACTAAGGTGGTCCGATCTGCTGGTGGCTGGGATGTGGACACTACGTAAGGAGCTGTGCTCCTCTCGAATATATGTAACTTAGAACTAACAGCAACACAATCAACCCATTTTGTTTTATCCATAACATCAGCCGGTCTATTGCCCAAGTATATCATCCTCCGTCTCGCCACGGAGGAATGCAAAAGCTATACAAGAGGGTCGTTAGAAAACATCGATTCTAATCATATCGAGGAGCGGCATGCTATGCTTGTTTATCTTGCATGTACGGTCTAGTAATAGCATGTCGGGGTAAGCCGAAAGGGGAGCTAAAGAATCCGGGCGAGCTAACAAAATAGCCGTAATCCAGCCATCTAGGCCGAACTGTATTTAGCTTAAAAGCGTTCCTTATCTAGCGGATTGGCGAGCGTATGGATGGAGCTCTGTCTTTCAGATTTTTCGTCGCGTAGATGCAATATAATGGTAGAACGAAAAGCAGTCCCACGGGTATATGTAAACCTAGTCGTTTCCGCCTCTTCCTGGCTCTGCGTGCATGTCGGGACTTTATAAGGTCGCAAACTAGTCCTGGATTGCAATAAGCGAGGTCCATAAGGCGCCGAGTATTAACCCACCTGGCTCTATATTCTATTAGAGCACAGAAGGGTGTCCGGGACTGGTCAACGGGCTTACCCACCCTCTCCATCGCCTCCTCTTTAACGTCGCGCCATGGCTCGCCCGCTGCTTAGCGCCCGTTACTCAACACCCAGGAGATCACTAATTGGAAATCTTCCACCATGGCTGCGTTCGTCTTATCACCTCCAGCCTCATATCCTTTCGGTCTAGCATGCTACGATTCCAAGCACAAGCTTCGCCTATGTGATACTGACTCGCGCCACACGACGCGCGCCAAAAGTTAAGCTACGTGGTAGTTTAGGTATCTAGTAATCAGCTTGAGGAGGCGTTCGGGGAATTTACCTATTGCAGGCCTAGTTGACCGATGGAAAGAACTTCATCCCCACTTCTCCATATCATATGCCGCCTCCAACATACCCCAGGCAGGTGTCGTCCGATGTTGAGCCGCATTAGGCAGCACTTCTGCTATCTGAGCCCGTTACGCCTCTTATCTCTGCCTCTTACTAGGTTATTCAGTCTCTTATCCCCCCGTGATGAGGAGTCCCGGAGATCGAGCGCCTCTTCGTGACTCGTGCCGCCCGCAATGCAATGATAGACTGCTTTGGGGAGAGCCCCGACCGTATCTACAGATTGGAGTCTCGATCCCATCATTGTCACCTCCATCTTCTTTGTCTCTTACTATAGCTCTAATACCCTAGCATATAAGCAAACTATCGGCAGTCGCAATGATGTCGCGCTATATTAAAGGTACGCTTTGGCCGGTGCTCTTTATTACTTATTCACCTAGGCCTTCCCCACGCCGCCTCCAACTCTCTTCCCTACATTGGTGACTAAGAGACTCCGATTTACATCCCATAAACAGGTGCAGTCGCCTACTTCCCCTTCCAGTAGCAGCCAATCCAGGGTGGTGTGCAGAAGGTGGGCTTGGGTGCTTCCATTGTGCCTGCTTCCACAGCTCTTGGGATGTTGAGAATTTGTAGCCTCTTTACCCCAACTTACCGTTCAATTTAGGTCTGCCTTCGAGTCCATCCTTGTTTTCAGTAGCTTCAGGTTGCATTTACTCTTCCATCGTCCCCCCACATACCCGCCGTCAGGCCCAATACCCCCTATATATAACAACTACCGCTAACCTCCAGCTATTATTGCTAGTCAATTGCAAGCACCTAAAGATAGACAGGCGGAAGAGGACAGACAGAAACGAGACAACGAGACATCAATAGACAGCTCAGGCAGATCCCCAACCCGTCATCTCAATCGTGCCCGGGTCGTCCATCGCCCCATCGTTGGCAGCAACGACAAGTACCATTTCCACGGCGCCTACCTCCTCAATCCCTCTACTTAACCAGCTATAACCACTTTCACAATGTCCATGTTCATGTCACTACCCGCCTACGCGGAAGCTCCTCCTCGCCGACGCTACTCGAGTACCAGTAGTGCATCTGCTGACCCTGATGAGGACTGGACCAAGATCTCTGACACTGCTGAGCGCCGACGGATACAGAACCGCATTGCTCAGCGCAACTACCGTACGTTCTCTCCGCTAACTCGGAGAGGCTGACTTCCACCGGACTGGGCTCCCGAGGATTCCAAAGTTGATTCCCAACCATAGCTGACATAAATACCCGCTTATAGGCAAGAAGCTCAAGCGACGCCTCGAGGACCTCGAGCGCCGTGCTAGCTCTTCTGAACCTGCCGGGTCCGATAAGCAGGCCCAGGAGTCCACCAAGTCGAAGCAATCCTTCAAGTCCCAAAAGTCACAGCCCGCTACCTCCACCAAGCTAGTCGTCTCTCAGAGCCAGTTTATTCCTCACAGGGAGCCAACTAACAATTTCTTCTTCCTTAGCACCCACAACAACCAGGCTCGCTCCAACAGCCTTTCCCAGTTCACATACTCGACTTATCCGACTCCTGATGAGATATTTGTCACTCCCTACGATTCCCCTGAGACCTCCTTGGCCATAGCTACTGGTGACGCACACCCCAACTACCTGAATACTTCCGCCGTGCCCATGATACTTTCCCCAATGACGCATTTTAGCGATACCACCAAGCAGGAGTCATGCCCCAGTGACGACAAGTGGACCCCTTATACGACATATGGTTACATGCCGCCCATAGACTTCAACACTTCAAGCCCCTACGACCAGTCTGACCCTCATGTAAGTTGCGCCAGCCAAACGCCCCGCAGGGTAACTCGAGATCCATGTTGCTGATATGGTTTGTAGACTCCTCCGCTCTCGTAATTTTGGGACAACTAAGCCAACTACTTAGAGGGCGAATAGGAATATCCCATTACATGTCGGTCAATGCCCGATTCGCCAAGACTGATTCAGCTTTAATAGAGTAAGTGAAAGACTACGTCTATATTCTTACCCGCCTAAATTAAGATAATTAATAGTTATCTTTTTCTCTAGGTGCTAGGGACGGTCCAACACAGTCTGTGAAAAGTAGCTACCGAGGCACGATTGGGCGACCATAAGCTACTTTGCAGCTGGTTTAGGCCCTAGAATCAGCTCTAAGTGGCATAGCATGGCGGGATTGATTTTTGGACTTTTTATTCTCTACTTCTTGGATACAATGAAAGTCTGAGACATTATTTAGTTTTATTTCGTCTGCTTTCGTTTTAACCACCAACCGGCCAAAGGGTTTGACTTGGTTAGGTGACCTCCTCGGAGTCGAGCGATGGGAATCTACCTTGCCAAGGATGGGGTCGCTGAAGGCCCAAGATTGGAATGGATGAGAGTCCAGGCGGACAAATATTTCTCTTGATCAGTACTGATATAGGTCACTGTAGCTATCTTGATCACTTTTTCGTCCCGCCCGAACTAGGGACTTACCTGAGATAGCCATCAATTCGTTCGATACTACCATAAGTAAGCAGTGGGTGCTCAACCAGGCTCGCACGAGCACTGTAAGACTTGGATAGCCGTTTGCGTACGATTAACTTACTATGCATTGTTTGCGACAAAGAATTGTTCGAGAAGAATGGCCTATTATCCGAAGCTTAAGTCGTCAGCAGCTCGTTATATATCCAACGAGCGTGCTACATGACATGAAGGCGAGCATTTTGTGTTTTCTCAGAGCTTACTCAACAGCGTAGATGCGCGATCCTGCCACTGCCTACGATGCTGTCCTTGAAAACGTTTTGAAGCATGAGGCCGATCGGCTTCTCAGATCCGGCTACGCACCTACATCCAAAATCTCAACCGAGGTACTCGAACGGAGACAATCCGGTCATGAGCCCTTTCACCTAGCAGACTCACATGAACACGAATAAGTGTTGAACAAGACCTTTGATACAGGATTGAACTTTCCATTTGTGAAGAGGCTGCCACAACAACTAGTCTGTACTTTTCCTACTCGGGTTTGCTAAGGGAACTTGGTGTTGTTTACTTACTCTTGCCATTTTGTAGATCGATACTTAGACTGTCAAGGTTGTAGAAGGTTAACGAACGAAGCCAGCCGCCCAGGCGTCAAGAGTGGCACGACTTAATAAGATGTCCTATAGTTATATTTTGCCTTGTTGTAGTGTGAAATGAGATTATGGATGATAGGTTGCTCTCTAACAATTCTATTTGTTCGGAGCCATGGCACTTGACCGCTGACCAAGAGAAAAGCCTGTCATCTCCATCGCATGGCTCCCTTTCGCTTCTGCAAACAATGGCAATGAAAGCTAGAACCCCCTAAAAGAGGGCTAGCCAAGGGTTGCGTTTCTAACAATGAAGAGTGAAAGAATACAAGGCCCATGCATCTCGAAGATGGAGCAAGTGATCCTCTCACTTTCCTCTTCAGCCGTGTTAAGGTGTGAGCGTTCCCATCATTGAGCTAGTCAAGCCTGGAAGAAGCCATTTGACATGTCCGCAATTCGAGGCCACGACGAATCCACATTCATGCTTGGATCCACCCTGAGAAGAGGCAACGAATGCTGGAGGCAAGCCCGAGTAGGTATATAGTGAAATCGCCAGTCATTTTAGGACACTTGACAATGAGGCAAAAGGATAGACTACGTATTTTTTTGTGGGACGGTGTAAATTGGACTTTCGCAGACCCTGCATTCTCTTTCCAGGCGATGGACTAAATCGGCCCTCGGCCGGCTTGTCTAAATCAGCCGCCGTGCTGAGATTGCGATGGGCCACCACCCAGTCCGTTTGCTCCAAATAAACTTCTATTTTTCTCTCTGCGTTCGCTGGAAAAACCGTGTCCTTCGGCCCTTCCTAGGCTGTATCAGTAATCATATAACGGACACACCACCCTGACATTAGCCGCAATTGCGAAACTGCTACAGTACTGTCGATAAGCGTCATATAAAAAATTTAGCATTCTTCTCTATAACGACCCTATATCAAACCTTGCTCCTCAAGGTTCATTTGGCAAACAGTTTGCGGCTCCTGTAGAGTTACTTAACTTTACCTAATATAAACTCTAAAGGTTGGCACGGGCTCTCGTGTAAGGAGCGCGCTGCATTTTGGGTTTCCGTTAAACATGCCCAAACTGGAAGTGCGATGCATTTCCACTCTATAAGCTTGGGTAGGTGCACAAGCCTCCCTCAGGCCGTAAGATATTGGAAATGCACCGCACCGACCCTTCAGATGACTTACTGTCGATAAGCGCGCTTTATCAATAGCAAGAGCCATTCACTAAACCAGGTAGAGAGGATAGAGAGGATAGAGAGGATAGAGAGGATGAAAGGGATATCCCGCCCCCAGCGACTGGTCTATGGCCTGTCCAATGTCTAGGCTGTGACTCGGAACTTCTCCCCGGAAACCCGGACCCACAGCCCCCTTTATCAGCGCTCAAACAAACCTACTGACACAACCGTTTTTAGAAGGTAGGTGTAGGTAACCTTATCGTAGCTCCAAACGCCAATTCTTATCACGAATGCTCGCCGGATGCTGCTTCAAGCACATCTGAGGGTCCCCATGCTTTAGTTATTAGTACTGGTAATAAAATAGATGTCTTCCAGGGTTAAGCAATATTTCAGGTAGTTCTGGGTTAGGTCTCTCGGGTCTGTTGGTTCTTGCAGTCTTTAAAGCTAGGTACAGTAGTTTGTATGCATAGTTAGCCTAGCACACAAATTAGCAACGCGGCTAGCGTACCGTTGTGTCGGGATGGTGTGGTAGCCGTTGTCCAGTAGAATAAGCAGCTTATACTGGTCTCGTTTAAGATTTTGCAAAAGGTTCCATGTCTTAAATTACTCTGTGATAAACATCAGAATGCATCGGGTTTATTATCCCGATCTGTGGCTAGCTGTGTGCGAACTCCATCATGTAATACCAGCCTGTTACGCATGACAGTGTCGAAAGCACCTTGTATATCCATTGTGACCAGTGTGGCCACTTTCTTGCGTGCAAATGCCTCTTCGATATCGTGGATCAGGGCGGCTACCAGGTCTGTTGCCGACCTTTTAGGGAGTGCCCCAGCCTGTTGAGGGTGAAGGGCGCTGTAGTGGATAGCTGCCCACGCTAGAAGGCGTGCGATCAGCCGTTCTAGTCCCTTACCGAGGAAACAGAGCAGAGAGACAGGTCGCCAAGCTCGTGGCGACGCGAGATCATGGCGTCCGGGCTTGGCGATCATGACCACTTCTGCCTCCTTGAACGGTTTTGGGTGGTGGCCTGTAGAGGCATCTTTCGAACAGACGGCGAACGTGTGTCCCGATGATGTGTCATACGGCTTTCAGGAGATCGACAGTAATGTTATCTGATCCACGTATAAACACCCTTCCTCGTTACAACCTAACTTATCGTTTGTTAGCGGTTAGATATATGGGATCGGATCCGTTGTAGGTGGCGGCTTTTGCCATAATAATAATCCCCTTTAATTTATAATAATATTAGGTATGCCCTGAACTTGCTTTGCAATCTCCATCCTTACTGCTGCTTTGATACCCTTATAATATTTCTTTAAATATAACGTGTTTGATAAGCGAGCGACGCAGTCAAGCGAGCGACGCACTACCCTATACACCTTAAATCCGGTTCTTAAAAAACTCTTTAAAAATCCAAGCTAAGCCTAAAATAGCTATAATTTTAATAGCATAAGTTACCCCTCTTTCCGAACACTTACGCATCCTTAAGTGGGAAGGCCTCTCTTCTGCAACGGCTTATGTATGGCTTGGAGTTGTTATTTACCTAGGAATTCATAGGGAAATCTCAATAAAGGACCATTGGAAGGCACCTAGCCTAGGAGATTAGCGCCCTCTTTACTTAATTATCAAGTTCATGCCTTTACGGAAGTTTTAGCTGATTAGCCGGTATTTTTGCACTTTTGACTACACCAAAGTCGATGTAAGGGATAAGATCGATCTTCCAAAGACCTTCTAAGCGGCTGAAGAGTGGTCTGACCTTATACAGAAGGTGTTAAATGAGCTCTATCTTCCAGGGACTAATCTGATTATAGATGAGTGTATGGTGCCGTTTATAGGCAGATCGAAAGAGATAACGCTTATTAAGGGAAAGCCTACGCTAGTAGGCTTTAAAGTCTAGGTTATCGCCTAACAGGGCTTCTTTCTGCGGTGGCTTTAGCACATGAAGTCATTACTATATAACGCTATTATCATCAACCTACCTATGCTGAAGCTGCATGGCAAGAGAGGAAAGCTACGGACTGAGATCCCTCTCAGCAATACTCAGAGCGTCGTTGTTCACCTAGTAAAAAGGCTAATACCTTAGACATATTACGTCTTTATAGATAACCTCTTCTCATTACCGCAGCTCTTCTGCCTTTTTTGGCAGCTTGGCTTTGGTGCCATAGGCATAGCATGCCCTAACTGCGGCATTACCACCGAGATGAGGCGGATAAAAGAGACCAGGAAGGCTTCTGACGGCATGCCTTTGAAGTATAACGAGGTCATACTGATCCCGACGGAAGACCAACAGGTATAGACAACCTTTAGCTGTATTTCCCTTACTAATTTATCCCTTTTCATTCCCCCTAGGTTATCTAAATCGCTTGGAAGGATAGCGGAGTGGTGCTCTTCCTTTCAACTGTATATAGCGGCGCCTCTCACGACTGCACACTAAAAAAGAGGAAGCTGCCGGCTAAGAGAGGCACGAAGGCAGAGGCACAACAGCTGCAGCAGATTTTTAACGGGGATAGCTTTAAGATGATCCCTATACCTACTGTTGCCGCTCAGTATAACGATGAAATGAATCACGTTGACCGCGGTGATCAGATAAGGTCCTATATAACGTAAGAGCATCGATTCCGCCGCGGTCCGTGGCAGGCGTTGCTTTGGAGCTTCCTCCTTGAAGTCGCACTTGCGAATAGCTTCATTTTGCAGAAGAAGACCCGGCACCCTCGTTGGAAGCCCTACAGCACGCTGCAAGCTTGGAAGGAGTGCATTTGCAACGCCATTTTTAACCGCTATGCAGCTGAAAGCGGCACAAGGAAGAGATACCGATCAGGGAAGGAAGAAGACATCGAAGATATAGAAGCACGGCAAATTCACCTACAAAGAGATATTAATCATGTCAATCGAGGCCGCCTTTCCCCCTGCCTAGCCTGTAAAGGCTTAAGGCAAGGGCAGCCTCGGCCGGCTAAAAAAAACAGGGCAAAAGGAGGTTATCTATAGCCTATATCAGGAAATGCACGAGGCCCGCAGAGCAGGTACGGTTGTAAAGTATGTGATGTAGCGATATGTAACAATGCTGACTGTTGGTACTTCTATCACACGCTAATTTAGGTGTGTGTGGAGGTACCGGTCGTCGCGCTCATTTTGATTGGCCCTACACCCCGGTCGTGACCGTCTTGAAGTCTTATGCCACTCAAAGAGATAACTATCACACCGGTATATGTGGCCAATCACAGAAAGGAAATCAGCCTAAGTTTCGCATTCAAATGATACACGCTCATAGTCACTTCGGACACCCTTCCGCAACGGCTGGCAGGATGCTCCATAAGTGATCTTTGGTACCGCTATCGTCGAACTGAACGACATTAGCACTATTGGCAGTCGACATGCGGTCAATACCGGCTACCTTTTGACTATTTTTATTCCGAATCAAGAACAAGCCATCTCCCTTGGACTCCAATCTCCATAGATGATCTTCAGTACTATTATCTGCGTATTGTTGTAAATTTGCGCTGTTGGCAGTTGAGGCGTCTTGAACGGCAAGCAACAGTCCACTATTCAGATTCTGAATCTTCCACCACCCACCAGGACTCGGAATGAACCGCCAAAAGTGATCTTTTGAGTCGTTGTCCTCATACTGTTGTATGTTGGCGCTATTTGCAGTCGACATGTTCTCCACGCCCATAAGCTTACCGCTATTCTCGTTGCGGATGTGGAAGATGGCTGGTGTCCAAATTTCGAACTTGGAAAGCCCCCAGCCTACGCCAGCTCCAGCATTAGGTGCCACAACACGAATTTGAGATGCGGATATCGCAGGAAAGGTAATCTTGGTCTCAGAATTTGAAGTGGTTGGCATTGGGCTGCGGGTCTGTCCAGGGATAGTCTTCCAAGTGTTTCCCGACAAGTATTGAAGATTAAACGTTGAAGGGATACGAACACCGCCGGCGTCGTCATAAAAGAACAGATGCACATTGCATACAACTTGATTCCTGCGTAGATTGACACCAAAGTGGTCTGATGGGTTTGGACTATTGTATGAAGTCCAGCGACTATTCTGTGGAATTCCAGTTCGCCAAACGATACCATCGATTGCTCGCACTGCGTCGTCAACAGAAAAAGTATAGGAAGCGAAATCAGTGGTAAGCTGAGGAAATCGCTGACCATTGGCCGCGATGTTGACCGAAAAAGAGGTGACTGATTGAGACGGCGGACCGACATCAATTTTGAGGGATCCTACGGTGTCACGACTGCCAGCCAATTTCCCATCGACATAAACTCGTAAGCCTTTGCCTTGGTTGTAGAACGATCCAGTCTTGTCCCAGAGTACAGTGATTGAATGACCATGATACGCTGCGTTCTCAACAGCAAAATGGTCCCAAGATGCAGGGACCAGAGGATTAACGACAAGTGTGTCATCAGACTGTGCTCGAAGACCTATAAAACCAGCCAAAACATTATCAACAAACGTTGAGTGATTGTAGTCCTCGCTGTGGTTTGCTCCATCATAGATCCATGCGTCCGTGTCCGGATGATGTGCTTCAGCGACATAAGGCTTGCCATGTTTGTATTGTGTTCTCGCGTATCCCTGAAGCATGCTGAAATAGTCTGACGAGGTGATGTAGCTCTGCGCAGGATAATCGTGGAGTACATTTTCGACGGCAGTTAGAGTTTGCGCAGTAGCAAATGGCCACGATGGTCCATCCCAGCGACAGCAGTTTTCTGCCTCGTGCATGAACCACTTGCTCCGTCGCTCGGCTGTAGTAGGACCATAGTTGGCAGAGAAGCCTTGAGGGTCCATGAGCTGTGAAAATGCGGCCATCTTGGAATCGCCACTGGGCATGCTGAACGTCCAAGGAAGATATCCCATGATTTCTCGGGTGCCCAGCAAGGTACCGGACGGGTTACTGTCGCGAGCCCGATGCTTGTAGAATTTGCTGTTGTTGTCCCAAAGATATTTTTGCATGGTAACTCGCAGACTTTCAGCACGATTTCGGTATTCCTCCTCCAGATTGGAGTCGCCCCTCAAAGCAGCGATTCGCGATATCGCTACAGCATCACCATACTGGTAAGAATTGATGGTGGGTCGAAAGCCAGCTCCACCATGGTAGGGATCACTGGACTCATAGGACGCGGCCGTATATTCTGTTGCATCCCAAACGGGAACCTGCCAGTAAAGACCAAGAGCATCGTTGAAGTGGTTGTCCCAGCCTCGATATTGCTTCACGAGATTTTCGAGCTGGCCAACGATGAAGTCACGGTCTCCTGTTACCAAGTACTGCTTCCATAAGGAACTGGCAGCCCAAAAGCTGTACTCGTGCGCCCAGTCTGACGTATCTTTATTGACTTCGTCCCTCATTGGTTTGGGGAATTGGCCAGGCCCTGACAACCAATAATTTGCGATGTCCTGTCCGTACTTGGTATCACGCAGCCAGCGACCTTCAGTGATGTGATGACCAGCGGCAGCCACGATACCACCATAAGTAGCGCCGTAGCTGACAGGGCTCAAGAACTCGCTGGCCATATAACTATATTGGGCTCCAGTGTAAACAAGATGCTCTTTGTAGACTTGCCAGCGGTAGTAGTAGACTTCCTGTATTTGCTTATCAGGGACATCCAGGATAGGTATGTTTTTGTCAAACCAATCACGATCTTCCAAGTCTTTGAGCAGTTGGTCATGATTGAGGAAATTGGTCGCTACTGCTGAAGAAGCCATGGTGGTGAAGAGAACTGAAGGGAGGAACATGATGACAGCCTTGGAAGGGGTTGAAAAGTGGAGTGAGACTTGTGATTAGCCAATTGGGAGGCCAGATGTTCAACAGCAAGCGAGCCACTGCGAGTGGAATGCGCAAAGCTCATCAGGGGTTTGACAAAGACGAACGGTATTAGAAATGAGACTCGACAAATATTAACCTCATACTCAGTGCTAAGCTTTGATTAGGGATTTTTGAAAAATTCCTGCGGAACAAAAGAGGCTGCCCATCATGACTTGATTACAACAAGGTCGACAACCAGATATTGCGCTACTCCAGAACCAGAAGGTGTACTCTCCAGCGGAGTCTTAACGCCTGAATGGTGCGATATACACAAAAAGCTCTCATTTTACTAGGTTTTAATTTAGTGATCATACGTCGGACATGAAGAAGGTTTACTACGAGGGCATGTGATGCTTGAATGCAACAGAGCACTTTGCTCCAAAGGCCCCTTTGTGGGTGAATTTGCAAGGGAAATTTAGCCTCCAAAGGCCCCTTTGTGGGTGAATTTGCAAGGGAAATTTAGCCCCCAAAGGGTCCGATGTGACCATATAATGCAACTTCGCACTCCCTTCCCAATTAGGCAATAGACTATAAATAGACTATGGGCACAGACTTCTGCCTGTAATTTAACCGCGATGCATCAAAGTGGCATCGTGAACTAGTCACCTTCCCAATGAGTAGAACCTGGAGCCGCCAGCTACCTGAATGGAAGGCACTTTTGACTGACTAAGTTCTGGAGGATCTCTGCAAGCAAGGTATAAACCATCTTTCTCTACGGATATGCTTGGAGTTCCACATATCTCTTCTGCTTGACAACACAGCTGGGCAAGATACGGCATGCTGCCGAGGCACGGAGAGTATCATTTTGAAGGCATAGAAAAGAGTGCCGACATAGCAATGTGCCAACGAATAGGATGAGCAAACGATACTTGTGTTCACCCTGGTCAGAGAATTACCATAGTGTACAATTGAGGCATATGTCTACATCAGGATGAAGGCAGCGAACATGCCTTTGAGTTTCTAGCGCAGTAATATATGCTTGGGAGAACTATAAAGAGGCGTCTACATTCTGCATCAATCTATCCCAACTCACCCACTCCATCAACCTCTCATCTCACACAAACCCTTCACCAACAACTACCCCACTCAGCAACATGCAGTTCAAACTTCTGCCTCTCCTCGCCCTCGCCGGCTTCACCACTGCCACCACTGGCTCTTGGCTCGGCATGGAAAATCTCCCTGATGGTCCCTACATGGGCGTCAACCATGACGATGGCTCTACTACCGTCACCAACCTGAAGACTGGCGAGTCCTATGAATTCGGACTCGGCAACGAATCTGCTGCCAATGAAAAGCGATCTGTTGTCTCCATTGAGAAGCGTGAAACCTCATGCTGGGGCTACGAGCTCGACCACAGTGGTGTGGACTCAGCTGTTGTGCAACTCAAGAACTGGGCTGGTACAGGCCATGATTGGGGTGCCGGCGACAAGCCCGACTACTTCGGCTACAACGCCCGAGGCGTTTACGTCTACTACTGCATCAACGCTCCTTTCAGTGTGGGCAATGTTGATGTTGCTGATATCGACTTTGCTCTTAGCCAGATGGATGGACAGTGCAAGCGATATGAGGCTGGTTACTACCGATGGGACGGCTCGCCTGAGCTTATTGGCAAGGTCCGTTCTGGTACTGCTGTCTGCTTGGGTTAAGTCGGCGTTTCGACAGATGGATTATTGGAGGAAATCAACAATTTACTGTACATAGTTATACGCAGGCGGTGAGGACTATGAATGCCAGACCCCACGCCCATTATTTCCATTCTCGTCGCCTCTTTTGACAAGGAGTGTATCTCAAATTAGCCAGTTACTCTGGGAAATACATTCAGTTTCTGCCAATTACTTCTCTCGAGTGACATGTCATATAGCATGCGAATCAAAAGTCTTTGCAGCAGAGCGAATATGGATAGTAAGTGCTTATTCAGCCGCATAAGCTTTTTGACTCTATTAACATCCGCCTGTCACACATCGGTATGTATTGTACAGGGTTTCGAAGGGCAACTCTATTGGTCAATACTTAACCACAATCTTGAAATCGTCGTAGGGAGACAAGTAGATATGTCCATATCCAAGCATATGTAAATAGGTGCCAGTGTATTCCAATGAAAGATTTCTCGCTATCTTTCCATCCCCCAGTCGAGAGCATCAAATGATCGACAGTGCCCACCGAAGGAATGCCGCAAATGCCGCCCTGCACTTGCGGCCATAGCACCAGGTGGATTACAAGGTAAGGCTAGTTATAAATACAGAATAACCTTAGGCTAAATTTAGCCTTGAGATGGTCTAATATTTCTATCACTATAGCTCTAGAATGCCGGTCATTTTGCTACCTACCTAAGCACCGACTGTTAGCCCAATCTACAACAAGGCTTGCTGGTCTTTGAAAGGCCGTCGAGGCGGGACAGAAGACGGATATACGGTTATAACAGAGGAAAGGAGGATACTGTTACGCCGACGGAGGTGAATTATGGGTTCATTTGCATATCCCCTCCAATCAGGTTAAAGCTGATTGAAACTTTCGTATTATTTCCGTAAATCCTGGCAAAACTGCCGTAAAAAGACCCAATGAGCTGGGTGGGTGGCCTTGGCTGTTTCCACCAAGCTAGTGCCTTATCCTCCAAGATAAGCGGTTAGATCAAGGAAACCCTTGTCATTTTAGATCTCACCGCGTCAATATGAAAGGTCAAGGGGCTGACTGTCAGGGTTTATATGCAGGTCGGCCGCTCCTAGTTCGATTTGATAGGTGACATCGTAATGTTCATCGTCATGTTTCGCCGGATCAACGAGGTTTAGCATAGCTTACGGATCCACGAAGTGCCGTGCTACGCCCCTCATCCCGCTTGCCACGAAGCTTAGTTGGCTTCCCGCGGCAGAGCAGGGTTATCAATAAAAACCCGATCAAATCCTTTGATTGCTCGCACGCATTGCCTAATCCGATATTGAGACAATGGCAATCAGATCGAGAGGCTTACCGAGTGCTGGCTGCAGCCGTTGCCGCAGCAAGAAGATCAGAGTTTGCACCACTTTTACTTGTCGATCGTAGGGCTAAGGCTGATTTGATGTAGTGCGACGAAACGAAGCCAATTTGCGGGCAATGTGCCAAAATTCGGTCCGTGGATTGCAAGTATCGTGATGAGTTTGAGCGGACATGGCGATGGCAGACTGAACTGGTAGTCGAAAAGGCCAAAGCGAAAGCGTTAACTACTAAGAATGTTGCGATGCCCACAGCAGACACGAACTGCGATATGGTAAGGCATTGAGTCCGCCATACACACTATACTTGTTCACCCCCACAAACTCGTAGGGCTGACCCATTATTCAGCAGCTAAATCCTCCAAATCCCCATATCTTGGAAAGATTCTTCTTTGATTGGGTCGTTAAATCGGATGGCGGCTCCGAGAGTATCATCTCTTGGTTCAACTCACTTCCTTGGATGTATGCCAAGTCTAGTGTGAATAGCCTCTTGCATAACTCTATCAACGCCTTGGCCAATGCAGGCTATGCGCAAAGATTTAATTGCTCTAAAGCACTGACAGAAGCAGCTGAATGGTACGGAGAGTCTATACACATGTTGAAAAACACACTGAGTAGCAATGTGGGACTGGCATCGAACCAAGATGTTATGGCCTCGATCGTACTCCTCTGCATGTATGAGGTAAGTGAATGAAACTGGTCATCGAAAGTTCTCACTAACTTCTATACTAGCTGTTGATAGATGAATCTGTTGCCTTGGAAGGCTGCTGGGTTTCTCACCTGGGCGGTGCAACCCTCCTTTTGAAGATGCAGGGGCAAGAGACGACAGAAGAGTCTTCTGCAGCCTTGGAGGAGGTTTCAATGGTTATATACTTACAAATGGTATACCCCAAAATTCTCCTTTCCCATTAAAAATGCGACACTAATATCAGTCAAGATCCATAATAGTCTCTTGACTGGCCAAGCGCCTTCTGTCCCGGTTAATGAACTCAAGCTCCGAAAGCTACCGCATATCGACGACCACATGGAGCTAATCTACAAAACTGCATGTTTGTGCGCGGAATGGAGAACCGCACTCTTCCTCCCTCAATCAGAGCATGGATGGAAGCAATTATCCATCATTGCAGGTAAAGCCATGTCACTGGACAAGCAGCTTGAAGAGTGGTCTTGGAGTTTGCCTTCATCATTGAGATGCACAGTCGAGGCAATATCTATTAATTCTCAACCTGAGTGGTTGAAACCTTTACTCATCGGTACATGGACTCCTCTCAACACTCACAACAACCCATCTCTCACTGTCAAGATCATATGGAGATTTTATTGGCAAGTTCGATTGATTCTCAACCAAGCGCTTTTGTTTACCAACAGCATCCTCGAAAGAAGTGAAACCATAATCAACCCCATCTCATCTCATCAAAAGAACATTGAGTCTCGAATTGTGTCGTTCGTCGATCGTTTATGCGAATCTTGTCTTTCAACCTTTGTCGTTGACACCACAAAGCATTCGCGACATTACCGAACGGAGGATATTCCTGGTATTCTAGGATACCTCCTCATGCAAGGCTTACCAACTATTGGTCTGTGCCTGGAACAGGTTGTTCTTGTTGATTTTGATCTTTCAAGTCGAAAAGATTGGCTGGCCAAGATGAAGCGATTTCTACGAAATACTCTTGGTGTCGGAAAAGGTGCGGCAGCAAAAGAACCCTCTCAATATGGAAAAATTCCGATCCAGATTTGGGGCCTTTAAGAAAGAGCCTAAAATCATGTGCCTGGGTTCAAAGGATGGAATGATATTGTGCGGCTATTCAAGTGAGGATATCGTGTCCTCTCTCACACACGCCGGAGTTAGCGTCATATTTAGTTAGCCACGAATGAGAATTGTGCGCTATGTGCGAGGGACTCGAGCAAAGTTCCATTGTCATACAATTGGACAATTAATTCGCTGTATGCTGCAGTGCTACGTATAGAGTCAGCTGAAAACCTGGATATGGCTGGCTGTGATGGGGTATATACTAACTGCTTTAATCTATCACATGATGTCTCAAAATAAAAGACATGGACTGAAATTGGCGGATGATTTGGTAGAAACTCGTCCGAACTTGCTGGCTGATACCCCACAATCACCCAACGCCGGGCCAGAATGATCTATCTACGCCATGACCAGTCATCTCTGCAGAGCGTAGGACAGACCATCATGTGAGTTTCCGTAAGGCGTCACATCGGGGCCACCAGACGACGAATCCTACTGTACCAATTACCTCCCGTATCAGGTCCTAATACACGAAATCGTGGCCCGTGCACGCAACGCAGCCCTGTCACGGCAGATCAGATGGTTTAATAACAGTAATTTCCCCCTAGTTATGTATAGGTTATCTCCTTTCGAATCTTCTTTCTTACTACTTTGCGCTTAAGCAATAAAGTTCTAAATATGGATGGTTGATGATAATATCTTTTCCCGCCCCCAGTTCTTAATCGATCCAAGGTAATCATTCGCAGGCGATTTAAGTCAAATCCTCCATCAAATTGGGCATGCGGGTCAAGGCGCTAGGCCATGTATTGCCTCAACCGTGATTCTGTAAGTGCATCTTGTAAGAGTATCCTTTGTCTGACTAGGTCATATGCCGCGAAATTCCATGCTTAAAAGTGCATGAGACTTGTGACGTATTTAGGACGGCAGGAGTCGCGGTAAATGGCGGTGGTTGATGCGGCTGTGGTGTGCTTTTGTCTGCCGAACCTGGGCCAATCTACCCCTCACGCGTGCAATCCGGCTTCCTATCTATTCCCTCTCCTCGCTTCCTCGTCTTTCTTAATTGCTCTAATAGAAGATCATTGACAGTTAACTAACTTATTAGCGATTCCCGGTGACTAGGCTCCTCAAAGGACCACTAAACCGCCTACCATGTCTACTCTACTGGAAAGGATTGTGCTGCTAAAGCCCGAGATCTGCCTCGCATAAGTGATCAAACAGTTCGAAATAGACCTCTTTGATAAGCAAAAGGCCGCCTTCTACTCAAATAAGCGCCAATTATGTCACTCCTCCCCCGAATATCCATGATATTATGCGGCTGATGGCCGAAATTGATCGTCGTGTTGCAGGAAATGTCAGTGGTGGCTGTTGTTTTGGAACCCGTCTCGTCAACATCTTAGAGGCTGTCCAAGCCGCCACCTTGAATTTATTTCTAAAACCTCCTGAATTAGGCATTAGAAGCAAGATATTAGCTATTAGTGAAGATGGTTTGCGTGGCGAGATTAGCAGAGCAGGTATATGAGCCGAAGGCTGTCTAGACGTAACCCACACATCTAACTTGTTGTAAATAGAGAATTCCTGTATACTCGCTTACTGTACCGGCACACAATACCCTATACTACAATCACGTATAGCTCGAAATGTGTTTCCTAAAAGGAGATTACATCGAGTGATTGATTAAGCGTAGTATTTAAAGCCCGAATAGTCGTTTGAGAACTTATGTCATAGGCGCAAAAGATGAGCACATGATCCAGTTAAGTGCAAGCAAAGAGTCAAAGAAAGTCGAGTACATGCAAGAAATTATTTATGTTAATAACCGCTAAGAAACAGGAGCAAATCCGAACAAAGGAACTTTCTGGCTACATGATACCTATCATATCGAAGGAAATTTCAACTACCATCCATGCCTGAAAGTGAGCTCCATTACTCGTATCTCTTTCTTCCCAATCACCATCCATTTATCCCCATCCTTCATCTGTTGGCCTCTTCCCATTGCATAGCGCTTGTAGTAGTCTGTCCCGCTACAATCTTCCAACGCGCACACTCCGCCAGCCCAATCAATGGGGGGCATTTTTTCAGCGTACATAAACACAGTCAGCTCAAGAAGCTCGGGAAACATATGTTTAACAAGCATTCTAATCGTATCCCCAGCTCCTTGATGATACGTCCAGCTAGCGCTGACAGCCAATCTCTGCAAACCTTTTCCCTTCGGATCACGAAGACTCAAGCCAGATAGTAGTCGCGACATTCTGCGGTAGTCCAGATCACCAAGTACAACGAGGGTATCAACCGCAGGATTAATATACAACACACGATTCAAGTCGTTTATGCTATCGCCAGCATGCTCATATGGCGCAACAGTCGCAAGGGGGAGCTTGACGGGATAACAATCCAATGCGGCGGATCTCGCCTCGGAATTTACTGACAGCGCAACAGGATTTTTACATCGGCTTTGCCATTTTGGCACACCTCCATGTTGGAAGTCATCGGCGTAATGCGACCTGCGGGCGTGAATTTCGACGCAACGGGGAACGAAAGAGTAGCGCCAGATTTTTAGCCGGAGCTCGACAGGGAGGTAGGGAAAGACGTGAAAGGACAAGGATGGCACAGAGGCTGGAGGCGCTGGCTCCACTATTAATTGCAATCTGCCGCTGGCCATAGTCAGCGCCCTTAAGGAAAGTCTGACACGGGTCAACAAGATAGAGCAAGAATTAAATAAATAACGCAGGTAGAAGAGAAGCGGGGAAGTCGGCGATGTGATTCCTAGAATCGATCTGCTTACGAATGAAATGTGGAGACAAAAGTCATAAGCGCAGGATAATTAAACAGGCTAAAATTAGTGTCTAAAAGAATCTGAACACTTCACCCAACACCACCATAAGCCATTAGATTGAGACAACTTCACTTCTAAAGAAGACAACGAAATAAAGTTTAATTTTAATATTTTATATATAAAGGTTAAGCCCTACTACTTGTTGTAATGGCGAATTGGTTAATTCACCTTTTATTTGCACGGGGCACTAACGTGGCGCTATTAGGTCATTGGTCAATTTATCTTTTTGGGAAAACAGCCTTCCCGCGGGTTAAGTTCAAATCAAAGTATGTACTGTATCTGGTCAAGTAATTAAAGCTTCCTTTACACGTTTATTTCACCAGCTGCAACAATGTTCAGTTAACCCTGAGATTTATCTGATTCTTATTACAATAGACCCTAGTTATAGCTTTACTGTGTTTAGTCTAGCTAAAGCTTTATAATTAGCTAATAATTAAAGGCCAGAAGATCTCTATAATAGAGCCGATTGCCAGATACAGTCATGGAGTTTGGGATTTGTGTTTGGAGAAGGATAAGGGGCCAAAAACCTAAAAAAACAGCCAAAATGGCAGAAAGCCATGGGTCAACATGAGACGTTTAATGATAATGGCCTTCCCAAGCATCCCTGCTGCCATTGAGTCTTTGATACTTTAGACTTCGAGCCAATAATGAAAGCTTGCATAGTTATTTACGCAGGGGCTGGTTATTCTACGGGAGACTTCGATCAAAGGTAACTTGGTTGTATATTGAATCTCAAACGGAACGGAGAGGAAGTGTGAAAAATGGGTTAGAAAGAATGATACCGAGGATCCGGAGGGCCAGGGTATAGATTCTTCTTGATACAGCTCCCAACGCAACACAGCTGCAAGGATAAAACATCATTTATAAACAAATCAACGACCCAACACCTGTAGCGTACGTCATTCTGATAACAAAACTCGCCAGCTCGTACCGCCGTGGTTGCAACCAGTTTGGCTGTATGAGTTATGCAATTCTTGCGTTTAATTGGCGGGTAGCCATTTACGCTAAACGTGGATATTGGTTCAAGAGCTGCCTTATGTTTTGTTCGCAGGGTAGTAAAAAACCTACTCTAGTAATTAATAACTAAATTAACTCTAGTAGAGTTGATTTTATTAACCTACTTTAACCCTAGTAGGGTTGATTATTACCATAATATAGAGTTAATTTGATATTCTTCTATATATAGGAAAGTAGTGCTAATTAGAATAGGGGTTTACCCCAGAACGCGATGCATCTTTTTATATAAAGTGCTATAGGTATAATATACTACCGGTACTGCAAGCCATAATACAACATGACGATATCCGGCATCACGCAGCTGAGTCTCGACTTAGAGTACATTGCGGAACTCGGGGCGATCACTGCACCGGTCGGTTAGTGGGGCTCAACTGAGAGCTGTATGCTCCCTTGCTCTGTGATCTTCATCATCCACTCGGTACCTGGCCGGGACGAGGAGTTACCCATGTTCCCTTGCTCAGATCATGTTTTTCCATCTCCAATTTCTTACAGGGATGTTGCATTGTTTCAATATACTTTTGCGTAACAGTACGACTCTAATTGCCTATGCCACTAATATTTTAGTATTGTAGGACGAAGTCCTCTCGTAAATTTTCACGGATAGCCCCGTTATCTTGATTAGCGCCCGTATTATGGGGATTCAGAGCATTCAGGTCCAATTTCAGGGCTTGAAGTACTAAGAATAGTATGAGCTTCAATTGAGCTTCAATAAAGCCGTAAAACAAGATAATAACATACCGGAACAATCCCGGGACATTCGCTCCGTGACAAGACGTGGCATCGTCATGGATGCACCTCCCCTTGCGGTTCCGCGAATTCCGCGGTTAACTGCAGTGATCCACGAGGCCCAAAAGTACTACTCTGCATGAGAAATGACACTCTTAAAGCTGCAAGCCTGAAAATGCACAGCATAAACGTTGAGTGTAGTGGATTGCTCGTGTGTGACACAAGGATCTCGGGATAGCCACGTCGTCAAAGAACCACCCGCATCAAGCGCCCTCATTTATCTCTCCTCCCGGTCCTGGCTGGAGCTTAGTTATGGGTCAAGTCAATGGGGCCACAGCCATCATGGGGTTAACCCGCAGTAAACTTGGCATAATTACTTTTTTTCATGTACGACCCGCTAACAATGTCCTAGACCGAGACAGCCACGACAACCACGCGTTCCTGGTTCAATTCTCTTAGCTGCCCGTTATTGGATTATGTAGTGATCGGCAAAGGGCTAGTCTAGCCTCAAAGTTACAGCACAATGCCTTATTGCCGGTAGCCCGGAGGGAGGCTGAGAGTGAGTTTTTATTGGACTCAATTGCCGTAGGTCTCAGCCCAGTGGCTTGACCCCGATGATCATTGCTTCTAATTGCAATTTTATGGGACGGAAATATTAAAGGGCAGAATTAGCTGAAGATATTATGCGGAGAAAACGCACGGGCCAGAAAGAGGGCAAAGAACGTTACATCTGGCGTCTGACTTCAAGACCTACTGACGCTATTTTCTGCGTCTACTTTTTGAGTTGAAAATCCCTCCTCAACTTAGTAAAGCGTCCTCGTAAATGCTTACAGGGAGACCCAAACAGGCTTTGTCGGTCGAGAAGAGAAGTGGATAGATGCATGTGCCGCAACAATACCTCAATTTAGCCCCCCCCCCCCCCCCCCAAAAAAAAAAAAAAAAAAACTAGGACATTTCTATCAAAACGTTAACTACTAAATGTGGCAATACTGACATGCGGCTATACCCCTGTCATGGATAGCCAAAGCCCATTGAATGTCTTAGAGGCCCTTGATCACCGTGGGCTCGATTTACGAAAGGTTAATTGCTAAGGGAGGTAAAAACAAGAGTGATCTGCATTTCACCTACTCTGATAAGAAGTTCCGTGTTTTCACGGAGGTTGATTACACTTCAAAAAGTCCAACCAGCCTCACGATGTGACAATTAGGCTGGGACTCGGTCTGATAGTCTGCATTTCGATATCCCTACTACTCATCTAACCAACGGTCACAACAAGGGGATCCAATAGGGTAACAGCACCTGTTCAGCCACTTTTTTTTTGACTATTGAATACCTCGAGGATCACTACCTAAACAATTATCGCGTGCATATTTTAGTAGATAGTCCAAGATCTACAATATGCAATATGGTTTTCATCGGCGTACAAAAATCGATATCAAGAATCTTTTCCATAGTACAAGGTCGTATTGAACGAAATGATCGTCGATCGCCACAACCTTGTTGCATCGGGTTTGTGTAATGGAGTGACAAACAGCAAGGCAAACTATGGATCGGTATGATGGACGGTGATGCAGCAGTAGTTCTTTTGGAGATAGAAGGCCTTATTTTCAAGCCTCAGATCAGATCACCGACTTCATCGACTTCAACAAGATGCAGAATCTTGTTTTTCCTCTGCCACATTCCAATTCGTCATGGTCTCGTGATGGTGTTGGGCTCTGGATATAAATCATGATTATGCATCGTGGTCTGATGCCTGGATTTCTATGCCAAGAGCATGTACTCTTTTCAGATCCAGCCTAGTCCTACATACCAAAATCAACTTTAGTAGAGTTGATTATTTGTTAGATACGCACGAATACGATAGGGTGAGTGTATCCAAGTGTGGACCAGAATGGGGTGATGTTATTGCTTGTCGACTTAATTCTTTGATCAGTCTGTCTGTGAGGGGTTTCACCGCTCTTTTGGATACTAATATTGCAATAAGAGAAGTGGAGCTCATTCCCAGCCGCCAATCTAACAGTAACGGGGCCCGTTACGAGTTTTGGAAATCCCTGTTGATTTCTAGACCGTTAATTGGCGTAAAACCCGTAACGGGCCCCGTTACCGACTTGAATACTAGAGTAGAAGCCTCTTTCAAGTGAAAGTGGAATGCGGGGTAAGTACAGGGATTATCAGCCAATGACAATGCGAAACGTCCACTTTCAGTGAAAGTGGGAGGATCAATAGAGATGTAGAAGATTGGTGTAATTAGGGCTACTTTCTTAACATCTGCATGCCAAGAAAGTAAGATGACAAAGGAAGGATGTGCTCACCGCCGAATAGCTGTTCTGACATGCGGGTCTAGGGTAACCTAGTCTTGCGCTGTGACACTGGTAAGAAAATTTAGAGCCTGGTGCTCTAATAATTTCCCTCTAAATATTACTAGGTTAACTAATCTAATAGCTAGATAAATTCTTAGCCGTTATTTAATCCTCTATTAAAATCATTATTAATAAGCCTATTTCTATATTACTCCCTTTAGTATAAAATCAGTACTGTTTATTTATTTGGTATATATATTAATGCTATCTATGCTTAGGTTAATGTTATTAATCCTATTCCCTTTCTACTAATTTTACTAGCTCAAGTGAGAAAATTTGGGTAGATATAGATATTTATAATGCCATCCGGGATCACCTAATGGATAACCAAAATTTCGCTCCGTCCATACAAAATCCAAATTTTCAATTACACCGTATTCGGCCAGGAATAAAGATACTTGCAAAGTAAGACCTGTACTATATTGCTTTTTTCGTAGAATTTTACGTTGGTTTAAATTTTCCTCGTTCCGCCCCGTGGCCTGGTTCCATAGTCGTTTGAATTCTTTTGCATTTCACCTCATGTACCCTATGCGGCGCCATGTACTCAAGCCGAGTTTTCACCTAATTTACTCAACGGAACTC
This sequence comes from Fusarium redolens, assembly GCF_020744475.1. Taxonomy (NCBI): domain Eukaryota; kingdom Fungi; phylum Ascomycota; class Sordariomycetes; order Hypocreales; family Nectriaceae; genus Fusarium; species Fusarium redolens. Next base: position 196,957 of record NW_025763696.1, on the reverse strand, counting down.
CCTCCGCAATGGTTCGTCGTAACTATACCGAAGATGACGTAGCTGAGGCTATATTAGATATCACTTATAGAGGCCTCTCAGAGAATGAGGCGTCTCAGAAACGTGGAGTGCCTCAGGCGACCCTTTCTGGGACGACCTTCTGGTCAAGCGAGCAGGAATGAACATATCCGGGCCCACCAGCGTATTTCTAAGACCCAGGAGGAGACCCTCATTCGTTGGGTGTTGCGACAAGAGTCCCTGGGCTATGCTCTCTCGCACAGCCAGATCCGTGCCTGTGTCGAGGCCATCCTTCAACAACAAGGCGATAACAAACCTTTGAGCAAGCACTGGACCACCAGGTTCGTCAAGCGTCACCTACAACTATCTACCAAGCTTGGAAAACGCCAGGAATCCGCCAGATTTGAGGGATTTACTCCGAAGGCGGTCAATTGGTACATCGATATCTGGGAGAACGAGTACGGCTGGATCAAGCCTGAGAACACAGATAACGTGGACAAGGGCGGTATAATGGCGGGTTTCGGTAAGTCTTCTACAAGTACTCTATGGGTTTTTATAGGGCATAGCTAATTGGTTATCCATGAGGCCTGGACAGCCTCATAATCGGGAGCTCTGACCCAAAGAAGAAGGCGATGTTGAAAGGCGTTCAGTCGCGCACGTGGACCTCGGTTATTGAGGCTGTTACTGTAACTGGCCGCTCTTTAAAACCGGGAATTGTCTTGAAAGGAAAAGAGCTTTAGAAGCAGTGGTTTCTGAATGAATTCGAATTGATAGCGGACTGGCACTACATCACATCCCTGAACGACTGGACCGACAACCATATAGCTCTCGAGTGGTTGAAGGACGTTTATCTACTTCAAACGGAGCCTCGTGATGCACCGGATGCGAGACTCATTATCCTTGACGGTCACGGGAGCCATGCACAGGTGAGTCTTTCGGAGTTTTCGCCGCGGAGTCACCCGCTATAGGGTCGTTAACGAGCAGTCAGGACGAGTGGATAGCGACGTGCTTTCTGAACAACGTCTACTGCTGTTACCTACCAGCGCATTGTTCCCCTGGTTTGCAGCCGTTCGATAATGGAATTTTTAATGCCATCAAAGGTGCGTATTGGAAAGAACTCTAAAAGCTGGCTAGTTTGACCGATTCTGCGCCGGTTGACAAAGTCACCTTTATTCGGGCATATGCGAAAGCCAGAGTGGCGGGCGAGAGGGAGGAGATTATCTTATCCGGCTGGAGGTTTGCTGGAAATTGGCCAATAAATCGTTACAAAGCTCTAACACATCCGGAAATTCAGCCGGACAAAGAAAAACTGCTGGAAGAGCCCTCCTCCACTGCACTCAGATGATACGCCGAAAACGAGTCTGCAAGTGAGGGAAATGGCCAAACACCGAAGTCACCCGACCAGGCAGAAGTACAGTAAGATCGCAAAGGGGCTGGAAGCTTTAGAGATGAAGGTGGCCGTTCAGAATGCGCGGATTACTGGCCTCGAGGAGCAGATGGCCCAGCTGCGGCGAGGGAAGAAAAGAAAGGCGGTACCAATCCCAAATAGACGATTCATAGCTCTGGCGGCGAATCTAGTGGCTGGAGAAGCTTTTCCTGACTCAAAAGAGGTAGTAATAGAGATGGTTGTGGATGAGGAGGTCGAGTCGGTAATTGAAGTGGGCGTCAGGTCAGAGGATGAAAGTGATGACTTTATGGTCGTAGCAAAGCGCTGCCAGTGCACACGGAGCGGTCGGGAGGTCAAAAAACCACGCAGACAGTAAAACTTGAGCAATTTTCTAGAAACTTTCTCCAAAGCCTCATTTATTAATTGAGAATCGGGCCTGTTTTTGTGGACATGAAAATTTGGATTTTGTATGAGAGGAGCGAAATTTTGGTTATGCATTAGGTGGAGTTATGCGTTAGGTGGTCCTGGATGGTATCGAGAAGGCAACTTGGTCGAGCTGGTGATATTGCAGGTGTGAGTTTCCCACAAGCCACGTAGGGAGCCAAACAACTAGCCTACGCAATCTCAAATTTCACCTTCGAAAGCACAATGGGTCTGCTCACCTGAACAGATCCAGTGTAGTTATGGGGTCCCTTACTTGAGTAGTCATTCGATACCAGTGCCGCATATCAGACAGTAGGCCTTCTCCGTCCAGGACTTCTCGACACCCGTTATATTTTCGCGTAAGTCACGAATCTCCCACGCTGTAGGCCCTTCTTGCATCTTGAGGTTAGCCTCAAAGAGTCCTGCGTACGGCTTATAATCCCCAGTCTTCTTCTTGCGGCCCTGCTTGGCTGATCCCTTGGCTGGTGCGGCAGTGATAGATCTCGATGGCGTTGGTCTAGGCGTTGAGTTTTTGGTCTCTAGAGGTGTTTCTCGAACAACCTCCTTTACGTGTACATTATCTTGAGTCTCTCCAGAGCGGACATCGATCGTGGGCTGGGTCTCTTTCTCCTCGGCATCAGTTGGTGATAGAGGACGGGTAGCTTCTTTGGCCTTTTCCTCATTCAAAATCGCACCCTCGGTTCGATGAGGCTTGTCGGTGCCTAGTCGTTCATAAACTTGCATGAGAACATCATGAGTCAAACATTCGTGATGCATCCATTGCCCACACTCCGAGCTCGTGCATCCTATGAGCGTCTTATCGGGGTTCGCGGGGGTTTCACATTTGCATATGATGCTAACGGACTGTACATATATTAGTGAACGCGAAGGTAAGGGGAGCTATCGCGCAACATACCGAAAGTTGTGGTTTGCGGCAGTCGTATGCTTGACGCCAATAAAGCGCGTCTTGGATTTCTTCGTCATCTGACTCAATCCATTGGTTGACGATTGCGGGTGCTGATACACTGACGACGTTGATGATATCCACTGAAGTAATCGGTTAGTTGCGTTGCAGGACGATATTGCTAAGCATTCTAGAACGTACTGTGGTTGGAGGCGATCAGTTCGTTAGTACCATGATACGGTTGGCGGCCTTGAACTGTCTTCTTGCGGTCGATGGTACCAGGAGGCAGTTCGTCGGGCCAGTACATCCAGTAAACGCGTGCATAAACATGGTGCTCATCGGAAGCGCGAATCTCGAGGATGCGCGCAACCCACTCATCATTAGACTTTTTGTAACCACCTTTGCCATCATTTGTGGCCTTTTGGTGCTCGACGGTTGATTCATTGGCGACATAGACGAAGCCCTCGCTGTAGTACTTGATGCTGTTAACTGCCAAGAATTAGCCATAAGCCCCTCACAGTTTGGAAGACGCCGGGATTCATCGGATACTTACGGACGAAGCTGTTGTAGCGCGTCATATCTTGCCATCGCTTTCCAGGTTCGACTGTATAATACAGGTCCATAGTGTCGTGGGTTTTGAAGCTGCCTGTGGGAGAGAAGGGAGAGATTTGAATCTGAACTCGTTTATTGTCATCTTGACCGTCGCGCTTCCGCTTCTTGTTCTTATGACGTTCCTGATCTGCGCGCGATGGGTCAGGCGCGTAAGAAATTGTAAAAGGACACTCTGCGCGATTCTCCTCCCCGACGGAGCGCGATCGCTTTCGATTGCTCATTGTGGCGTTTTGATGCGGTTGGGTATGCCCGTGTCGGGAGTGGAGAGAAGGAGGGGTTTCCAGAGGCAAACAACGAGTCGCACGATGAAAGGGCGAAGAAAAAGAATGAGAGATAATGGAAGGATGAAGAGATGATGGGTTTGTGTTTAGTATAGTAAATTTGCGATGTCGCGTTATGGCTGAGCCTAGCCCCTGTTGTCTTTGAGTAACAAGCCGTGGGCCCTGCGATGTCGTGTGCGCGCTTATCCTTATGTCATCAAATCACGATCTACGATTGGTCGAGCACAGCCCTGAAGTGGGGTTTGTTCATGTTAGATTGGCGGCTGGGAATGGGCCCCACTTTCCTTTATCACGATATTATTCTTGTATCCAGAAAAGGAGGGGAACTGAACCAACCCCTCCCTGACAGACTGATCAAAGAATCAAGTCGACAATCAATAACATCTGTCACGAGCCCTGATTCTCTCATGTGTCTCATTGGATATGTGTATGTTCTTGGTTGTGTTTCTTCCCTGCTCTGGGTCCCATATACATCTTTATACCTGGGTCCGACTGGAGTATCACTGCTATAACGATCGCACGCCCCATTATGTACACTACGTGACAGCAGTGTTCTTGCTTGTTCTGTTCGTGCGGGTACGGCGGTCTTCTGACACGTTCGGACAACAAACCGCTAGTATCCTTATAACCGGGAGGCATTCAATCTAGCGCCTCCTGCAATGCATATTGACGTCAACCTAATATCATCACGCTTCACAGCATGTAACTCCAAAGTTGGGGGATAAAGAGTGACGCAGAGATTGTGGTGAAGTGGTTGTATTAGGGCTTACAGTGGAGGGCGGGTTATAGCCATCGATCTGTCAAACAACGGACCTCAACACTGACCCGCAACCCCCCGACTCAGTGACTCCAACGCGTCTAAGTACGCGTCTATTTTTCCCTCCTGATCACTTTCCATTGAGCACCCATCGCTCTCTATATTGTACACAATGGTTCCACGAGCACCCTAGGTATTATCCGCAAGCGATTTGAGTCAAATCCTCCACCAAAATGGGGTTGCGGGGTCAACAAATTGCGCCCTTATCGCTTTAGTCGAAGCCGAGTCGCTGATTGGTGCTTGGGGTTAGCTAGCGCCGACTTGGGGTGTGGTTATGCAGCATACAGTGGCTCATGAGTAGGAACGTAAGCATAATAACTGTTGCACATTACGTGTATTCGGTCCTTTGATGCAGATTTGTGTATTCATCTTGTGATGTGTTAAAATCTGTCCCTGACTGTTTCCATACGCAATCTTGAAATCCCTGACCTGCACGTGACATCCCAGCTATGCCTTCCATTCAACAGTAACATCTACTATTTTATTATATCTAGTCGCAGAGAATAACCATATGAGATAAATTAATCAGTAATAATATGGAGGGTGATATTCAATTGAACGAGCAATACCAGATGCTGCTCTGGCGGCTTTATAAGGCAGCTATTCAACCCGGCGCCGGCATTGAATCCGACTTTCGGTATCAACGTCAGCTGAAAGGTAACCTGTCGAGGGACATCAGAGACTACTATAACGCGATGGAGCTAGCTCGCCTAAAACTCTCTGCATTACCGGCCGGTTTGGACAGTTTCTGTAGCTCTTAGGGGAAAGAGAAAACAACCTCGGTCTAACGTACATGATAAGCGAGTGGATCAGATAAGCGAGCGGATCATCCCACTTTTCACCTTAAAGGCTAATTTTAAAAAATCTATATAAAATTCAGACTAAGCCTAAAATAGCTATAATTATAATATAAGACACTTAAGTATATGAACTTTTTATAACCTTAACATTAAAATTTTAATTAAATTCCTCAGGGTTTTATTAAAGAAAGTTTATTTACACTGTGTATATTAAAGCTTTCTAAACCAAAAAAACAGCTAAAATTCCTATATAAATATATGAAGATAAAGCTAAGTATACTATTATTAAATGTCATTATTTTACGTTTTTAGCTATTTTATTTAAGCTTTAAAGTGTTATAGGGTAAGCTATTTTTAGCTGCACAGTATGCTGATCCACTCGCTTGTCTGATCCACTCGCTTATCATGTACGTTATTGCAGTTTTCGGTTTTGATCCAAGCCCTGTCGAAGGCTTAAATACAGCTTGCTTGACCCAACAGCCCTCTCGATGGGGTAAGCAAGGCAGACTTCGACACATGCGCTTCCGTACACAAGGCTTAATAGCGGGCAGCTGACCACGTAGCTAATGCACAGGGCCATCGGGCGTGCAATGGCACTTGTCACAAACTAACTAACAAATACAGGCGGGCAATTCGAAAACAGGGGCTTGAATGGGCAATCATTGGCTGGCAAGTTCCAGGCTGGCGATCAATTCAATTCAATCACACATCTGGTGGACAAAAGATGCACCAGTGAACCGTGCGAGCGTGCACGTCCCATAAAACACACCGTGCCACCCCTGCTTCAACTCAATCAACACCCCAGATTGAGTTGATCGCCACCCTGGTCAATGGCTCAAGTCGTTGTTGGGCAAACCGGCCCGCTCCGCGGAGATCGGTGAGTCCTGACTAGGTGATCTGTATTACCGATTCGCCTTCAAAGAAGAAACGTCCTGCTGAATTACAGGTGTTGGCCGTAACCGAGCTTTCTCTCTCGCCTTATGATAAATACCGACGAGTCGCTTTAAGTATGGCGACAGATAAGGTGGATGAAACCGGCAAGATACGGCAGTTTTTTAACTTAGATTTCTCAAAGGTTATTAAACTATTGCTGCCTGGAACTTAAAACTGCGGCAACGCTAACGCAGCTATGCACTTTGCCAGCCATATTGCGCATTGCCTCTGTCGAGCTGAGGTGGCTAACTGCAAGTTTGCAGGGGCATCCCAACAATTGCCATACGCTCGAAGGAGGCCCGAGCGTTGATCGTTGACCAAATGATCTTCTTTATGTTTCAAGAGACATAATCCGACGTGACGTTGGGTCCGGGGAAGGGAGGTGATTCCGTCGTTACAGCCTGATGGATCTTGACATTGTTGATCAGACCATTGCTAAGTGGGACTCTGATCGCAACAGCGTGTCCGCGATTACTATCTCCTAAGAGCTCAAGGGGCTCCAATCCGTACCCCGCCCCACCTTATCCCTGTCATCACAGAAGTACAAGCGGGGTACCAAAAGCTTCAATTTCCAACCTTTCACAGCTAAATTACTATACAATCTATGGCAATTCAAACAATGAATATATCTTCAGATCCCGATCAAATACAAGAGGTCGATTCCTATGATGACAAGAGCTTCTATAAGCAACACAAGGGACCCCGCATGGGCTCCAAGGAGCCGGTCGGAGCTAATGATTTTCCGGCCGATGAATCTCGCGGCTTCAATTTCAGCCCTTTCATCGTGCAACCTCGCAATTATCACATTAGTTATTTACCCAATACACCACTTGATTTTTTCCAGCTTTTTGTGCCTAAATCATTGCTTTGGCGATGGATTGAATACACCAATAGCTGGGTTTATTACCTACTTGAAAATAGCGTGGTTGACAGCTGGAATAACCCTCTTCACGAACGGTCACAGCTCCTAGCATGGAAAGGGGTCTCCACTGCACAGATCTATATATGGCTTGGTATGCTGATTTATATAGGAATTCATAAGGAAAGGAAGCTCAGAAGCCATTGGAAGACCCCCCGGCTAGGAGAACAAGCCCCTCTACACTCAGTTATTAAGTTCATGCCCTACTGGAGGTTTCAGTTAATCCATGGCTACCTTCGTCCCTTTGACCATACCAAGATTGATGAGAATGCCCCCCTGCCGAAGGTATTCCAAGCTGCTGAAGAGTGGTCTAACCACATACAGAGAGTGTCAGCTGCACTCTTTCAACCAGGCTCTCATCTCGCTGTAGATGAGTGTATGGTCCGCTATACAGGCAGATCAACAGCGACAACCGTTGTCAAAGGAAAGCCAACCCCGCTAGGCTTCGAAATCTGGGTTATCGCCCAAGAAGGCTTCTTTATTCGGTGGCTTTGGCATTTTAAAGGCTCAAATTATGATGCCCTAAGAACGGGGCCAAGGCGAAAGAGAGGTCGCCCTAGCACACAAGAGAGAGAGGCAGCTAGCAAAGAGGCAGCTGCTCTCACACAACTAGGTAATACGCAGGGCGTCGTTATTTCCCTATGTAATATGCTGCCAAAGCAGACATATCACGTCTTTGTGGATAACCTCTTCTCAACACCACCTCTTTTCCGCAAGCTTCGTGATCACGGCTACGGGGCTACAGGCACAGCCCGCCCTAACTGCGGCATACATAAGGACCTAAAGAGGGATAAGGCACTTGATAAATTAGGGCGCTGTGGCTATGCCGTCAATGAAGTCAGGGCTATCCCGACGAGGGATAATAAGGTGAGAAGCTATGACACTTTTCTATATATTTCCTTTACTAATCTGTCTTCTCCTCTCCTTCCTAGGTCAATCAAATAGCTTGGAAGGATAACAGCCTTGTGCTCTTTATTACGACTGTCTTCCGAGGCGATGAGCGTACTGAGAAGAAGAGGAAAAAGCCGTCCGTAGAGCACCCACGGGCCCGGCCAATACAGCAGTTTTTTGGTGACGAGACCGCTAAAGTCGTTCCAATACCGACAGCAGCTGCTGCTTATAACGATGAAATGAACCACGTAGACCGAGGTGACCAATTGAGGTCATATACAAGCTATGATCACCCCTTTCGCCGGGGGGCTTGGCAGGCTCTGACCTGGACCTTCCTTCTTGATGTTGCACTTACTAATAGCTATATCCTTCAACTACATGATCCCCAGCCAAATTGGGAGAGATATAAGTCACAGGAGGATTGGCGGAAGTGTATTTCAAACGCCCTATTCAACACATATCATCAAGAAAGTCAAGCAACAAAGCTCTATCAGTCAGGGGCTGAAGAGGACATCAATGATCAAGAAACACGGCAAAAACACATAGACAGGAGCATCAACCATGTCTATCGTGGCCGTTATTCAAGGTGCCTAGCTTGTCAGGGTTTTCGGCAAGGGCAGATAAGGTCAAAAGGCCCAAATAGGCATGCTTTCGCTGAAATCAGCGGTAACGCAAGAGGAAGGCATCACAGCCGGCAGACTAGGTACGTGTTACGATTCGTGCCCGTAACAGCGCTGTAAGGCTTCTATAAGGCAGCTGTAGCACACCCATAATTGCTTGCATAGCGATTATGGCCCGATCTTTTGCCCTGTGGCTTAACGGCTTGTGCAACCGTTACATATCTGACCTATGGGAAAGAGCCGATATCCTTATAAAGGAAGCTATTATGACCTTAGTGGCTAGGAGCCCAGCTGAGCATCCTGAAGAGCCTGATCCCTATCTCTTATCTCTTCCTGTAAGGGAAGGAGGTCTAGGGCTTCCTTTGCATAAGGAATTAGCCCAAGGCCTATATCAGGCAGCTAAGGAAACAGCTAAGAAGATCCTAAAGGATATTACTAGCTATTTTACTTCTTATCCCTCTCTACATACCTCTCAAGTCCAAATCCCTAGTCAAGACCAAGGGAAATCAGCTAAAGACGTTTTTAAAGAGGTAAATGAAGCTAAGCTGGAAACCTTCCTCCAAGACCTCCCTATAGCCTATAAGCAAGCTAGGCTAGAAAATGCTAGCTATTTAGGCCGAAAGTGGCTTAGAGTCTTACCTACACAAAAACCTCTCTCTTTTACAGACTCTGAGACTACTGAAGCCCTTAGAAGCAGGCTTTTCTATCCTATCAAGCCTCTAGACCTGCCTTGTAGCGCCTGTGGAGCTATAGCCAGCCTAGGTCATGAGGATACCTGTAAGGGAGCTAGCAGAAGGTGGATTGCAAGGCATAACGCTGTTAATAGGGCCTTTGTGAAAGCCCTTGGCAGCCGGCCTGACTTAGAGGTTGAGATTGAACCCCTAGTCCAGCAAGACTCCTCCCTCCGGGCCGACTTTGCAGTCACTATTGGAAACAGCCGCTACTTCTATGACATCCAAATCGTAGCTATCTCCAAGGACTCTGCAAGAGATGACCCTTATAGCACCCTAAAGGAAGCTGCTGATGAGAAACGGCGGAAATATCAGTCTCTTGGAGCCTTTTTCCACTCTCTTATCTTCTCAGCAGGTGGCCTTATGGATCAGGAGACCTCTCAGACCTATAAGAAGCTCCAAGAGCTCTTAGGTCCCTTTGCAGCCTCACAGCTAGACTCAACTATAGGCCTAGCCCTAACTAAGACTAGGGCCATCTCAGCAGCTTCTATAGCCCGAGATCTGCCTAGGAGAACTCATTCCTAGATAGCCTCTTCCTATCCTCTCTATCTCTCTTCTATTCTTATCTCTCTTTTATCTCTATCCCTTCCTTATCCCTATCTCTTTCTTTTATATCTATCTCTTTCCTATCTCTCTCCTTCTATCTATCTTTTATCTCTTTTTATTTCTCTATCTTTTTTCCTTATTATCTCTCCTATCTCTTTCCTATTTCCTTTATCTATCTCTCCTTTATAGTCTTCGTAAATCCTTATATAGATAGCATTCGAGCAAGATAGCTTTCCATAGCTTAATATAACCCTATCCTAACCCTAACCCTTGCCTTTACGGCTAAACGGCACGCCGCTCGGGGTCATTGATGTAATGCTGCCAAGCCACTGCAACGTCTCGGTCGGCACGCTATCGAGCCGCCAGCAGCAACGGTCCACCTCACGATCAAAGCTCTGTCCGAGTCGGCTAAGCAATAGTCGTTCACGGGCTGCTTCCTCGTCTTCTTGCTTCCCAGCTAACCTGCCTGTTGCTGCCCTCGCCCGTAGCCACTCGGCTGCGTCGTGAATACTGATCAAGTCCCGGGAGCCAAAGTGTCGTACCCAGCCTAGCCTCTTGACCCACGGCGAATCACGGTCGATATCTTCCTTCAAGTCACCCTTCCGTAGTCGTGCGGCATCTTCCTCTTTCAATCGAGCCTGACTCGCAGCAATAACCTCATCCATAGCGCTCTGACTGCTAGTATTAGCTGCATCAGACAGACCGTTACTATCGCTATCATCCCGAATAATCCAGTAGCGCGCGTGACTCCTTCCTCGCATCCACGTCTGTAGCCGCACTTTAGTCCATCGTTCCTCTACTGCACCATGCCCTGCCTCTCGCCAATGACGGACAATATTATCCCGTGCAATAGTAAGATATCGGCATGCATAACAGCTATATCCATCTGAAATAGCAAGATGTTCAATTGCCGGGCTGTTATCTTCGGGTACTGCAATGAGTTTCGGGTCAGCTAGTTCCAATATGCCAAAATAGTCCTTGATATCCTTAAGCACTTGGCCCTTCAGCTGATGCTCATGTCGGAAGTGTGACTCGATGCCAGCGCCCGGCCGAACGGCTGCTTGACATAGCCTGCAGATCAGTATCTGATAGTCGTGATTAAGCTGTATGATGTCCTCCATTGCTGCTTGATATTGCCTCTTTCTTCGGTAATAGAAAGAGAAGAGATTTGTTTTTTCTGTTAATTGAAGTCCCCTTTCCTCTGCATTACTCTAACCCCAAGCTCACGCTAGCTAACCCCAAGTGTGGAGTTGGGGTTATTTTTAACCAATCAGCGACTCGGCTTCGCTCCAAACGATATGACTCCAAAACGCAAGCGAAATGACCTATTTTGGTGGCCGATTTGAGTCAAATCGCCTCTTAATAGTACCTAGGCTCGGGTAGGTTTTCTGCTGCGTCTCCTCTAGCCACCATGCAAGGGCGCTTGTAAAGCCATAAACCCGTTCAGAATTGCAATATCGCTCGTATCCGTCCATGGCGAGTGACGGCTGCAGATGCTTGTTCCTCCAATTCAAGAACTCGTTCGTGGTTGTCGATGGGACCTCGCAGAGAGGAAGCGGTGATTCCGCAGGTTTATATTCGTTCCACAGCGTCTGAATCAACTTCTTTGATGACTCAGCCCACTCCTTTCTCCAGTTCTCTTGGATGCAGTGCCATTTGTGCGAAGGGTGGAGCACAATGGCTGCAACATACGCAGGCGATTCTTCAGTAAGGCGATAGTACTTATCCAACTTGGCCCAGCCCGAGTTATACATCGGTGCCATCACCGGATCGTCGATAGCTGCCTCCTTGCCGGCTTCGAATTGTGCCAATACGAAATCCATCGCCAAGAGGACATTATCGAGTGTTGCAAACGATGACTCGGGAGCCTTGGTCGTCATCTTCAGCTTCTCCAAGAAGGACTTGATCTTCTCCAAGATGATCCAGTCCTCTAGAGAGAGCTCGTCTCCAGCGCAATCTGCGTCCATCCATTTATTAAAATAGCCGTCAATTGCATCTCTAAGATTCAATGCCGCCCTCAACATAGTATACCACGAGCTCCATCTTGTGTCATTGTCTCGCGCAAGCCTACGGTTGTGGCTGATAGCAAGAAACTTTTGGCTGCGCTGAACACTCCGTTGGATGTAAATGACGAAGTTGTGAAGCCTGCCAAGAGGACCCTTCTTCCGCCACGCTTCAATATGCTTTAGTGCCACATTATGCAGGCCAGCATCGTCGCGTTCGAGCTTCTCATTGTCGGTGACGAAGAGGAAAGCTTTGGCGGCGAGGTTGATGATATGACCTTGGCAGCGGAGTCGGTGAACTTTGGGATCGTATTGAATGTCATATCGGCGTAGGAGGCCTGTGGGATGTTAGGGACAACCATTAGAAATAGTAAGTTGTACTGACCAAGCGAAAGGGATCTCATCATTGTATCGTTATTGCCAGCATTGTCCATCACGAAATACCCAAGCTTCGAAGCAAAGCCCCATTCGTCAACCACTTCCAAAATTGCCGCAGCGAGGTGAGAACCGCCATGCTCACTGTCGATGTCTTTCAACGCCAAAATATGGTGCTCCAGCTGACCATCTTCCGTGATATAGTGGCCAACTACGCCTAGCATGGCCAAAGAGTTGGGAGAAGTCCAGAGGTCGCAGCTGATGTGAATTCTTGACTTCGCCGACTGTATGCGCTGCTTGACCTTCTCCTTCTGATCTTCATACTGCCGCATGATCCATTTCCTGATGGTCTCGTGCGTGGCTGGAAGCCAAGTATCGATATCGTTATTGATGACGCCAAGAGTGCTCGGAACTCTGGATATTCCACGAGCTGAAAGGAGAGAGAACAGGCCGTAATAAACCTCACATATAACACTTCGAGCTGGTCAGGGTCGATCGAATGTCCGGATTGATCGTTGAGCCGACGGCGTTTGCGGGGATTTTCTTCTGCTGCAGCACGAGCTTGTTCGAGAATCGTTCGTATCGTTGCCACTTTAGCTGTGCGCGGGGCTCCTTTTGGCAGACCATGGCCGTCAGGAGGAGGGTCCATAAGATGTTTTGCGGGAGCTGCAGTACCCCCGGAACAGGCATATGCTCTGTCACAATGTTTGCAGCGCCACTCTTCTTTTCCGGTCCGCTGATTGTAGTACCTCGTCTCTATCTCCTCGTTTGGCATATGAGAGAAGACCCATGATGTTCTGGGCTTGGTGGAGGAGGTTGTAGAGGCTGTGCAAGGTCGAGATTTGGACGTTTGGCCTTCGTCTAAGCCATGTAACTGCTGGCTGGAAAACTCCGAAAAGTCGACTGAAATTGACGACTCTCTTCGTTGTGACGATTTTACAAACGGGAGGCGTTGTTGAGGCATGACGATACGGTTAGTCAGTAGGCTCGATAGTGATAAAGAAAATGGGCAGAGGTGACGATGGCCAATATCGACAGGCAACCACTGGTAGGCCCAGCCCAACATGGTCCGTACCAATCGTACCTCCCCTGACGCGTGAAGGAAACGCGTGGTCGCATGTTAGTAGTATTTATTATGCCCGGGAGAACGGACCTCATAGGGCCTGTGGCTACGCTAAGCTATTCACGTATTCCCCACTTTTCGTCCATTCTACACAAAAGAAAGCCCTACTGCTCTTCCTGTTCTTACTTTTCTAGCCCCGTTTGCTTGACACTGCTTGACAGACCTGCTTGAAGGCCAACCAATACCATCTCCAAGTGTTCAGCATCCTATCTTCAGCAGCTGAAGCATGGTCTGTCAACTTGAGGCTGTTTGTTGTTAGTAATCAGCTGTGATGTTAATATTAGTAGTCATTTGTTTTCTCCTTCTCAAACTCCTTCCTGGCTCAATCTTCCTGTCGCCATCGCAAATTTGACTGTCGCTCGCACCGCCTCCAGGTTAGGTCTCCACTTTGCTCCGTCTGACGCCGACTTTCCACCTAGAAAGAAGGAAAGGTTGCCCATCATGTTTTGTCCTACTCGACGCATGGCATCACGCTCTGCTTCCCATCTTGTGCATCGGAACAGAAAATGCTCCATTGTCTCTGGTCCACATCCACATTCACACATGTCCGACTCTGCGGCCCCGATCTTGTTGAGGTAGCTGTTGGTCTTCGCCATTCCCGTGCGGAGCTGCGAGAGCACTCCGGCTTCTCGTCTCTTGCAAATGTCGTATAGTGCTTGCGTATGTTTGCCTGGTAGGGCCCGATCTATCCGTTTGGAGTAGTTGCCTACATTGTTGGGTAGTTTCCGTTGCTGATGCAGCTGCGACACTGCCAGCCTGAGCCGCGTGGAGCGGGCCTGGTACGGTAGCGATTGCGGCGTGCATCCCGCTCTGGTAGCCTTCTTGGCTTGTCTCTTTGCTTCACGACTCATGCTGAGGTCATCGTCTCTGGATGGTACCCAGATCATCTTGACTCTATTGTTTCCCTTTCTCAGTCGCTCGATGTGCTCGTAGATCTGACGGATGGAGGTCTGGCCTGATTGCTGTTGCGGTCGGGCAATCGCCTTGAGTGACGACTGGCTACTTGACAGCACCGTAAGCTCTCGACATTGTAGACCATCCGGCATGCATCGCAATGCCATCGCTATCGCCTCCAGCTCGGCGGTGTACGGGTTCTGATCGTCTCGTGACCCGAGCGTGGCCGAGTACCTGGCCACTATCCTGTCTGTTTGACCAGGCGATCTTTGGGCCACGATGCCGCCCATACCCACTAGACCTCCCCTGTCGGAAGCACTGGTCGCGATGACAATGTCGTTGACGTTCTTTGCAGCTATTTTCGCCGCTTCACGATCGGCCTCGCGTACAAGCGGCACCCGGTTGTACCACGGTGGTACCGCATAGGCCTCAATCGTTTCCATCCGCTCCGTTCCGCTGCCTTCATACGCAAGCGCCAGCTTCTTCAACGGTGACATGTATCTTCGACTCGCCGACACCTTGAGGGCTGCTAGCGGGTGCGTCTTTGGCACCGTCTTGATGTTGATGTACATCCGCATGCCTGCTTGAGCATGTCGCTCGCATACCGTCTGTATGTTGGCTTCTGCCTCCATCACTGCTGTCGCGACTGTCCGGAAAGCACCCGTGATGGCTCGTGCTCCTATCTTCTGAGCCCTGTTGAACCAGCTCAGTGCTCTTTCGTTTCGTGCATGCGACCACACGACCGAAGCGTAGTCCATCGCCGGAGCGACGGTCGCCGTAAACAGCTGCCTAGCCGTGCGTGGAGATAGCATCCTCAGGGTCGCATGTTATGTCTGGTTGTCAATAAAGACGCGTGTTGAGGTGAACGCTCGCCAATAAAATGCCAAGCATCCTTGTCGCTGGTGTAGGGTAAAGCGTGCCTGGCTACTGTCAAGAGGCAATTTCGCCCCAGGACCAACAACCCAATAAAGTAATATATTGACAATATGGACACCCTCATATTATATTGTCACAATATCGAAATCTTCATATCATATTGTCACGATATGAGAGAGCCCATACCATATGGGTTATATTGTAATATACTACTTTATTGCCATATTATTAGCAACACTGACCGTGGTTTCAATCGTGGAGGAAGGAGGGCGTCTTCGGGGCTTATTGATATTGCGGGCATCTCTGTTAACGCGAGGCAGAATGTCTTGGGAAAACATACCAACTAAGAATAAGTTTGTGATCCATCTGAGGAGTCGTAGTGTTCGGACTAGAGCAAATAAGAAAAGCCATGTACGGCGGGGTCGACGCCATGTTTTAACTCCGCCGAATATAGGGGATGTCCAAGTCCATCTCGACCGCACACGGCATCCACACATTAATGTCCTCATACTTAAGAGGAGTCAAGGAATTTGTACTACTCAAACACGCCCGGGATACGATGCGTCTTCTTTTTTTTCCGGCCAAGATTGGCTGACGTGGCACGCTGTGATTGTCATGTCTCAGCCCCCAAGAGTGTTATCTTAAGACAAAAGGAGCACATGAGCTGAACAGCCCACTACAGCCAATCGCAAACGCCAGTTGAGTATTGAGGAACAGTCTGGGCCCTGCAGTGGCTTCGAGACTTACGCCAGCACTAACCACAAAGTGCGATTTTGTGATGGAAGGGGCTTGAGCGGAGCTGTGCGGCCAGCCACCTGGGAAAAATTCCCCCTTTTATTGAACTGGCTGGATAGAGGAGCTGAATTGCCTCATATTAAACGGGCAAACCTTTCCCTTGAAAATTATTTCACTCATGTCGCTTGAGGAGACGGTCTTAAAGTCAGACGTAACACAGGCATTGCCATTGCCGTTTCGAAATGAAGTTATACGCAAGACTCGCTGTCGCGCTTACGGTTATACGTTTTGTAAAACCTAAACTCGTATTACCCTCTTGTGCAGTAAGTCATTTAGCATCCATCGTTCGAGACAGTACATTGGCTAGAACACTCTAACCACTTCTTCTAGCAAGCATGTTTAACAACCAACGCAGACGTCTTCACCGATGGTACGAGTGTGTGCAGCCTTCTTGATAGAGACTGTCAATGTACCAACGAGGAGTACCTCAGCACCGCGCACTGCTGTTTGCACGAGCAGTGCTCCGACTCGGACCGCAAAAAGGCAGAAGAGTACTCAAGGTCGTATTGTAGGCATGCTGGCCACTCAATGCCATCCGGCATCGTGTGCTCCACTGTTGCCAGCTCGTCTGCCGACCTGCAGTCTTCTGAGACGTCTGCTCCCGAACAAAGCAGCATGACGGAAATTGGCAGCATTGCGACAGCGGAGAGCACAACTGAAGAGAATAGCGGCTCAGAGACGGCGACCAAGTCTGCCTCAGAGCCTTCAAGTTTGCCAACATCTGACGGAACCGCTGGCTCTTCGAGTACCTCCTCGGAAACGACCAAGGACAACCACGCCCTGACTCTTCAGCTTGGACTGGGTCTGGGCATCGGCCTGGGAGTGCCACTGGTTATCGCAGTCATCTATCTCGCGCTTCTCCAGAGGAAGAAGCTCAAACAGCAGGGAACACTAAACAACCAGGAACCTCAAGTATCTTTTTACCAAGCCCCTCCGCCTCAGGGATTCTCTCCTCTTGGCTATCCACCCTCAAGCCATCTACCACAGGGTTCTCAAGTCTCGAGTCCTCAGGTCCAGGCCCATCAAGAGCAATTCGAGCCTCACAAGTACGAGCATGAAAGTAGCGGAGGTGTCGAAGGTTTAAACAGGAATCAATATGAAATGATGGGAAATATACCCCCGCCAAGGCATGAACTGCCTTCTAACAACCCAGAGACATGTGGCGAGCTTCCTCCAGATACTCGGCCACACAATGAGCTTCCTTAGGTCGTTGGTAGAATTAAGAAATCACTTCATGGAGTCGTTACAACGTATATTACTGGAGCATGAAAAAGCTGTATAATACAATACAATACAATACAATTTATTACGCCCGGCGGCCTGTTCTGACCGAAAGGGCACTAGTCGCTAATGCTTACATACAACGCCTGCTTTTCGTCCTCGTTTCCCCAAGCCCATGCTGTGCCACACATTGCTTAATTTGTATCCGCATTTTCCTAAAGCCCATACTGAACCTTGGTTTTACACCATCAATCTGAAATTCGTGTCCTCAAGCCCATACAGCGCCTGCTCCTTGATTGTTCTTTTCCTTCTACCCTGTTGCTCCCTGCGTTTTCCCCTGATTTACTAGCATAGCCAGCGAACTAGCTTGAAGGCTATTCTTCAAGTGTTCAACGTCCTATCTACGGCGGCTGAAGCGACGTCCGCTTTTATAAGACGGGGTATTTGGTGTTTAGTGTAAGTAGGTTAGTAAGAGTAAGTAGGTGTGATTCTTGCAATCTGGTTTCAGTATTGTGTGTCAAGTCGGCCTGTGGCCATTGCAAATCGTATAGTTGCATAGACTGCCTGCATGTTTGGCGTCCACTTTGCGTCATCTGATGGTGATTTTCCTCCTAGGTAGAACGAGAGGTTTCCTCTCAATGTCTCCGTGCACTGCAACATTTCAGTCCTATACGCTGTCCATTTCGTGCATCGAAAGAGAAAGTGCTCTACTGTCCCTATCGCTTGCCCGCATACGCATTGCTATGATGCTGCTACTCTGATCCGGAAGAGGTACCCGTTCAGTCTGGCCATGCCTATCCTAAGCTGTGATAGCACGCTGGCTTCTCTCCTTGATAAGTCATCATAGAGCAGTCGGGTGTGCTTGCCTGGGAGTGCAGCATCGACCTTCTTTGAAAACCTCCCGACGTTATCTGGTAGCTGTTTCCTAGTACGCTGACTCGATCGGGCTATGTTCAGGGTCGTCGATCGCATTCGGGGAAACTTCCGAGCCGGGACGGCACCGTCGCGGCTCGCACTTCGCGCCTCTTTCTTAGCCATCTCCAGGAGCCTGTGTTCAGCACTGGTGGGTATCCATATGATGGCCACCACGTTTCCTTTGTTCCTCAATGCATTGATGGAATCATATATGCACCCAACATACTCTTGGCCGGACTGCTGGCGAGGGTTTCGGACCGTAAGCACGGCGGCTTTGTTGCTCGCCAATAGTGCCATACTTCGGTATTCGAGGTCAGGCAAGTGCCTCAAAGCATATGCCATCGCCGCCAGTTGCCCAGAGAACGGATTCTGCTCCGTTCTCATGCCGAGTGTGAAGGAGAAGCGCTCAAGCTTCGGCCCTCCTCGCACCGATGCAGGAATCTCGATGACCCCGCCGACTCCGACCACCCCGTTCCGCGCCGAACTGCTCACTGCGGTACGTACCGCCCATCCTAGATCTGCTTGTGTCACTGCCGAATTGTCCCCATCATCCACTATAGTCTGCACTCGTTCTACCCAAGGTGCCAATGTGAAAGGGTTGATCGTTTCTAGTTCCTCTATCGGAAACTCATTGAGTGCCACTGCTACCTCGTAAAATGGAGAGCGATTGTATCTTCTGAACTTTCGGATGCGAGACGTGGCACTTCGGAGTGGGTTAGTTGTTGGCAGGGTGTGTAGATCAGTCCACATCTTGATGGCCCGTCTCCAGAACCGCTCATGTGCACTGGCGATGTGTGCCTCTGCTTCTGCTACGCTTGTTGCCATTGTGAGGAACGTCCCCACGATTGCATTTGCCCCAATCCTCTGAACCCGGTTGATAGGGCTGGCTCTTCTATACCTGCATGCGTGCATCCATACGTTTGAGGCGTAATCCACGACCGGGGCCACCGTGGCTGTGAATAGCTGCCTCGCTGTCCTCGGAGTAAGACCCCTGAGCCTCTGCAGCTCCATTGCAGCCTTCAAACCTTTTGTCGCTGCCCGTGCAATGTGCTCTTTGTATTTGAGGCCAGCATCCATAATCATGCCGAGAACCTTGACCTGGGTCTTGGGCCGAACAAGCTGTCCCCTGATTGCAAAAGGCTCTGAGTCGGACTTGTATGCCTTCCGGGTGAAGTGTATAATCGCCGTCTTTTCTGCCTCGAAGGTCGCGCCACTTCTCCTTTCCCAGTCCAGCGCCTTTTTGATAATCTCATTGATTCCATCGCGGTTGCTCTCTGCCATCGGACCTGTCACCCACGCCGTGAAATCATCCACGAACGCTATCGCTCCTCCGTAACAGTCAATGTGCTGCTGCACAAGGTCTGCATTGAAGAAGAGAAACAGAATCGGAGACAGAGGTGAGCCTTGTGGGAGCCCAGCTTGTGGTAGACTTCGCATCTCGGATGTCTGTCCGTTGATCTGAATAGTCGCTGTGCGATCCGAGCAAAAGGCTTCGATCCAGCGAAGCAGGTCCTCTGGTATACCCCTTGCTCTCAGTCTTTGGATGAGCCTCTCCTTACATACTCCGTTGTAGGCTCCTTTGACGTCAAAGCTTACCAAGCTAAGGATCCGTCGGCCTCGCCAAGCAGCGAAGATCTGCTCCTGCAGCAACATCAAGGCCTGCTCGGCGGACCGCTGTTTGCGAGCTCCGAAGTGGTTTGTTGGCAGCAATCCGTATGTCTCAACCGCGTGTGAGATCCGTTCTGCGACGACTGCCTCTAGTATTTTGCCTAGGGTAGATAGGAGCGATATGGGCCTCCACGCCTTTGCGATCGAGTAGTTTTCTTTATTTGGCTTCTTCAGTGGAACAATCTTGGCATGCCTCCATTGATTCGGCAGCATTCCTTCTTCTAGCGATGCACGAAACAGCGAGAAGACTCGGTGCTTAACAGAGGGCCAGATCTCTTTCCAGACTACGGCGGGTAGTCCGTCCTCGCCAGGTGCTTTCCACGACTTTGCGGCGAAAAGCTGTCGTTCTACCTCCTCCATAGTAATGTCCGGCATGACGATGGCGGCTCCGCGCTGAGGTCGCTCCCCTTCCTCTTCGATGTGCTCCGGCAATGGGGTGAAAAAGGTGGCCAGCGTCTCATCAGCCTGTTCGATGTTGTTGGTTGTGCATGTGCCGTCGGCCCTTGCAAGTTGGGGTACTTTGCTAAATGCTGTATCATCTCCAGATTTGAGGTACTTTGCTGCCTTCCAGATGTTGTCGTTGTCAGCTAGAAACTCATTCCAGTGCGTCTTCTTCTGCTGTCTGATGGCATCGTGGTATTGCTTTGCTGCTCCTCTGGCCGTCTCCTCAAGCTCTTGACATGCCCATCCTGCTCGCCTCAATGCTCTAGCGCGATTTCTCCAGTGTGTGTATATGTGCCGGAGTTGCGTGAGGTCTGAGGTCCACCAGCGTTTTGCATAAGGTGACGGCTTAGCTCTGGGTGTCAGAGCGCGAACCGCCTCTAGCACCACTGTCATAAGCCTGTCAGTCTTCTGCTGTACAGTACCTTCCTCCAGGGTAGACTCTAATGCTGCGGCAATTCGAACGTTGATTTCCTTCCATGGTGCGTTTTTGAGCAAGAGCCGTTCTTGAGCTTGCGGTACCGGGACCGAGACGTCGAACTCTGTCTCAATGGCACAATGATCAGATCCGTGCTCTGTACCGTGTATCATACACTTGATATTCGAGGATGCTAGGTCCGCGGAAGCAAGGACCAGGTCGACTGTTGTCTCAAAATCCCCACCACTCCATGTCTTCGTTCCTCTCGGGAGCAGGCTTATAAGGTCAAACTCATTCATAAGGTTGATCATCTGATCTGCTTCGCCTTGCCTCGTCAAGGATATGTCGTCTCCTCCCCATAGCTGGTCGTGCCGGTTAAAGTCTCCGACAACTACCACGTCCACCAGTCTACCAGCCTGTCCTCTTACATCTGAGATGACCTGGTGCAAAGCGTTGCAAGTGCCTTGTAAAGCTTGGGTGTCTCCTCCTGGCACATAAACCGAAACAACCAGAACCAGCCGCTCAGGGAGTCGCAAGATGGCTGCCGTCATATCCGCTGTCTCAATCGGTATCTGCTCTGCCTCCACATCCTTGTTTACCCATAACATGCTTCGGATCGGCCATCGGCCCTCTCTCCAAATCGTGGGGGCTATCTTAACCCATCTCGGGTGCCCCATAGGGACCGTTAGTAGCTTGCCGTCCTTTTGGTGTGCCTGGGGCTCTTGGATTGCTATTGCTTTGTATTCTTGTAGTTGCTCATCGTTCATGAGGCTCTCATGTACCATATCCTGCTTTCTCACATTCAGTTGAATCACCTGCAGCGGCTTACTCATGCCGCCTAGGGTGAAGTTTTAGGCAATTTCTGCTGAATGACTCATGCGGACCGCTACAGAGAGCGCACTTGAGTATCAGTGCCTGGCACTCACTGTGATGGTGGCCTATGGTAGCGCACCTTGCACATACTCGAGTCTTGCTGCACGAGAAAGCCTTGTGACCAAGCTGTTGGCAGTTATAGCATTGTTCCGGTCCAGTAGTCTGCTCAAATACACTCGTATATGCCGATTCACCTGCGACGAGAAAGTAGTGTTCCTGCAGTAGCCTCTTGGCATCGCTGCTCTTAGTTAAGTAGACTACCATGGATCCACATGACTTGGGGTTGACCTTCCGGCTCAGCCAGGCTACCTTGGCAATCTGGACTTCATTCTCCTGGTTTAAGGCTTCTATTGCTCCGGGGATGATGTTAAACTCCTGGTCAAAGACGGCCATACGATTCATGCTATCAACTTTGATAGGATATAGTTGGTCCCGAAGGACTCTTGCACCTGGAGCTTTCCTGGTTTCGAGGATGGTCTTGATCTTTTGTATTTCTTCTTCGTTCCTACCTATAATCCTAAGGCGGTTGGCATTCCCACCATCTCTGGTCACTGCGACGCATCGCCAGTGAGGTTGGTCACTCGACTGTCGCATCTCCTGCTCCACGGTCTTACGAATCATTGTTGGTGTAGCCTCTCTAAGATGGTCTTCAGGAACTCTGGATGTGTCGACTGTGCAGAACACCGGTTCTGGAGTTGCCGATCGGGCTGCAGACGAAGATTGACTGGACATGCTGGTGGATGTCATCCTGGCTGCGTCTGCATACGATTGAACCGACGACCGTGGTGTTTCAGACTTATTCAGCATGTCTAGCTGTAGCCGAGTCTGCTCCAGCTCGCCGCAAACCTGGGTGAGCTGGTCTCGGACTTGCGATAATTCTTGTGCCATCTGGGCCATGGCCCTGGCGACTTCCTCGGCTATGCGATCACTGAGCTTGGTGAACTCGAGCTGAAATTCGGCCTTCATCGCTTCGATTTTCTTGTTTAAGTCCTGCTCTAGTAGTTGCTTCAAGCGCTGGACTGCGCCTGCCTCGACCATACCGCCAGCTGACTTGGGGGCAGCTTGCTTCCGAGCTCGGTTTTGTCCCAGAGCTCCCTCACTGGTCTCACCTTCCTCCTGCCATTCCATATCGCCATTTTGCTGCTCCATCTCCAATACCTTCGTCGTCCTGACCCTCTTTCGCTGAGGGCGATGATATCCCCCGCCCGAACCATCCGGATCGTCTCCCATGACGATGATGACGTCTGATGCGGGGTTCGCAACACCAGACATCCACCAAGGGCCTGAATCTCCGCCAGGCAGTCCTCAGGATTTTTGAAAGTGATAAATAGGATAAATAAAAGTTATTTTAAAAAGAAGATTGTTTTTTTTTTCCGAAATGCTCTCAGATTCAATATCTGTTCACAGGTCTTTACAAATGTGGTCTCGTCGTCCGGTGATGGATACAGCGTTGGCCATGGTTATCGTGATCAGAAACTAACCCAGTCAGGACCACGCGACTTGAGAGATAAGATTAGATCACGTTGGACTGGACAGCGGAATTACCACAGCTTCGGAACCATTCCGCTTCGGCTATCGCCGCTAAGCCTTCTCTTGACCCCGTTGACGATGTTGCAAATATCAATGTTGGCAAATTTGTGGTCGTTGGAAAAGGATGCGGATAGCATCGATATGCAGCCTTAAAAGACAAAAGGATTTGTGCTGTTGTGTTTACGGTCGTGATGAAATGGGGGTTGTTTGCTGATGGTGATTTTACCGTTAATCAACGATCGAATTGCGGAGTGCAACTATTGGACTGGTTCGTTGATCTGACGACAAGTCGGTAGAACTATTAGCGTACTAACAGCTTTGCCGGTTGTGACAAGTGGATACAGATATCAATCTAACTCGTCCCGGAAACGGATTAGCCAATGTTTCAATGGTAACTGACGCCAAACCTGTTTGGTCCTCACGACCAACTACCCAGTCCAATTCCCTATTGCCAGAGGTTTTGCTGCTACCCGACACTAAATAAACCGCATCCTGGTACTGCTAATGATGGTAGCTCTTTTATTATCAAAGTCTTCCCCATATTTCGCGCAACATGTCCCATCCACAAACCATTTCATTTGAGTCCAAAAGCTCGTCACTCCCGTTGCCGGACCTTTCCTTCCGACTACAATAACAATCTCAGAACGTCCATATATCTACCATCCTGGATCGCCGTGGCACTTTATCAGGTTTAAAGAACTTGATTAGGTCTATCATGTCCAGATCCCACCATTGCCAAAGAAAGTTCTTTGAAAGAAGAACTCAAACACGCCGTAGGGCGCTCGCACAATGCAGCTCTTTCGAGACACTGCGCTAAGTGAGATTTCAACAGCGAGGTCGCTAGGTTTTGGGAGGCCACGCGTCGAGTAATCCTCCAGGAAGGACTGAAGGAAAAGGCTGACACTGTGGAACCCGGATGTGCAGAGCCAATCCGGGAATTGAGGGTAGAGTTTCAAACGCTATCTATGAATAAGGACTCAACCCACTTAGATCACATCAATTTCAGACGATCCACAGAGCTTTTAACTCGTTAATTAAGTCATATTCTCGCAGTATACACCCTCGCCACATTCGAAGAACACCTTCCGTGGTCCAAAGTGGATTGTTCAGCATGATAAGAGCCTCTCTTGCATAACCCAAGCTCGTTTGCTGAGCGTAACATGTTCCACTTCCTTATCGAAATCAGTTTATCCATAGACACATAGATATGTTGCCCTGAACCTTTTTAAACGTAGACATTGATGGCGCCTGGCTTGACAAATCTCGCATTCGAATCGACACTCGATGCTGCAGTGAGGGTGCAGTAGCCTCCGTCCGATCCTTGCTAGATACAGAGCCAGTCCAGAGGTAATGAACCTTCGACTCTCTGACCTTAATCAGGAGTGCTGTAATCAAATTCTGAAATGCTTTGAGGCGTAAGCAAAGGTGTTTGACCAGAAGGTCTCTGGTAACGAGGATCTTCGATATACGATAACCAATAGCTGAGTGAACAGTTCATGTCCGATGGCAAGCTGCCGTTCGGAAGGCATTGTATCCTGAGAATTTGACCTTCCGGATGACCACGCACTAGTATCCTGTGAACGGTGGTAGATATCTCTTCCAACTCCTTCTTCCAATCTGCATAGCACCATCCGACATCCTGTACGAACTGGTTGAGGTGTTTCAAGTCAATTTTGGTGATGCTGTAGACCTTCAGTAACTAGATGACAAGGCAAGGTTTAAATCTCAAACGTACTCATCATTCGTCAACTGAAATCCAGGGACGAGCATCGCCCCCCAGCCCATTTCTTTCACCAATGCCAGGATCAGTCGGCCCGCATGAATCCAACATTCTATTTGCTT
This sequence comes from Fusarium redolens, assembly GCF_020744475.1. Lineage (NCBI taxonomy): Eukaryota > Fungi > Ascomycota > Sordariomycetes > Hypocreales > Nectriaceae > Fusarium > Fusarium redolens. The sequence continues at coordinate 172,122 of NW_025763696.1, read as the reverse complement.
TTTCTTTCTGTCCTGTGGATTAAACTTGTAATGTGTATCAAGAGCGTGTAACTCCCGCGTCATTTCATCAATAATCATGTCCTTGAGAGGCCAGTGTGATTGACCATCTTCTTGTGCAACATCAAGATGCATCCAAGCACTTGTTGTACTTGGGGCGTGTCCTGTGCTGTGGCTGGCAATACGTTTCTCGTATTCCTCAGCTAATGCAACCATATGGCCACGACTGAGGAAGTTCCGTGAGTCGAGCCGACCCTGATCACATTGCATGGCGCCGTGAATAGTTTCCAGATCCCATACAAGTGGTTTCTGAGCCCTAAATGGACTGCAATAATCAACCCCGCTGGGTTCTAAACCACTTATGGCAAGCGACCAATTCCATACCCTCTGGAATACAGCTGCTCGATCTGGCTGCAAGCTTGTTTTCAATAGGAGTGTGTGATAAGGTGGTAACTCTGGACTGCGTGCTAGGCTCTCATCAATGCTGTATGAATGTAGCTGTTGATATGGGAAATCTGATGGCAGTTGAGCCGAAGACGCGACAGACGGTTCATAGCCGGTTGGTGAATTGGAATGGTAGAGCGGCGTGACGACCCAAGTCCCGCAGGCTTGCTCTGATCCATCAGAGGAAGGCCCAACGGAGAAGAACTGGTGCTGATGAGACCCGAGTCAGCGATGTGATCTGAGGCAGGCGAATATGTTTTCCAAGGATTGAAAAGAGTGCGATCAGGCACTTAACCCAGATGAATGTAAATCAGGTCCTGGAACCTTATAGGTAGGAGAAGCATACCTCTCCCGGACTGCCTAGATCAGATTTGATAGTATGGAGATATGATCCTTCGTTATCCATGGCTAGCGGCCCCCCGTGAGTAGTCATACATCTAAGTAAATGCCCTGACAGACTCAATAGCGTGAGAACATAATAGTTGTTATTACACCTATATATGTGAAATTGGCTCTCAGATAGCTTCTTGAGTACCAGGGTTCATATAATTAGAGGGCCGCATAGTGAACCCTGTAAACCTAATGCAACACTATCATCAGGCCATATGTCAGTTATAAACCTTAAAGTTCTTATTACAATTTCCTATCCTAACTGTAAGTAGTATTTAAGTAACGTGGGTAAGTAATGTAACAGCAGTGAGTTATAATCTGCATTTATGTAATAAAGCTAAAATAATACTAACTACTTACAATGTCACTACTTTGCTTACGTCTCCTGTGTTTTATACAACATCTACGCCACGGCTTTCAACTTCTTCCTGTCAAAGTATCTGAAACAAAACAAGGGTCTGTTCTCTTATTCACGGCCCGTCCACAAACATCCCAAGAGCAGTAAATCCGCTCTCGCTTCTATCAAGTAGTTAACTGACCAGTTTAACGTAGAAGCAAGCAACATACCAAATTGGCTCTACTTCTTCTTACAGCTAAATACAATCGTAACATCAGACAGTTCACAGCTATTTAACGCTGTATCATCATACGGGTAGCTATATGCATCAGGGCATGCCTCTTTGAACCATGTGCTGCTGGCAGGACACTTCTTCGGATCATTCCACGAGTTCTGACAACAATATTCGTCTGTGCCATAAAGAGAGCAGTCCGAAAGACAACCATCAACTTGGTCCAGGCTCTTGAAGGGTTCGTCAGGATTTGACAATTTGAGGTTGGTTGCGGGGCAGAGCGTGTTGGAGAGTCCATGGCCTCCTAAGAATGGGGGCACATCACAGGTCAGGCCTTTACAGCCCTTCTTGTCCGGAACTACAGATATGCCCATAGTATAACCGTCCACTGATGATTGTAAGAACTTGAAGGCACGTCTTCTTGAAAATTCCTACTTACCAAGACTTAGATTATACCATAGTTTATCTGGCTCTGCTGTAACCTCAAACAGAGTAACAGCCTTGGTTGACTTGCCCCAACAGCTAGAAGCCCCGCAATCGCCTAAACGACAGTTAGTTCCATCGCCCTTACAGTGTTGACGAGCCCAAATTCTGCCTGACCAGGGTACTGGAAAGGGTGAAGTTGTAAAGGATTTAAATGGTTCCAAAGCCAAGCCAGCAGGAATCGGGTCATTAATTGTATTTCCATTAACCTCCAGGCTGCCCTGTATAGCAGGCCAAATAATTTGGTTACTGCATTGATTGTTTAATGTAAAGGTTATTGTGTTTAATGGCATAATAGCTATAATTTAAATTCAGTAATAATATATATATATACTTACTAATATTTTATTTTATATATATTTAATTAATTAATATCTATAAATATATTTTCTAATAATATATAATAATAATTATTTATATAATTAATAAAAAGGTTTATATATATATATAAAAGGAAGTCTTTTCCTCTTTTATATTAATAAATTATTAATGCCAAAGTTCTGTAATTGGCAGAGACTATTAAAGTTCTCTGCTCAGCATGGGTACTGGCGTAAACTCCCCTCACAAAAACACGACTTAAGTTTCGCAGAGTCTTACCAACAAGATTACAACTGGTACCTCAGAGACCTTGCTCATTGCTGGAAAACTGACCTCCGGGAGCAGTTTGAAGACAAGTTTAAATTTGATTCAGAGATTGTGAGAAATTCAATTAAATGCCGCTATGAGAGCCATTCTAGCAAGCAAAAGACAAAGGGAAAGAGCAAAGCACGGCCTGCAAAGGCACCTACCAAGAAACAAATAGAGTCGCATATTAGGACCTTTAAATACACAACTGGGAAAGTCACATGCACTACAGAAGATCTTCAAGAGGTGTTTAATGCAAATGGCATTGAGAGATGTTTATCGGATAAGTTCGAGGATATGGTAATCCATTTCTATAATAATTTATATCCTATACTTAATAATACAACAAAGAAACAACAGAAACAAGGTAGACAATATCAGCTTAGATCTAAAAAGAAATAATAATATAAAAATAATTGTTTTCTAATTTTATTATCAAATTAAGGCAATTGATAGGGACGCATCAAGAATTGATAGGGGCGCATCTGCCTTAGGGACGCTCCAGCTTTTATAGCATCTGATTGGACCAAACTTTCCAGACCCATAAATACTTCCCCATGAAGGCGGTGAAGCCAGCTCTCTTAACAAGCCTAGTTCTTCTCAGCCCAGAAGCAACTACGTCGGGCCAATCCTCTCTTAAAACAGGTTGCGTAAAGGTGTCAACACGGTATTATTTACTATATAGAATCAGAACGATTCAGTTTAGAACAGTTATCTAAGTTTTCTCTTACCGTGATTGAAGGAAGAATCTCTTCGTCGCTGTTTCGTAGCTCCATTGACTTCTTCGTCTCCGAATACTCGGTTGCGTCTTCCGTCCACTAGCACGTACTCCTGTCGTTCTCCCCACTCCAAGAACAGACAACTGGCTGCGTATCTGATGCCGATTTGGGGTACTGGCTTGTCGACTGTGTCGCTGTCGTTTTCGGGAACTCGATTCGCAGCCAGGACTGGGGCTTTGAGCGCGATATCTTGAATTGCTCTCTGAGCTAGATGATGACTCCGACTGGAGCATGACGAGAGACCTAATGATTAATGGTTGAGAGACTGATGTTGGATTATCCGCTCATTTAGATTAAAGAGAGTCAAGCTCAGGTACTTCGGGAGCGTGGGCAGAATTCTGCCTGCACTAACAAAAAAGTGGGTAACGAATCAGAGGCTGCAAAACTGGAGCGTCCCTAAGGCAGATGCGCCCCTATCAATTCTTGATGCGTCCCTATCAATTGCCCAAATTAAATATAAAAAGAAATAATAATATAAAAATAATTATTTTCTAATTTTATTATTAAATTAAGTATAAATATAAATCCTATTTATAAAATAAATTAAATTTAAAATACTTTTTATTTAATAATTATTAATTTATATTATATAATATATAAAATATATAAAGTAATAAATTATAAGCTTAATAATATGCAATTCATTCTTTTATTATATTTTATTACTTCTTTTCTTATAACAAGTACAAAACAGTACTGCACTAAACTATGTTGTCAAAACCAGACTCCTCTAGGTACGAGCTCTGCTCCACTAACTACATGGACTTCAGAGCCTTCATCAAATACTCAGCATAGTCCTGTCATTCCAAGCGCAACCAAGGGCACATTTACCGAGAACCAGGAGGGCCCGCCTAGGAGCACAGATCATCACTATGGAGACTTAACCTTCTTTAATCTTGGGTTAGGTGCTTGTGGAAAGGATTATAGTGGCCAGGATGAAACTGCAAGCGTTGTCGCCTTGTCTCACCTCTTAATGGGAGATCTAAGTAATAATAATCTCTTTTGTGGGAAAGGTGTTGTTATTAAAGTAGGTGGGCGTGAAGTTAAGGCAGTAGTACAAGATAAATGTATGGGCTGTGAGATTAACGATATTGATGTTAGTAAGAAAGTATTTCAGGAGGTGTTTGGATCCCTAACAGTAGGCCGAGAGAAGGTTGAGTGGTGGCTAGAGGCCTGAGTTCTTGTATTTCTCGATCTGATAATAGCTTTAAAAAATACTTAGTTAACTGTATTATAGAAAGACAATAAGTGTTATGGGATAAATGTCTTGCCTGCTGTTTCAAGGCACAACGTTATGGTTGTATTCTCTGGTTAGGTGTAAATGCAACTCTTGGGAACAGATAACTTAAAGCTCACTTCAAGGTTTTTCCTACATCACGACAAGATGAGATCAAGATCATATAATGCAATGAGCAGATCGTCATTTTGTGCCTGTCCACCGTAATAATGGGCAGCCAATTAATACTGAAGCAGGCCCTGCCAAGGAAATCGCGCTGTTAGCAAGAATTAAGCCGCAAGACATAAATTGAACAGTACTGTCAAGATTGTCTGACTTTTGAAACATGCATGCATGAGTGGACCGCAGACACTTTTCGGTAGACAGAAAACTGAACACGTTATTACATACAAGCTCGGGGTCAGCACCGGTCAACTTTTCTGACCGTAGTTGGCTCGCTTACGACCAAGTTTAGTGCATGTTTCAAAACGTCAGGCGAAACTCAATTGAACTGGTGGCTGTTACAGAGCAATTGGGGGGCATTCTTTTTATGGGTCTCGTCACGGAGTCTTCAGATACCGAAGTAGCGCTTGTTTTAGTGCGATTGTCGCTTTTCCCTCCCTTTTTGGGCTATGGAAGAAACTGGTTCCGCTGTGAAGATAAGATAAGATAACGGGTCTGTCTGTTTTTAACCGGTTCTACGGCGGGTCATTAGTCCGGGCCGCTGACGGGAGAGCCCACCATATTCTAGCGCCATTACAAGGTACCAGCGTCTTCAATCAGACTAGCCCATCCTGAACAGCAGTAGAGTTCCCATCCCTTGTCATTCTCAGAATGGCTTTCAGAACAACAATGAATCTCAACGAAGTAGATTTTCTACTCTCATAATTGAATTCTTATCGGCCATCTCAGACCTCGTTGAAACTCCCCCCCGCATTCTAATTCCCCCACTTGCCCTTTGTCGTTTTGTTGGCTGGTTTTCACGAGTAGGCTCGTTGCTTATCGTGCGGCTCCAATCGTGTCAGTTGAATGGGGCTCGATAGGAGAGACATTGCTTACTTCGTACCGCGCGGTAATATCAACCCAAGACCTGGGGGAGTCGGTGCACATTGTGGAAGGAAGCTCTCAGTGATGAAAGGCGGGTTGCCTGCAACTGGGAGTTGCGAGAGAGTAGGTAACGGCACTGGAGGCGAAAGGAACCTTGGGCAGTAGTCGCCAGGCGGAGTAAAGATGCAGTCTTTCTTTCTTTCCCAGCATCTCTGGCATTTACCATGGAGACTGAACATTGATGTCTGACATCGGACCTGTATATGTATTAGAATCTAGACGAGATCCCCAACACAAGGTGTCTCACTAACCTTCCGCTTGCGACATTCAGTACAGGCAATAATTGCACGATGTCTCGTATTGTTCTCGAATATTAGAGCGCTCAGGCAAGTCTGGTAGAACTGGACCTGAATCATGGGGTCCCAATTGCCTGAGGTAACATTGCTGCCACCTGGTACCATAGCCGATGGGTATGAGACTGTTGACAGCGGACTGGTCACAAGCGGCTCCGATGGAGGAGAAACTGGGTCAGTTTGCTCTATCAGTCGTGGGTGATTTGACGACATCAACACCGGTTCCCTGGGTACCGGTACCATCTGAGGGTAGATCGCAACCTACACGCATGTAAGAAGATGAGTCCATGCCGCGCTGACAAGCAATATGGGGGATACCTCTTCGTGCTTTGCCTTAGGCAAGAGGGCGCCTTCATTTTGCTTGTCCATGCTTCAGAAGAGCCCGACGGCCGACGCGACAGACAGACAAATTGTGACAGATAGATGCTTGAGGCTAGCGCAGAAACACAAACCCTTCATACAGAAATTGGGAAGAATAACCCCTCGGATTTGAGGAAAGTGAACAGATATCGTGTTATCGATGGGATCTGGCAAGTGCAGACCTCAATGGGCTTGCGGATCGGCCGCTGAAATAACCCTAGTCCTTTGATGTTGACAGGCATGATATTACAGGAATTCTCTGTATTCCATCTCTGATCTGTAATTGAGCCATGCATATTACATGACAGGGGCAACTATGACGAAAACCAACAAGTGTTTGTGAGACGATCGCTGGTACAATAGCGTAACACTCATTGCTTCCCTCCCCCAGGCAACGCACTGGCCTCTAGTCTCGGGACATCGTCCGGTCCCAGCGGAGTGGTTATGGTGGAGTGGACTGCTTGATCATTGGGTCAAGTAGACGGCGGCCCACTAATGGTAACGGTGTTGAGAAACTTTGTTTCTTCCCAACCCCTCAACTCTTGATCATATGAAGCCCCAGGTTTCGGATCCTGCAAGAATTGTTATCCTAAAGGTGTTGGTGATTCGTAACAACCAACTGCAGGAGGCCAATTTCCTGCCAGGACGTATGTTATACGAGGTACGTTTGATTCCTTATCGGACGAAGGGAGTCATAAGACGTAATACCTGGGAAGAGTCCTCCTTCGCTACTCAGGATTCCGACATTGGCAGGTTAGATGAGGTGTTAATGGGAGTAGTACAAGCACAAGAACTTACAGAACTTTGCTCAGGCACATCTTTCTTCATAGTTAAACATGAAAACATAAGTATTGCTATCCCTAAGAGTTCTGATTGTAATTTTCGGCGCCATAAATGGCACCGTGCGAGTCCACACTTGATATACCATGGTTTCCGTGATCCGAGTAACATTTGATGGGCATACTAGAGCTCTCGTTATTAAACAGTTCTTGGACATTCGGGTTGGTTGATCGAAGCCTCGAAAGGCGCATTTTCAACGCCATCTTGGTCACATCCCCAAATATACACTTGAAATCCGTGTGAATCGTGTCCCAAGGCTGGCGCTCCATTCTGCGGCTGATGAGGAATTTGAGCTCATTTGGCAATTCATCCAACGTTTTCACTCTCTTGCTGTTTGAATGGTCATGCTGATTGTTCCGAGGCATAGAAAGTGTCAACGGGACCCTGTTATCGTTCATGAAAGGGGAACAGGTGCTGTTCAGACTCGGCATGGTTGCCTCAGATCCAGATGATGAAGGACCGTTGAGCAATTGCTGATCAAGCGATTGAATGATGGTAGACGTATCGAGCCAAGGCGTCGCATAATCTGCGGGAGAAGGCACCGTACTGCTGAGAATGGAGTATTCCGTCAAGAAGTCGGCTTCCGGATCTGCGATGAATCGTTGATCATCAGCAAAGGGGATCCAGGGATTGTTCTCAACGCCAGTTTGGCTAAGTTGGAGACTAGAGTCGGGGTCACCTGTGGTGTCCCACTCGAATCCAATGCGTGCGTCGGATTCTGGAAATAGCAGGTAGTCAACGTCGACTACCTCAGAATAGTTCATTTCGCTATTTGCTTCTGGCATCGTTGTAAGAACAAGTTCAGATCAGGTGGGAAGAGACACTGTCGATGAGTCTAGTTGATGGATGTTGGTCACGGGAAAGTAATTAGCATATTACAGCATGATGTTTGGAAAGACGCAGCTCTGATGCGACTGCTCTTTTGGATCAGTTAAGAGACCAAGCACTGGTAAAGCTAACCCTGCTCGATCCTGATGCAGACGTTCGTCTTTTGCGCAATGGCATCCAATTTTGGCGCCTAAGCGCGCTCTGATTCTGCGAAAGGCTCTTGGCGGCGCTTGGGCCGCCATCACTACAGATAAAACCCCTGTACAAGTAGGAAAAAGAATGCCGAGTAAGTATGCACATCATGGCAGAATTTAGCAGCTTGCCTGCCGAGCTTAGGCGCCTGATTTGGAACTTGAGTCTGCCGCGGCGCGCTTTGACCCTAGATGTTCTGCTTGAATCTCAGTCTCATAGTTGGGATACTGGACTTCCCATCAGAGCGCTTGTTTACTTCGAGCGCTCGCGCCAACCAGAGGTCTTTAATGCACAGCAACAGCAGGTAGAACTTGTCAGTGCCATATGTACAGACTCTCGATCAGTAGTTTTGTCGCGTTATGTGAACCAGATACAGCTATATGACAGAACGCAGCCAGGTGCCCAGCGATCGAAATGGATTAGATGCAATTTGAAACATGATACATTTATTGCTGGCCAGTTTTCAAGCACATCACACCGGAACTTCAGTCATTACACAATACCACAGGGGTCACTGGGATCGATGACAAGTGACTTGGCCCAACAGCTGCAATGTATCAGAACCCTGGTAATTGATCAGAACCAACAAGAGACAGATATCATCGGAATGGTTAGAGCCGATGGCGACACCCTGGGCAAGATTGCTCCGGAGTTGGCCGGTTGCATCCATGTGATGAAGAATCTCCGCGTGTTGGTTGTTACAGAAGGACTTTGTAGCATGCTTCGTATAACAAAAGTAAAAACAAAAGCATTGAGTGTCGCTACAAGAAGAGCAATAATGACTGAAAAGGTCAGGCAGAGTCTGGGTTTACGATATAATCATGGTCTATTCATAGTCTGCTTGGACACATGATCCGTAATGACAAAATTCTAATAATCATTAAGTTATCACCCGATGACCATTACTCTGTTGCCTGACAAATTGTTATTCATGATGCAGGAGTGTTGGTGATCACTGGGAAGGTTAGGGTACGAAATTGCTTAAGGTACGGAGTACTTCTGTTGTAAATGCCGAGGACCTTTATGACAAATGAGAGCCTGGTGTTGTTGTAAGCGGCTTGAGCGGCTAATCGAAAGCGCTTAAGGTGGAACCAGGATTAGACTTATTGTAAGGGGGATGGCAGAGAAAAGAGGGGTCACCGGGGGCAAGGGATTTCAATTCCGGAGTAACCTGGGTAGGATTTAATTCGGAATCATGTCATGTGGTACCAACTTACGATACACCCCTTGAATGTTTGTCAGTGGAGCAGCTAGTAGGGATGGTGAGAGGCTCTCTAAGCCAATCAGATAGCCTAAATTCTGAGGCTTTATAGTATTTAATTGGCCGGTGTTGTTATTGATAAGATCGAGCGAATAGCCAATAAGGATCAGGCATAGCAGGGATTAAGTATCCACTGACAAACATTCAGGGGTTGTATTGTACAACCAACAGAGTCAAAGCAATGTCGGACAAGCAATGTCGGACACCCTCAATATGCCCGGAGACTTCGGAGTCTTGAATCAACGACCAACAAACATTATTCTACTCTGTACGGAGTACACACCATGGCATCAGGGGTGCAGGGGCCAAAAACTCTCTAAGTGAGGTACTCCCATGTTTATGTTGAAATCGAGCCTGTTGCACGGCGTAAGCACTGGGGATCGAAATCCTTTGGGAGACGGGGTAATTGATCGACAACGATTTACCTACTCGATTGAGAGGAGATCTTGGCATTGTAAGATCCAGGAAGACGAACTGTTCCCCAAAATAAATTGGAAAGCTAACTTGTTCCAGCGAGCGGTTCACGGGGTAAGTTTCTCGATTTGCAGGGATAACGATAACGGTGATCTATCGCTTATGCATGCACAATTCGATCGTACAGCCCAAGTGCATTAATGCACGTCAGGCACAGAGAATCTTTTGTCAGTATTTCCAGGTGCAGTTCGCCAGAAATAGCATACAACGGTGTAAGCATTATTAACGAAATATACCATCAAGTAGCAGTAGGGAAGAACTTATTATATTGGTGACCTAAAAGTATAAATTCCTCAATCGCAAAACTTCAGCATAGGCCATCTATATTGTATTAGCATTTCAAGATCATGACGGATAATGCAGAGACTCCCGCCTTATGCCTCCCGGGTAAAGAAACACGCGCAGTTATGGATCCAAACCCAACTTCTGCATCACGTGAGAGTCATCAGCAATTTCCAATCATATTCCCGAGTAAGTTAGTTAACATAAGCCGAGTCATAAATACTTCTGTCCACTCCTCAACCTCATCGCCCTACTGTGGCTAACATGTCGAAGGCAAGGAATGCGCGACATGTGCTTGCGCGCAGTTTGGAGATCAGCTGACTTATTCCAATGTTTCGGCTCACTGCAAGTTTTTAGGAGAAGACGGCGATATCATCTTCCCCACCAGAGAAGAACTTGATGATATGTCGAAAGAGGACTGGGAGCACTTCAAATACGTTCTGGAGCATACCGATGAAGGACTATGGGATATTTGAAGCGAACATGTAGCTTTTTCAATTTTTCTTCCACTTACCCTGGCTGTTGAATGAATGAATAAATGAATTCATTACGGATTGCGTCCGGGAGAACGATTCTCCGACCAGTGGCTACGCTTAAATGTGTACACTCTCCCGGTGCCATCCAGACCACCTAAGAAGCTCCACTTCTTTGCACGCATCATTTCCTTTCTAGCCTCGCTTGGCTCTCTTTGGCGGGCCCGCTTAAAGGCCAAGTTAATTCTCCAAGTATTCAGCATCCTATTTTCAGCAGCTGAAGCATGGTCTGTCAACATAGGGCTGTTTTCTGTTAATGTGTTATGTGTCATGCTTTCCCCTCTCCATGCTCCTTTCAATTTCCCTCTCGACTTAATCTTCCTGTCGCCATTGCAGATCAGACTGCTGCTTGCACCGCCTCTAGGTTAGGTGCCTATTTTGGTCTATCCGACGCCGCTTTTCTACCTAGAAAGAAGGAAGGATGACATATCATGCCTTGTCCTGCTTGTCGCATAGCTTGATGTTCCGTCTCCTATGTCGCAAACCAGAAGAGGAAATGCTCTATCGTCTCTGGCGCACGTCTATAGTCACAAATGTCCGACTCTGCAGCCCTTGTCTTGGTGAAATAGCATCGCCATTCCAGTCCGAAGATGTAATAGCACGTCGGCTTCTTGTCTCTTGAGTTTATAGTACAACGTTTGTGTGTGCTTGCTAGGCAAGGCTTGATTGATCCGCTTGGAGTAGCCACTAGCTCTGTCGGGCAGCCTCCATTACTAACATAATTGCACTGCCGCCAGTCTGATCTGAGTGGATTGAGCCTGATATGGTAATGATTGTGGCATGCATTCTGCTCTGGTGGCTCTCTAGGCTTGCCTCTTCGCTTTGCGACCTAAGGTGAAGTTATTATCTTAGGATGGTATCTATATTATCTTATCCCTGTTATTTCCTCTTCCTAGCTGCTCGATGTGTTTATGATCTATCGGATAGTGACTTGGCCTGACTGCTGTTGCGGTCGTGCAGTCGCTTTGAGTGCCAACTGACTGCTCGACAAGACTGTAAGTTTGCGACCTTGGAGACCATCGGGAATGCATCGCAACGCCATCGCAATCGCCTCCAGCTCGACCGTGTATGGGTTCTGGTCATGCCGCGACCTGAGAGTGACCGAATATCGGGCCACTGCCTTGTCTCTCTGACCAGGAGGCCTGTGAACTTCGACGTCGCCGATGCTGACGAGCCCTCGTCTGTCGGATGCGCTAGTTGCAATAATAATATCGTTGGCATCTTTGGCCGCTGCTGTCGCTACCTTCTTCAGCCTCACAGACCGTCGACATCTGGCTGTACCATGGTGGTACCGCGTAGGCCTGGATCGTCTCCATTCCCTCAATCCCGCCCCCTTTGTGTGCAAGCGCCAACTTCCTCAACGGTGACATGTATCTTGGGCTCCTCGACACCTTGAGTGCTATCAGTGGATGTTTCTTAGGCAGTGTCTTGATGTTGACGTATAGTCTCAAGCCCGCCTGAGCATGTCGCTCGCATACCGTCTAAATGCTAGCTTCCGCTTCTGCCACTGCCGTCGCAATGGTCCGAAAGGCGCCCGTGATAGCTCCTGTCCCCATCTTCTGAGCTCTGTTAAACTAGGTCGGTTCCCGTTCACCGCGTGCATGCGACTATACGACAGAGGCGTAGTCTATTATCGGCGCCACCGTCGCCATGAAGAGCTGTCTGGCGGTACGTTGAGACAGCATCTTGAGGCCCCTCAGACACATGGCCGCCGAGAGACCTGTGGCGGCAGCCTCAGTCATGTGCTTCTTGGACTTTAGCTTCGCATCTATGATCACTCCTAAGAGCTTGACCTTTTGTTTCGGCTTGACCACTTTTCCCTTTACCGTAATGGTCGCTGTGCGGTTCGCGCAAAAAGTATCAATCTACTTGACTAGCCTCTTAGGGATGCCTCTCGCTCAAGTCTCTATAGCAGCCTATCCTTAGATATACCATTATAGGCGCCCTTAACATTAAAGCTAACTAGATTAACCACTTTATAGTTATACTATATTTTATAGACCTATTCTTAGAAGAGTAGTAAAGCCTACTATATCAGCTGCCGCTTTATCGCTTTAAAGTGATTTATAGGTAAGAGTATATATCTTAATAGTATATAAGATATAATCTGCTACTACTACTTCTAGAGTCTTACTTAGTATTAATAGAAGTAAGATAGGCTTTTATACTTTAGCTTTCTTATAGTTATCTTTACCTAGCTTCTTAAGCAGGATAACCTTAGCTATCCTCTACTAGTCTGGTAGTTATCCTTTGCTTAGTAATACATAGAACAGATGCAGCATCTGCTCTTTCACCACCAGCCACAGCTGTTTCCTACCATAGCTGGAAGCCCGTCTTGTCCATCGTGGCCCTTCATCTTCAATATCTGCCGGTAATGGCGGGAAGGAAGGTGGCAAGCAGTCCATTTACTTACTCGGTCTTGTCCTGCGTTATTGTCCTATCTGCTCTTTTTAGCAGAGGCACCTTATTACTATTTATATCATCCCCGGGTTTAAGGTACTTAGCAGCTTGCCAGATGTTAGTCTTATTAAAGGGAAGGTCTTTCTAATTAGCTTTCTTTTGCCTTTTAATGGCATTATAATACACTTTGGTTACTTCCTTGGCTTAATCTTCCAGGTTATTAACTAATTAGCCCGCTAAATACTAAGCCCTTAGTAGGTTTTACTAAAATATATATATTTTATAAACCTTAGTAAGATCTATTATTTATTATCTCTTAATATAAGGTAATAGTTTTATTTATTAGACTAGCTTATAAATTATTTGAAGAACTATTTTTATTACCTTATTTATTTATATTTATATATAATAATACTATAATAATAATATAAGTTTATTTCTTACTCTTATCCTAATTATATTTTATAGTATACTCTTAAATAATAGCCCTAAGACTACTATTCTCTTAGGAGTTATAAGATTAAGCTTATTTTAGATTATAAAGTAATCTAATTTATACTTAATAAGATAAATGCCGCAGTAGATTATCTCTTTAGCCAGTTTAGATAATACTAGCATAAGGTCGAAAGGACTCTTGCTGCCTAGTCCTTCCTATATCTTCGTCCCTCGCAGGAGCAGACTGATTAGGTTATTCTAGTCTATCGGGTTAATAATCAGGCTTGCCTTGCCTTGTCTCCTGCCTGTCATATTATTACCCCCGCGCCCGACAGTTTCGACTAAGCGACTAATGCGGTCCTCCGCATAGGATTTACTTGGGCTTGGCCGCCCGACAGTCTCGGTAACAATGCCCAATCTCTGCACAATTGCTACATCGTTGAGCTTTGCTGCAAGCGAAACCCTTATGCCCTATCTCCCAGCAGTCGTAGCACTGAGCGGGGCCTAGATGTCCCTCGAAAATGTTGGTGCTGGCCGACTGTCCGGCTAGGTGGAAGTACCTCTCCTCAAGTAGTCGTTGCGCATCGCTCGCCTTGGTGAGGTAGATCAACATCGAGCCATACCGTTCTCTTTGTTGCTGGTCCAGTGCATTCTGGCGATGGTCACTTTGTTCTCTCTTCCTAGTACCTTTGCTGCATCTGCCAGCACGTTGCCGGATGAGTCCAGAACGGCCGCCCTGTCTGCGCCGTTGATCTTGACGAGATACAGCTGGACCCTAGCACTCTCGCACCCTTGACTGCTGTTTCCAAGCCGCCTCTCGGATAAGCTGCATCTTCGCCTCATCTCGGCACAACACTTTGATGCGGTCTGGGTTGCTCGCATCTTTCACCACCGACTGCGCATCGCCAGCTTTGTTGGCCATCTTCAGTCGCCCGTACCTTCTCTTCAATTGCCTGACGCACTCCTCCGACTTGCGCCTTGTCTCTGTCCTCTCGGCTAACCCGCGAGGTGTCGATGGTGCAGAACAATGCGTCTGTGAATGAGGACGGCGTCGTGCGCAGGGAGGAGAGTGTGCGGACGTTACTTGGCTGGCTTGCGGCCTTCGTCTGCATACGATGGCTGCGGGCTCGTCTGTGGACTGCTGGAGGCAGTACTGGCTACCATATCCAGTTATACCTTCACCCGTTGGATCTCCTCTTTCGACTTTCTTATCTACTCTTCCGTTTAGATGCGCGTTCTTTCCAGCTCCATTGCGACTTGATGTCGCATGTGCTCAAAATCCCTCGCAGCCCGTTCATGCATGTTCGTGAGCTGTTCGTTGGTCTGGTCCTGCATGTTTCTAATCTGCTCGCTTGTCTGCTCCTGCATGCTACTAATCCGTTCATTCACCTGTCCTCGCATCACCCTTAGCTGCCTTGTGGTCTGTTCGTGCAGGCGTCTGAGCTCATCCACCTTCTTCGACTCCTCGGCCGCCTGGACTTCCTGCTGGAGTTGTCAGAACATCTCGAGCTGTTCGCCCATCATCCGCGTTGCTGTTTGCTGGTTTCCCACCAACGCGTCCCAGAATCTCTCGAGCATCAGCTTCTGCTCGTTTATGAAATGGCCTAAAGGCCTCAGACCATTACCGTCGGCGATCGGGAAACCTGATAGTCCGGATTAAGATCGTCTTCGCTTGATTTACAAAGCACTGTTATAAAGCAATAAGCAAGTAAAGAAAATAAACAACATATCAGACTAGCAGCTTAAATATAACTACATTCATCCTAACTGTAACTATTATAGAACTTATATAGCAACTACATATAGCTTATTTGCAGAACTACCCCTTGAGACTTATATATCTTTGGCTTTAATTACTTTCTATTTTATTACACATAACTGCTCTTTCTCTAAGCTTGAGCAAGACCTGTACAGCTTTGTACTTGCCATGTCTCCAAGGTATATTGATTTGCTCAACTGGAAAATGTCTGAAAGTCATCAAAGCAATGATGACCTTCAGTTGCTCTTCCAAGAGTTGCGCAAGAAGACAAAGATCGTCATTGTTGCTGGAGCTGGGATATCGGAGGCTGCTGGGATTCCAGAATTTCGTACCCGCCTAAATGCCGCTGAGGGTAAAGACAATCTAGAGAGATGCAAGTACATTACCAAGGATATGCTCGATGCCTTCGCCTTCTCAGATGACCAAAAGACAAAGCAGTTCATGGTAATGACTCGGGAATTATCTCAAACATTCTCTTCTGCCAGGCCTACAGCCTTTCATCACTTCATAGCCCATCTCGCAAAGCGAGGGCAAATCCGGCGACTTTATATACAGAATATCGACGACATTGACATCAAAATCCATCCCCTGGCTACGGAAGTTCCACTGAGTCTCAAAGGCCCCTGGCCAAATACAATACAGCTTCACGGTAGTCTGAGTAAAGTGTGCTGTAGTAAATGCTCACATATTGATGACTTCAGACAAACAGACTTTCAAGGGCATCAAATGCCCTCCTGCAATCAATGCCAAGCGTATAGCGAGGCGCGATCGTCCAGAGGGATGCGAAGCCTTAGTATCGGTAAGCTCCGGCCACGGATATCACTCTACTCAGAGCAACCTTGGGATGCAGATGCTGTTGGGCGGGTCTCTGTGGCCGATGTCAGGGCCTCCCCAGATGCTGTGGTAGTCGTCGGAACAGCTTTGAAAGTACATGGAACGGCTAAGCTTGTTCAGGAGTTATGTAGAGCGACCCATAGCCGCCGACAGGGCATTTGCATATGGCTCAACATTGACTGCCCACCGACTGGAAGTAATATGAAGAAATGCTGGGACTTTGTTGTACTTTCCAGATGTGATACCTTTGCTCGTCTCTATGGTATTAAAGAGGAACCAGTAATAACTTTCTAAAAGTAAAGCCTTGGTATTAAACCTAATAATAAGATAAATAAACTATTTATAAAAGACGATATTATTAATAAAATGCCTAGAATTAAAAGTATTATAATCCTCCCCTCTTAAGATATTTTTATAATGAAAATTCCTAATGCTATAAAGTACTCCCTTTATGGGATCCTCTTTCTCTTTGAGATTGCGACTCTCCTCATTGTCTTCGTTGGGTTTCCAGCAGTCCCTATTGCCTTTACATGGGTTATACAGAAGAAGATTATAGAAACTGCGGACAAGGCATTCTTGCCCCATTTAACCATAGTGCAAGTATGCCTTGGTCTTCACACGCCCTTCCTCCTTATTGTTCTCTGGGGATTGTTGCCCTACTATAGTATACGAAACGAGTTACCCTCATTAGTTAGAGGGGTGATATTTACTGTCTTCTGCTTTGTTATGGAAGCTTTGACTATTTATTCTATTTATACAGCCTATATTGTCTGGGACTGGTCCTTTAGTCTCTATGGCTTAGGATATCTCAGTCTTTCGGCATATTGTCGTGCTCTGGTTATATTTCTAGGGGTTACTTGGTCATTGGGCTGGGCTGCCTTCTTGACATTAGTTGGTTGTGCTTTAGAGTTTGGAATGCCAGTTGTTATCCAACAAATGGTCTTGGAGATGAGAATACTGTTAGCAATATGCAAGGTTGCATCATTCCCTAATAAGGAAAGTAAATGTAATTCGAGTTGCTAAGTACTTTAAAGTATAATAAAAAATATTATATTAATTATAAACTTATTAAAACTTAACCTTTAAGTAATATTAACTAGTCAGAAGTATATATAAGACAACAGAGATTTTCATACATTGGCAACCCACTATCTCCATTTTACAAACAACAAACCCTTCACCATGCCTCAACAACCAGTCCACCACACATGCTCCATTTGCCTACGGAGGCGGTCTCGAGACTTTCGACGTCGTCATCCAGTCAACTCAGACAGCCAGCAACTGCCAGGAATATGTCGACGCTGCGCTCCCTCAAAGCATCTTGAAGTAGTGCATATTCACCACCACTACTATTACTATTGTCCTTGGACTGGTAGAATGAACGGGACAATACACGAGCTCCCAGGGTCATCTGCTGAGATGCCTGAGGAACCACCTGTCGTCGGGCCCAAGCCGAGTTGGTTCCAACGATGAGGAATCATTGTTATCTTGTTGGGAACTAAATAAAACAATAAATGATCGCTCGCTTGCAGAATTAGATTTGACCTTAACCCTCTGCACCTAATTACTGTCGCTGTACTATTTAGAGCAGACACCTCAACTATGGACACGTAAACCCGAAGTTCGAAAGGCCCAATGGCTCAATGGATGCTCCCTTACCCAAACGAGTGATTGCTCGCCTCGTCGGCGTTGTCACGCTCACGAGTCACGACATCTAGTTATGCTTTGAGATAGAGATCATCTGACGAAGTGCGATTCGTTCGAGTGTAATAGCGTATGCCCAGAAATTGATAGACAGCTTGTGTAAGGTACCACGTTGCTGTTGTCAAGGGCATGAAAGCATGCGCTCATGTCGATCAACACTCATTCTATGTTTAGGGACAATGGTTTTGGTTGACAGCATCCAATAGTTAGTCACAGAGTGTTACGACCATTGTAAAAGCGTTATTAAAATGCCTTATCAGTCCCAGATTTGGGAGCAATAGTCAACTGAGGTAGTTGCATCTGTTATTCATGGGAAGAAGACGAATTGAGATCAAGAAGATCATTGACCAGCGGGCCCGCAGAGCTACATTTGGCAAGCGAAAGTCAGGTCTCTTTAAGAAAGCGTGGGAGTTTGGAGTTCTTACTGGAAGCAAAGTATTTGTGGTCATCGAAGATGAAAGAAAGACACAGTACTCATTCACGACAAATAAGGAGGATCTATATCTAAAATATCACGATATCGATCCTGAAAATCGAATGGTGCCTCAAGACTTTGGGCAGTCAGCTGAATCCCCAAAGATGCTCTCACCAGCAGCTGGAGAGGCTGTATGTGCTACACGAGGGCACCCGCAGACGCAAGTGAGCAACATTAGCGACGTCGAAGAGTTGCCTGACGTGTTCCCATCAGACAGCCTTGTAATGGATGTTAGGAAACTTTACACGCCATTGGCTGACGCTTTGGCACCTGAGAGCTTTCCATCCACCTGTTTTTCACCAACAGACATGCAATGTTACATGCCGACTTCGAGTTCATTCATCGACCCAAACATGCTTAGTATTGGTGGAGATGCGCTCGATGGAGACCAAGTGGACATTTTTTCACTCAACGTTCCAGGGTTAGTCTCCCCAGTAATCTCTGGTTTGGGTTTTCAGCCATTGTCTGATTCAATATTTTCGCACGATTACAGTACTAGCTTGGGATGTATAGAAGGGTTACCGTCCTTGGCAATGTCACCGAGATCAATTCCCCCACGCAATTGGCTGATGTAATAATTATACCAACAATGAGTTCGTGGATACTAAATATCCAAAGTACCCTGGACTACATATAACAGGTTACGAGAAAATACAAGACAGTATACCAATTAAAAGAATGCTTTGTGGTGTGAGCTCTTTTTAGGCATAGTCCTAACCCTCAATGCGGTTAGTTGTCTAACAACCCTTTACTTACCGAACCTTAACATAACATAAGTACGCCGCTGCGTGGTCTCAAAATGGGGGGACGCCGCACTATCTTGGATGACTATATTTGAATCACTTGCATTCATATGAAGATTAGATAATCTGCTCTCATCTCATCGCAGTATGGACAATCTCCTTAGAACATCCCTTGTTCTTATATGTGTCACCCCTCTGTTTACTAAACATGAGACACCATACAATATGCTATCTATAGCAGAACACTGTGAGAATACCGATTGGGCAACTCTTTATCCTGTTCATTACGTTAGTAACAGAATGATCACGGATTATAATGCAATATCTTCTACCCATCACAAGCAAATGTCACCAGCCCAAGCAACAGTCCTCGGCACAGATGATTACAAAGCTGGGCTGATTGCTGATTCGGAGCTGGTGAC
This sequence comes from Fusarium redolens, assembly GCF_020744475.1. Lineage (NCBI taxonomy): Eukaryota > Fungi > Ascomycota > Sordariomycetes > Hypocreales > Nectriaceae > Fusarium > Fusarium redolens. The sequence goes on along the minus strand of NW_025763696.1, from coordinate 152,678 downwards.
AATCACTAAGCGGGGAACGGCTTTCGACCACTTTTCTCGCTGCTATCAAGCCTGCAACTGGGTTTCTGGCACTGAGTACCTTTCCACAGACTTGAGATTCTTTCCTCTGCTGTGGGAAGTCTCAGGAGATGGCACAACGAACTGGGCCTTAAATATGCCCAAGGCGCTTTCAGGAAGCTTCAAAGAGAGGATTAGCTTCAACAAGCCAGACAACGCGGGCCAGGCCAACATGACACCAGAAGATGCAGTCTTGGGCCATATTCAATATCTCAACGCTTACAGTGGGGAAATCAACATTGGCGCACCAAGCGTCTCAAACATTATCCTGGAAGGCGAGGGCTTATGGTGGTCATCTGACTTTTTTGAAGTCTACTCTCGACTAAATCCAATTTGCAAGGTCAACTCCTGTCCTGCTCACTGGTACTCATCGAATGTCCAGTGCAGATATCAGTGGCTGTCTGACCTACTGGACTATTTTCAGAAAGCTTATGAGGCTTGCGGAGGGTCCTCAATGTGGCTTCTCGAGTTCGCGGTTCTGGGAAATGATGAAATCACTCAATCATTCCTAAGATAGTTCCTAAGCGAGAGGAATTGGGATATATTGGTACATTATTTCACTTCTATGTAACAATTGGGAATCTTGTGCTCAGTGACGCATCTCTCTGCCCTGCTTGTGAGACATGTGCATATCTTGTTTGAGCCAGAATTTCCTAAGGCTGGAGGAACACGGAGTATGGTAATAACAGAATGGATAACAAGACGAGAACATCACGAACATGTTGCACTGTACCTAAAACATAGCCTGCTACATTGAACCTATTATAGCTGAAACGTGCCCTTTCCCTTTCTTTGACCTTTGTTTCTTCTTCGTTGATTGAACCCTCTTCTGCGACTGTTCACAGGCCCTCACGTGATGCGCGAAAAGTCCCGCGACGGCCTTGTTTCGCTGTTTGAGTCTTTGAAATCTTACGGTTAGTGTCGCTTTCTGAACGTCGTCACCCATTTTGTTGACCTCTTTCGTGATATCTTGCCAGGTCCAATCTTGCAGCTTGAGACGAACAACACAGCGCTCTATTTCTGTCAGCGAATCCAATCCATCTCCCCCAACTGCCTCATCAGAATCTGGAAGCGTCTGCAAGGTGTCTCCCGATGATGCTGCAGACACTGGTTTCGGGTATGTCTCATCCTCTTGAATATCACTTTTACTTTGAGTCGGGGAATGGCTTTGCGATATAGAGGCTGGGCTTGGGATCTCCTGATTAGCGCTTACGGGCCAATCAGCTTGTGGTTGTATTGGCAAATCGCCCATGTCCGGAACATTGTTTGGCATGACCGGATAGGGCATATATGGCGTCTGAATGGGGTCGCCTGCCGACAAAGAGGGGGTGTTGAAAAACTGAGCGAGGTCGCCCATAGGTTCAAGAACTTCATTGAGAGGTTGGAAAACCCCAGTTTGTTGACTGGATTGCAGAGGCTGAATGACTTCGTTGTTTGGTTGGCCGAAATTCAAGGGTTGAAGGACTTCGCTAAGGGGCGGAAACATAAAATCTGAGTAGCCAGAGTCTAGTTGACTTGGCATATACGTCGTTGGGCGAAACAGATTGGGGGATGGCACAACAGGGACAACCCTCCATGCACCACAAAAGGAACAGCATACTGCGACCCCGGGTGCATTACTCGAGCTGGCAATTCCCCATTGGTCTCGGGGAATGGTCAGTGGTGAAGGTTGACCAGGGTTGGTCATGCCGCTGGAGTAGTAGTTCATTGGTAGCGTGACTTGGCTTGTAACGCCACTGATCTAGCCACTTAGGTTATTCGCAACCAAAGAGATCCATTGTTGCAGAAATGGACAAATTCGGGGCGGATTACCATCTGCTTTATCCTCATGTTATCTATTACTTGTTGGTTTTCCCTTCCATCAAGCTCCCATTTTTGGCACAGAAACTCAAATCCGGCATCTTAAGAAGCGAAAGGTCTTCTACCCCGCTTCCGTCTTGGCAGTTACCCTCTAACTGAATTCGGCAAAAGAGTAACAGTACCAGGGTTTCTGACTGTTGGCTGCAGGTTCATCACATGCGGGGTTAATGGAGCCATTGTTACTTTGTTGTTACATTACAGAGAAGCTAAACCTTGAAGAGCGAGCCCATGGCGGCAGACTTCACCTTGATTTACATTGCATGCAGCTGGCAAAGGGGTTTGAGAATTGTTCCAGCTTTGAAAGCCTAAATCACAAGGGCTAACATTTGTCTTATCGCTGCAGGATCCTAGGGGGGGGGCGCATGACGGGAGAGTGGTCTGAGTTGACGAAAGGGGTGATGGGTGACCAACAGCTGCTCATCGACATCGAAGGTTCTTTAACACGGTGGTGATCGTCGCGCGCTTTGTGAGTTGATAACAAAGTCTCGAGCAGTTGGAGCCAGTGGCTGTACTACCAGGATGTACTAACAATTCTTGGGGTCAATGCTGGAAACAGTGATTTATTGGTGGAATAAATAACAGTTAGGTTTGTGGCTGCTGACGCCACAACTGGCTTATCTAATTGAAGTCAGACCAGACTCAGAGGCCCCAATGAAATTAAGAAGTGACCTCTTCTAATTCGCATCACAATTCAAGGCACCATTGAGACTTTTCATCTGTTGTTATGTCTAGCTGGCGAGTTCTGGCGGATCTATGGAACGAAACTTTGCGGAGTTTCGACCCGTGGCTGATATAGATATTCAGTTTTGTTGACCTGGTTAAGCCCGTAGCTAGGTGTTTGGCATCGTTTGTCGCTCGTCTTATCGGGGTGCAATCGCCTCTCAGATGGATGCCTTGGAGGCAACCCAAGCGGAACTTGATGCTTTCCTGATGGTGTGTAGGTTAGATTCAGAGTCCGTTGTAATATTTTGCTCGAACAAATAAGAAGCTTACAGATAGCTTGACCCTCTGGTACCGTCTGAAGTGCGGGTTACCAAGGTGTACTGGGAGGCCCAGAAATTCCAACGAGGGACACGCTTGGACAATACCTTCCAACTCACGAATGCCAAGCTTGAATGCCGTTTCAGGTACTGCGATGTTCTGTCTTACGTCTATGACTAGAACCCGTAATGACGGAGAATACTTGAAGTAAGGAGCTAGATTAATAGGTCGGTATATGTTGCCTACTCGCAAGCACATCTCCTGTAAGAATGGAGCTTTGGACAGATGAAAGAGTAGGATTTGCAGAAGTTCAGGCGTTAGATGCCCAGCTAAACGGAAGACCTGAAGATGCCTGAATTGTTTATTCAACATCATCTGCTTGACAAACCCGCTGGATCCTGGACATAGTCTCAAATCCAGAAGTTGAAGCCTCCACTTCGGTTGCTTTATCCAATTATAAAGAGGAACACAATCGAGTGAAAGCTTTCTTACATGACTGAGAGTAGTGATGTCGAAGCAATCATTGGCGGGCCTTGGACCGTATGGAGGAAAGCTAAGACGTAACTCTGTGAGGCGTGAACAGTTCTGGAGATGCCAACGGACCCACGCAGCCTCAGTATCTGTGTGTATTCCCAGATAGGTTAGCGAGGTGAGGTTTCGAAACACAGTTTCACGAGGAACCCAGTGAACCGCCGTTGAGAATGAGAGAATATTGCTTGGATACTGCATGACGCTTGAAAGAGCGATGTCTAACAAGTTGGACTGTCCGTCTGACCACGATCCATACTCCTGATCTATGATTTCTATGTTTCTGATGAGTGACATTAAGTACGGTCTTTGGTGCATGACTCTCAGTATATGAAGGCTCTTCTTATTTTCGACGCCATGTCGAAAGTTGATTTGCAAGTGACGATATAAAAATGGAAGTACTTTAAAGTGCAGAGACTTGCAGGTTGCTGAGAGTCTGGAGATATCGCAAGAAGAGAGTGAGTCGAGTAGAAGCCATAGAACTTCGAGAGGCAGGCTGTCCATGAAGTGAATTAATTTGTGCCCTCGATGTGGTATAAAGTATACAATCTCTAAACACTCCAGGGTATACATTGGCTTGATATCTCCATGTTTGTATGACAATTATTAAGAGTTCGGTGTAAGCAGTCTTACTCAAACATGAGCAATGAGTCCAGTTCTATGTTTACTTTAAGATTAGTTTAGGCTATATATGGGATACTTTCGGTACTGCCAGAGATTTAAAGTATAAATTTGTTACAGTAATTACCTCATTGTAGACCAGAGCTTAGACTAATTATAATTCAAGATGCTCTTCTAAATTCAGCCTTTTTCAGTGATGCTGTAGAGTACTTAAAGCTATCATTCTCACAAGGATATTCCTCCCACTGTAATAATGCTTAAACTCTCAGTTGCTTTCGTCACACAATTACTCTTGCTGTTAGTCGTAGCCATTGAAACCAGAGATGTCCAATGTTTATGGGTTGTGCAGCCAACAGAGAAGCCTCGGGACGTGATGAGCGCTTTGAACTGCGACCCGATAGACATGCTTATTGTTTACCCAGAGCTAAATGTTAACGAGGAACCGAATTGGAAAACAATAAAAGTTCCATGTGTATCACGCCTAAAGGCGCCGGCAGAGTGGGTGCCTGCTTCGGCGCATACATATTACCTCCGATTAAATGGATACAAAGCCCCTAAATACCATTGGTGGGAACCAAACCCAAGCAGTCCAGCCTCAGTTGTCCCAACTCCAGTTGTAACACCATCAAAGAAATAGAATAGTATATATAATATTAGATAGAATTTAAATCTTTAGACTAAAGTTAATTATTAACCTTTTATACCATAATGCGATGCCAAATATAAAAAGCAATTGAAATATAAGTAAGAAGAAAGATTAACATTAAGTAAAAAGCAAGTTTCCCATTACTGACGTAAAACAACGAGACCTTCTTTAGTCCTTTATTAATAAAGTAAATTGCCACTAAGCTTATAATTTGCGAGATAAAATTTATAATAAATACCATTGCTTCAGTAACTAATAAATACAGTGAGTACTTCTGAAAGAGCTTAGAAGGGCAAAGAAAAACAAGTACAATTAGTATGCAGTAAAACGAAAGGCTGATAATTGTGGCAATTATGCAAGATTGGATCTTTATTTGAATCCAACTCCGAGAAATATTAGGCTTGTCTGAAAGATGTGAGATTAATTGCATGACTGGCCTTGGAAACCACGAATTGAAGTCTGATGGTATTGGCCGACACTGGACGTCTCTGTATTGTATACACAGCTTCTGAGAACCTAGGGTTATTTCCTTTGGCAGTTCTTCTAATAAGCCGGTTATTGATGTCGCTTTCGAAGCAGCCTCGGAAACAACTTTGGTAGCTACATCCTTTACTGTCGAAAGTACCTCTGACGCTTTGCCTTTGACGTCGGAAAGGTCAAGCCTTGGTTGGAGACGTGGCTTCACAAACTGTATCTTGGCGATGCCTTCTTGCTTAATTGCCATATTTTTGGCAATGTATATTGCCAAACACATTGCAGGGATGAAGACTATCATTGCGCAAATCAGACGTTTGGATTGTTGACAGTGAGCATGAAGTGTCATTGTTGTCACCCAGAATCAGCAATGTTTAAAGCAGTGCTTTAAGAAGTAGCTGTTGTTATAAGAGACTGATTTTAAAAGACAATTTAGCAATGTACTCAGAATAGTGCATTCTATATTCGTGCTGCATGTAAATCCTTTTACATAATATATTTATATGGACCATCCCACTCTGCTCTCTAATTACCTACCTACAGGCCTTGCCCCCAAAGTGCCTGGGCATGAACTCTAGACCTGCAACCCCGCGCTATAACAATCTCATCCGTGCACAGGGTTGTATATTAACATGGTTTATTCTAATTATCATTGTTTCTCTCTTAGTTCCGCCAAATCATTTTGATAGCCAGCATTGCTCATTTTTAAATGTAAGCATAAGGCCCTAATCTCAGTGAATCCATAACCAAGGCTTGTGGTACCTTCGCAAGCTACATCAAGCTAACACAATGAAAATTCCCGACTAATTAAGTCTTTATCACTGAATGTTCTCATATCTACAGATCACTGCAAACACAAATCAACTGGCAAAGTCCAACAACGGGTCGGCGACTTCAGAGCCAGGGAACGCGTGGGGCTTGTGTATCCATACTGACGCTACTTGCATCTACATTGACAAAAACACAACGTCGCACGTTTCACTATCCGACATGTCGTCGTCTCAGATCTTGACAAGCTCTGATTTTGGGCGCACTGCAACGCGGACTCTCGTGTCAAAATGGCTGTTTGTTGCGTTGATCACGACAGCCACGATCTGGTGGCATATTTGGTGGATCACGTCCTGGACTGCCATTGCTTGGGCCATTTGGCTTCTCGCAATAGCGGAAACAGCTGGTATAATTATTATAATTGCTACTACACGCTCTGAAATTAAGGGGTTCTCGGATATAGACAAAGAAACGCTAATATCCTATGGTACAACCTTTTTTACATGCCTCTTAATGTTATCTCTTTTTTTTAGTACAGCATTTTATCACCTCTTTTATTATCATTATAAAGAGTATTGGGCTTATTTTAAGTCCATACCGTATATATCATATAAATAGTTTATTATTCTTTAATAAAGTAAATATGTCTCTCGTAAAACCTAAGCATCTTGTGGATATTAGCTGTAAATGTAATACTACTAAAAACAAGAATGTCTTACCTTCTGTGGACATTTCTGATAAATCCGCTCAATATCAAAAGTCTCCTCCTGATCAGTGCTTCGTGACACAATTGTCACAATTAGCTTTCTTGAGTTAGAACCGTCTATGTATGATACGCCAACAATATCAACTTCGTTTTCCCAATCCCCACTGCGAGAATTCTCGTGAAGCCCAGTATTGGGCAATGCGCTTGTGTCAAAGTCGGGTGGATATTGTGTGGTGTTAGAAGTAGCCTCCCTTCGCTGAGATCTGGTTAAGACCATGATTTAACGCAGACTGGGAGTTTCGCCCGATAATACTGGTGCCGTGCAAAGCAGCTGGGAAGCTAGACCCAGTCCTTGGTGGACAGATGTAGCACTTATAATTATATCAGGGCAACAAGAGGTGTCTATCAACGAATCAAGTATAAACATGTTATAATGGGGATGCAGGAAAAGGTCATACAATGTGCTGTCCTTTCCTCCTCGCCCGACCTGGATACAACGGCTGCCAGCTGCTACCAAATCATTCTATTAAAAGGTAATAAATAAATACTTTATTGTAATTAGTAAGGTTGTTGTGCTATGGACGAAAGGGGTGGCTAGCCTAACATACTACAAATACCACAGTAGAAACACAACAAAAGTAATAGAGATATACATATAGTTCCTAGCTACTTCAAGCCCATTACATATGCCATACAGGGAGCCTTGGTGTTAATTATGTCTCCGTTCATATCTATTCAATGTTTCTTGTTCCGGAGTAGATTCAACCAAGTCTTGACTGAACTCTTCACCGGCCTTCGCATCGGCCCTTTTCAACGCCGGCGGTTCATAATTGGTGCGCATCAGAGAGAAAATGCGGTTCCGTGAATCAACGGTTTCTCCAAAATTGGCCTTGAGCACATTGAACTGTAACTCTGACACATTTAAATCCCAATCTAGTGCCTTCATTAGGAAGAATTCGCAACTATCAAGGTCCTGTGTAGTAATATGAAAGGCTCGAGACAGAATAGTAAACAGATGCATCCGAGCGTAAGAGAAATCGCAAACAAATTTGTGAGCAACCCTCAAGGTCGCAAGAAACACTAAAGGCTTAGTGTAGCCGTGGAGGGCTGTTGGAGCGCCTTGGAGACATATTAATAGTCTCTGCAGATATACGACAGCAACATGGATGTCAACAGAGTCTAGCGCAAGTCTGCGGATAATCTCAAATATCATCCCCTCTACCATTGGTGTTGGTTCTGGGTAAAGGTAAGAGTCTAGTCGTTGTAGTAAATAAGTAAGATGTTGTAAGAGGCCAAATGTGAGCATCCTGAGATACCAAGGAGGAGAAAGTCCCACAGTCAAAGCGAAAGCTTTATCCATTTCAAGACGGTGATTTAGTTCATTTTATTAAGTTTTAAACGTTCTATAAAATCATTCTCTTATGTCCTTTGAGTTCACCATTGTGTCACATTAATTTAGCGTTCTGATGTTGAGGTTGAGTATAAGTAATGGCATTCCCAAAATACTACATTAGCTCTATATAGCGAGCACCTTGTTAGATTTGTGAACCAAGGGACAGGGATCTCTCGCTCTATATCACTGAACCTTGACATCACTTTCCAGCGCAATCCGCCAAGAAGTCATGGTAGTCCATCAGTTCATCTGATAACTGCTCCCTAGTGCAGGTCACTCGATTGGACACTCCAATCCCCTGGGCAGGTGGTCCGAAGTCTGTAGAGTGACCCCTTCCACCATTAACTATAGTGGTGGTGCCTGGATACAGTCTTAATCGAATAGGTGACATGCTGGGTCGCCTTGCTTTTCGATTTACACTCATCCTGACAGCCAGGGCTAAGCTGGCAGCCGAGCCGCCAAAAATACCAAGGCAAGGCTCCACGATTGAAAGAATAGCCAAGTTACTATGATCTTCAATGTTAATACAAAGATAAAGGGTCGTGGGAGTTGAGTAGCTCCTGTGAGTTCATGACTAACATGCTCGAGTATAAAAAGTCACTGGTCAAGGCCACTGACTTAATTTGAGGGATACGAACAATCATTGCTATCCCGGCGCTAAGGGATAGATATATGAGCGAATGCCATACAGGCTTAGGAGGAATACTACTTACAAAATACCAAGGCTGATTAGACCAGTACCTGTTATCTTTGAGCTCGTTGCAGTTCGAGTTTTCCAGAGACATGTTGCGGGTAACAATGTCATGATCCAGTCGCTCAACGCGGCAACGATACTATGAGCAATCGCTGTGGTACGTACAAGTTGAGTATTTGAACAGGTTCCATGGTTATCAGATGATGAGAACCGTCCCCAGTAGAAGCGAACTGGGGAACACTGGAAAATAGTTGCCAATAAGAAGCATAGGGTTGTAATAAGAACAACTGCTAAACAGCCAGAAAGGACCCATATGTGGCTCGGTTGTCTCAGAAGTTGGAAGAGGAAAAGGGTAATTGAAAGACGGATGCACAGAGACAAGAGTCCATAAAGGATTTCTCCAAAGTACCAGGTTTGTAAACCGGTAGATATTTTCTGCAAAGTCAATTGGCTAGCATCCTGCCCAATTCCTCCCAGAGCAATGCCACGCATAATAAGCGCACTCATTGTAGTAAACAGAGCCTTGGACCGTTAGCTTGAGCTCCTATATAGAGTCTTGATATCGTTTACTAACAGCTGCAGTAAACATCCAAGTGTCGTCCCAGGTTCGTTGCCGTTTCAGTGCCAGCTTTATTCCAAACCGGACAAGTGTTACGGCCCATACAACGACTAGACAGGTGATTTGAGTAGCGAATAGGGCCCTCACTCTTGGGTTACCATTCAAATCCATCTTCAATTATAAATCACAGGCTCATTAGTGGGAGTGAGATAATATAAATCTAATAACTAGGTTTAAAGTGTAAAGGGAGGAAGGAAGTTTATATAAATACTATAGTTTATTACAGATAGCTTTACTATTTAATATTCTAGCAAGAGCTATTACAGTAATGCTTTGTGTATGACTGTTACAATATTAATAATCTCTTATATATCTTACTTCATGTAGTCGTCACTCTCACGCCGAGCTTCCCAAGAAGGTTAAGCGCAAGTACATCCGGTATCTGCGGATGCTTTGTCCGAGCCCTGAGCAGGTGCTTGTGTTCCGGTAGTTAAGGCCGCATTTTCCGGACTGGGAGTCACTGTGGGATTGGTGATATCTGTCTCTGTTGGCTGTGTTGTTCCCGTGTCCTGATCCACGGGCTGTGAAGGCTGACTCGTGTCAGATGGAACAGCATCTGTCGCAACCCCTGTTGGATCAATCTGAGTGACCTCTCCAGTATAGAGCTCAGTGCCAGACTGTGTGGGTTCTGGCATACTCACCCCATTCACAGGTGTATTACTGTTCATGTACGGAGTAGCGGTTGATGCATGTCCATCTGGTCGAGTTCCAGGAGAGTCTCCCGTTGCTGATGGCCCTGGCTGCTGGTCTTGGGATAATAACGAAGTTGACCCCGAACCATCGGCGGTATCAGTTTGAGGGAAGATACCATTTCCGGAAGAGGGACACTCCAGAGTCATGGCAATGTCTGACACTGAAGCCTTTGCAGCTGGAGATGCAGGCTGAACAAACATCAGTTGGCATGGGTTAGGCTTCTCATTATCGCACAGCCAGGTTATCTTGGCGGTGCCAACCGGCGTATCAGTTGGAATTGAGATATGTATTAGTGGATAAGCCTCACAGGTTGCATCACCTTGTTGCACAGGGACAGTCTCGCTGGTATCTACTTCGAGGAAAGATATAAGAGCATGCTCGCAGGTTGCGTTAGCATTAGGCGTTGTGAAATTCCCATATTCACCAGCCTTTATATATAAAGCTGGCTGGCAATTATCATTTTGATCGGATTGTGCAGCACATTGATATATATTGCCAACTAGTAGGAGGATAAGTAAGTGTGCCTTCATATCTTAATAAAAGAGGAAATAGATTTATAGATATATTAAATAATTTATATAATAAAGGGTATAGTAATTCTCTTCTAACCTATTTATAATATTTTATAATATTTACTATTATACTTTATTATAAGAATAACTATTAATATCTTATTATATTTTTAAGATCCCTCCAAGCTTCTATCACATTCGCACTTTTTTAGACCGTCGAAGTCTCAGGTCGTCAACCCCTGGGAAGTCAGTTCCCCTTCTTCTCTTCTTTGCCACTACTGACCGTTCTATAAAGGGACAGTCCCATCCTTGAACAGTCATAACTCCCTTCAAGTCTAATGGTGACCTACTGATTGGGCAACTGACTTTCCCTGACGGCTGTGATTGAATAAGTGATACTGTGAACGGAGTTGTAAATTCAGTGACCGTCCCATTCACGTGAAGCTCAAAGTCCATTGTAATCGCCTCATCGTTGCTCATCTCAGCAAGCGGAAACAGCCGCCCGCAGACTTCAAACACAGACCTGTGATCTAAGAGAACTGACAGAAGTCGTTGAAGCTGTCGTCCGGGACTAACATCACATAGAATGCGGCCCTGAAAGCTAATATAGGTCTCATGGCGACAAGGGCGCTCCGTTAGCTCTAGGAAAAATAGACTTGAAATGAGTAGTTCTGCAATCTTTTGAATATCCGAGTTCCTGGAGAACTGCTTTATTGCCTCTTGCCTGACGTCCTGCATTGAGTTTAGGTCATCCATCCTTGGACACTCCACAGGAAAGTCAACATTGACCCGAAATGTGCGTTCACGAGCTTGGTGCTCTGTAAGACCATGACGAGTTATATAGCGCTGGCACTTATCGCTATCCATAGCAGGGCTATCCATGAGAGAAAGCAAGAGACGAAGGATTGAAGCGAAGAAACATATCTTCCAAAGAAAGTTGATGATAACATGATCGCTGGTATTGGCCAGTTCGTTTCCGTCAGATAATGTGCGCCTAGGATCTAAGTCCTCTAGCCTTGCAGCATCGCCCGCAGTTGAGCTTTCAACGCCTTTATGAAAGCCTGTGCCAATGGAAAGAGCAACATCGGGTATGTTCGCCGACGGCCACAAGTCTCTAGCTTCAGATAAGGCCACTGCAAGAGGGTTGTTCTGCCAGAGCCCACCATCCTGAAATGTGCCTACACCTGGAATACTATGAGGCGTGAACATCACTGGAGCGGCGCTTGTTGCGCGTGCCCTATAAAACGAGGTCAGTACAACTCCCAACTTGCACCTTGCGAGGTACGTCAATGCAGTCAAAGATTATCATGTGGATTGCAATGCATGCGAGGATGCATCAAGAGGAGGCTGTGTAACTTAACATACGCTTCCCAAACTTGAATACCCCCATTTTCTTTATCTGGTAACGCATGTTGGTAGTCGTTGTGAGCCTTGTTACTGCCTGGTGCCATAAAGTTGGTAATAATATAATCTCTACATGGCGTTCCCTTTGCTGTCACAAAGAGCTTGGCACCTCTAGATACAGCTGGTGAGTAATTAGATAGTGTGCTTGTGCCGTAGTGTTGTTCTAAAGGCCTATTAATAGCACTATTGCAATAAATAGACCCATGAAGTAATAAATTCATTGCCCGTCTCCAGAATGGTTGTTTCTTAAATACCGAAGCACTTAGTTGTAAGAAAGACTGTATTGCCTCGGTGATTGGGAGTCTTTTGTGAGCCAAAGTAAGAATACAAATACCTCCTAGTGTTAACAGTTAGTAATTAACACCATTAGCCACCACTTGGCTTGGTCAGAAAGAGCTTTATTACCAGCGCTTGTACCAGCGCACATATCAAACATGTCAATCAGTGGGCAGTTTGGAATGTATAGCTGAATCTTGGACTCGAGTAGCTTGAGACATTCCAGAAGTATAATGCCTCGAATACCTCCTCCATCGAGGGCAAGCACTCTGATGCCACGGGTATCTGGCCTAAACCGAAATTGGACTGGCTTCTTGAGTTTCTGACATACCACGCACTGCTTTACTATGAAAGTGTTTCTTTGCACCTGATGACCGATCAAACGGATATCATCGGTGCAATACGAGTGACCACATGGAAGCGGGATCTCTGGAGGTCTAATAATGCAAATTGGACAGTATTTTAAGTCTTTGCGTACCTCAGACTGCTTATACATCTTGGAAGTGAGTATAAGATGTTGTCGGGCGACGCTGGTAGGATTAGTAGATTGGCTTGCTGAGGCTAGAAGGAGCTCGTTTTCCAAATATGATTGAGAGCTAACACACAGGTTACAGGCTTGAGCCGCATTACGCCAAATATGTCTATAAAGAACTTTAAAAACGTCTTGGAATGAGAAACCTGTAAAAGTTAGAAGATATAGCCTTTCTGTCACTTGCAATGACTATTTTAGGGGGCGGAGAAGAATGAATCTCATCTGTGCATTAGATAAAGCCTTACTATGTGCTCCCGCAGGGTATGCATGCCTCTTCATTGCAGATAATAAGAATTCCAACGCTTTGCCTTTCGTATTGACTAAATCCCTTTTGAAATTAGTTAGAAATGCGACAATTCTTTTATCAGACTCCGTCGGGATTGTATTATATCTACGTGACGCCGATATTGGGTCAAACACGGCGTCTTTCATAAGACAATCGTAGCTGGCCTCAAACGTATATATCAGGTTACGTGGATCCATTGCCGTATTCTTGTTACGTTTGACCTTTCTGGAAACTGAGCATTGATTTAAGAGTATGCTCCTGAGTGTTGGACATTGCCGTTTCCTTTGCATTACTCCTTTCGACGAGAGATTCTCTATAAAGAGCTCAGAAAACACCCTATTGAGACAAACTCCTGTTTTATCCAGGATACCGGATTCAATCTGATGCTGAATCTCTTTCGGTGATTTCGGTCTAATGTTGTTTTCAGACTTGGCTGCTGCTTCCACCTCGCCATCAACTACAACAACAAGACGTGGTAGGATATTGACACCAGGATCACTGTTTGTTGATGCATGTGCTAAAATCCACACAGACAGATACTCTGTTAAATGCTCAACAGATGGGAAGCTTGAAAGCATGATACATACAACATCAAAGAAATGACTAAGTAGTCGACTGTAAACAGATGCAAGTGGGTAGGGCTTTTGGTATCCTTTGAGCCACCCGATACTCTCTCCACTATTATGATTATCCAATCCTATACGCTTAGGATTGATCGGACCATGTGCAAGAATCACTTGCGATTGTGCACGCTTACTCGACAACTCCGTTCCGCGGCATAAGTGCAAAGTCACGCCATACTCATCCAATGGAGGGAGTTGGAGTGACCCTACACCTTCCCCCATATTCATGTCTGCTACACTACCAATGACGAACAGCATGGTCGGGGTAGTCTTCTTATTTTGGCAGTCCAAGATCTCTGCTAGGAGTGGAGTGACGTGGATGGTGAGAGCGTCACCTTGTTGTTTGAATGTAATCCATCTGTTTTGATTCATTGAGATATAGCTAAAAACCTTAGACAGTAGCTGCCTTGAATGTATATTCTTAAAAATTTAATAACCGGCAAGAGATATAACATAGCTTATAAACTCTATTATACCATTTAAGTAAGACTATATATAGCTTGATAACTAAGAACATCTTCTGGGTCCAATTTAGAAGGTCTCTGAGGATTGGCGTTCCCAACGGATAGCTAAAATACCAATACATTCTTTCCTCATCCAGTATACTTAGCTTTTGGCAACTGTGGTGGGAACCCAGCGCTTTGACTTTCGTGGCCCTGTCTGATTCATCATGAGACTGGACTGTTCAAGAGTCAAGCACCTCGCTTCAGGGACAAATATATAGGCAAAGCCAAGACTCAGGACACATAAAGAACCCCACAGGAAGAAGGCACAGGACTGTTGGTGCCCATGATTCTTTCCCGTGACATACGGGGACGTAGCCGTGATAATAAGCTTGAAGAACCACTGACCAGCGATGCCGTAGCCAACTGCATGAGACCTATCCATCGGGTGGAAGATCTCTCCAACAATCACCCAAGACGTAGGCCCCCAACTGGATGCATAGAAGAAAACAAACATTGCCATCATTGCGATTTGTGCGTTGATAGCCCGGCTGTTATTTGGCATCCATCCAGTACTCTCATGACGTCCTTCATCAATACCAACAGTAACGCCAACAATAGCAATGATAAAGTGCGATGCAATCATACCGCAGGTGCCAACCAATAGAACGTAGCGTCTGCCAAAGTGGTCGACTGTCCAGAGAGATAAAGGCGTTGAGCAGACATTGACGATTGCCAGAATCAGAGTAATAAGGAGTGGGTTGTGAATAGATTCAGACGACTCAAGAAATCTGTTCGTAGAGAGTAAGATGAAGGTGATTCCTGACCTGAGATACAGAGTGTTAGACTATTTGTCGGTCTAGTATAGAGCAGCCTTCCCAGGTGAGATGTGACAAGAACCGGGGTAGGGGTCAGTTACCATTCATGGACCATATGCATCGAAATGCCTAAAAACCATCGAGGAACAGGAGGCTCACTGCAGGACCGAGCGAGGGCCTTTACCCAACGCGATACCCATTGCTGGAACGAAATGATCCACGGTTTCGGTCTTTGCCTCTCTAAAACCACTTCAGAAAGTTCAACCTGAAGGCTCGGTGAATCAATCGACAGTCCACGTAATCGCTCCAAGCTTCGGCAAGCTTCATCCAGTGAGTCGATATGGACAAGATAGCGAGGTGACTCCGGCATGAGATAGAATTCTAGTACTACCAGACAGGACCAAAGAAACTGGATTCCAATAAGGATTCTGTAAGCGGCAGGTTCATGGTAGTCATCGATTGCGTAGACAATGATTGTCGCTGCCAGGTAACCGATCGTGATGCACCACTGGAAACCAGCGATACAGCCTCCCCGAACCTTGTGGTGGCACTAGAATGACAAGTTAGTAATCTATAAAAGTCGCAACTAGACATCTGCCAAGTGTGCGTGAGTCATTGACTACTAACAGATTCTGACATGTACAATATTGTGCCTGTTGTCAAGATTCCCATTCCACATCCAGCAATAAAACGTCCTGCGACGAATGCGCCGAGAGCATCGCTTGATCCAACACCAACCATCATCTGCACGATGACGCCAACCGAGTAAATAGCGGACCCAACAATAACAGTCCTGCGGCGTCCAAAGGATTCTGCACCGTATCCACCGGCAACAGATCCCAGTAGTGCGCCACAGAAAAGAATCGGGAGGATAAGACTGATATAGTCGTCTCTAAGGACCAAGATTGTTGAGCTTTCGACGATGTCAATGAAGGCTCTAGAACGAACTATTCCATTGATGCTGCCATATTCATACCCCAATAAAAGACCGGTAACGCTGGCGAAAGACGTAACAAGGATGCTTTGGGGGTTGGATGAGCAGTCAAGATCGGCAGGATCCAAGGCTAGCTTCAAGTAACGCGTGGTTTGGCCAGGGTATATGGTTATGGTTCCCGTTGTCTGTGAGATTCTTCCACTTTCAGACATATTGAAGGTTGGGCGTGATGATTGTTCGTCGTATAGTGGTACTGATAGAGACAAATAATTTTGTTCTGCAGTGGAAACGGGCCCTACCACTTTCATATATACTGATCATTCATCCAAGGGTATCACTTTGTTTGTATCCTGACCGCATTGCTTTAGTGTCCCGTGAGTCATTGCTGTAGGTCTAAAGCTAGAGTCTTGGGCTTGTAACGGCAGTGATACAGAGAGTAATACATAACACGAACTTAAACGACCGTATAACTGAGTACGGTATAGAGGATCGTTAAGGTAAGCGAAATATGTAATATTGCAAGATTTGTAACATTTTGTATTCTCGTGATGCAACTGTTCAGGCTGCAGAAGAACATCTATACGTAGAATTGCGTCATACAACAAGTAAGATTAGCTTGCAAAAGCGCATGGTATAAAAAACATAGTAATATAAGCAGCGATTAGCGAATTTATCGGTTTCAACTCAGGTTTTACATAGCTTAGAATAATAGAGGGATCCAGCTTTACTATTTAACACTATCTAGACACTTCCATATCGTTTTGATCTATTTTCAGTAGTATCTGCTAACATAACTCCGCTTGCCTTCCTGGCTGCCAAAGCTAAACCTCGGGGCCCTTGAGATCTTTCAAGCAGCCAGAGATGCTTTGGGACTTAGCATTCCATTGTGACTAATATAGGAAGGATAATACTGACATTTGACGGTGGAATCCTTTCGCCTGTTGCTGCTTGGTAGAACAAATGGCCCTTGAAAGTTAGTTTTTTTGGCTTCAAAGGGCAGATAAAAGCAGTAAATTCACGACACCAGTAGTCTGCGGCTCTTTGACTTGGCCAGTGCGTTGATGGGAAGCTGTAACCAAGATCCATTACTGTCCCTCTGGTTAGTAGTGATCTTAGCGAACGGTTCCTAAACAGTATACCTAATTTGACCGTTCCAGTCAGAGAGACACGAGTCTCCTCAATTCGTAAACCTGAGCGCTCTCCAGAAAGATATCTATAGGCGCCAATGACCTAGTTCCATTATTAGAGTTGGCCTGTTAGATGGTAGAAAAGAGGACAAAACTCGAAAATTGTAGGTCACATTCATACCTGTGAGATCGAACTGGCAAGTTCGGTTTCACTTAGAGGCCCAAGTTGAAGGAGGTTGAGTTCTAGGTACTCTTGGATGAGAATCTTGTCTTGAATATTATCAAATATGCAGAGTATTGCTGCAATTCCTTTATGCGTAGCCTGCATTATGTCGATAAACTGCGCCGACACGCTTGCACGAGCTGCAACAAGGGCTTTGTTGCGTTTGCTTTCCATTAGTGTCCCTTTCGTCCCAGGTAGCTCCTTAATAGTGGTATAGAATTCTGTTGGCAGCTGCCCGTAATACGCGGTAAAACATACAGAAATTCGTCCTGTAGGTGGTCTGGTTTGACGCTGTATGTTGACAACAGTAGGTGCGAGGCGCGGGGAATTCATATTGGGATACAAAGATGATTTTGAAAGCCACTTTGCTCAGTTTTAGATAATTAATTAATATGTCTTTGACTTGAGACTGTATCGTAATTTGACATAGCTGTTATACTATTACTGCTGGGCGTCCAGCATAAAGGGAAGGTTTAGTAAACTGTTGCAACGCGCGTATATTTTGTTTTATTAGAACAGGCCTCGTGGCCAACACCATTTATAGTATATAAGTGTTAGTTTCACTTAGAAAGCTTTCAATTACAATAACCTAAGCTTAGGGCATGACTGTAAGAACATCGCGTTCTCTTCAGCGAGATACTGCCACTCTCTAGATCCCCTACACACGATATCGAAACCGCCTGTGGCTTTCCGCTGAAAAAAGATCTGGCTATCCAGCTGGTCAAATGATGGAGAATGATCCCCTACAGCCATGATTTGGAGGGATCTTATCCCCTTCTCACCAAAAGCCCACTCAACAAAAGAACAAAACTCTTCTTTCAGGCTAAAGGTTTCTCTTTCACAGCAGTAGTGGTTGAAGATCACATGTCGGATTTCATGATTGGATTGGGCATTGAATCTCCGGGGCTTTTGTGCTTTTGCTCCTGTCTTTTGCCATACCCATACTTGCTGATGCCATGGCAGTACATAACCTTGGCGAATGTGAATGAAACTAAGACTCGATTTTGATGCAAATGGGAGAAGCATGTTCTTCTTTGTTTCAGGCACAGATGTTAGTGACGTTACTGACTCAATTAAAGGAGTACCTTATCGGCACATACGTACCAGTGTGTGAGGGTCATTGATCAGTCCAACAGCCTCCAGATCCAGTATCCCCAGAAATTCTTCCCCGAATGGCGCAGCCAACACTCTCCTTTCGGGTTCTTCAGGAATGTTTTCCCATAGTCCATCCAGAACGCACTGTCGTAAGGTTGCACGATGGTTTGCAATTGCACTACTGAACTGGCCGCCAGGAAACCACGGCGCTGACACCAGCAAGTAGAGTTCTTGAAGTCCTGTAAAGGATGCAAGAAATTCTTCAATCGTATCATCTCGAATTCCCACCTCTGGTGATTTATCTCCGGCTGCAATTAGCTCGAATGTAGTGATCTCCAGTTTCACCCTCGATGCTGTAAGATGTTCCAAGAATTCACACCATCCGTAGCAACCCCGAAGTTTCAATACTCTCAGCACACTGAAATCGATGGCCAGGGCCAATTTCGGTCCGATAGCTGCTTCGGATAAACCCAATTCCCGGAGTTCTGGGAAAATAGCGCCCCCAGCAATCGGACTCAGATGGAGGACATCACCGAGCAAGGGGCAGACGTCAGGCGTCCCGTTTCCATAGCGGAAGGAACGTCCGGCAGAAGTATCCCATTCAATGAAGTCTAGCTCCAGGGCCTCAAGATGCTTCTTGTTGATGTCTACAACGCAGGACAAGGCGAATAAATCTTCTTCGTGAGGTGCTTTCCAGGAGAGCCTTCTGAGACTCTTGAGCCCCTGCAGGCTTAACTCTGATCTTTGCTCGCAACCCGAAGTCAACCAGAAAGGGTCGCTACGATAGCATTGCCAGTCTGTGATTAGATTTAAGTTTCTGAGATTGCTCTGGCATTTGTTGATTATGCCTTCAGGTCCCAGCACACTCGCCGGGATGCAAGTTCCCATGTCCCAACTATAGAAAACGTAAGTATAACATGAACTTTCACCCTATTCCTCACAAATTGATACCCATACCTGAATGTGATTAGCTGGTTGTTATGGAGTGATGCCAGGATTGTCTCAGCAGCATTGGCGAGAATCTCAAAGCTTTCAGTATGTCGAATTATTGGGGATTCAATGGAGCTAGTAGATTCATCGCTAGACCAGCTGGAATCATCGAAAAAGTCAGGTTCGTGATACAGGTCTTGGTATCTATCTTCGCTGAAGTGTGGACATCTGTGTAGTTGATGGAGGTCGAAATCTGCCCGGAAATGAAGATACTTAGTCAATTGCAATGAGGTCTTGGCCGTGTTAAATGATGGCAATTCGTGAATTGTATATAGATGTCCAGACCTAATCTCGGGTTTTATCACTACAGATGACCAAAAGGTAGGCAAGGCCGCATCTCTGATACGTTTGGACACCTCAGTAAGTGACTTAAGATCTCGGATAGATGTGATCTGCCGTTGTCAACGAACCGTTTGTAGGAAAGAATTTGGCTTAAGAACCCAACATTCTCAAATATAATACCCAGTACTTCAAGAGGTAGCTCAGAGAGATATAGGTTCCTCTCCTCCTGCAATATTGGAATATTGTGCTCCATGGCGAACTGATAAAATTACTCTACCACTGCGGGATAAGACACGGAATCGTAATCAGGGAGAGCTAGTCAAGGAGGACTAAATCTTAACTTCACTTCTATAGGCAAGCATCTAAATAAATAAGTAAAGATATTATTAGTAGAAATACAGTATTATTTTAAATTTCAAGAAGTATTATTAACATTTTACAATTTCTCCTTCCCAATTCTTTATTTTTCCTTATTTAGCTGCCTTAACACTTTCCTTTCCCACTGTAAATCATCCATTATACTCTGGCATTACATTCGAATATTACATCGAGGTCAGAGTACCTAGGTATTGTGCAAGCATCCTGACTATGAGCTCAAACTGATATGACAAGATTACGGAAATCTTGATACATTGCCGTTCTAAAAAGGGAGATGCTTCAATAACTCCAATAGTCTCATATCCAAGATCAAGGCGGGCTTCTTTCAAACGGCGCTTGATGGCACTGAAAGCTAATTGCCCGGCATTAAACACCAGCTCATAGCTTGTTCCAGATAGAATATCCTCTTTAGATATTATAAGAATTGGACCGTGAGTCATGCACGATGTATGATATCCTATATAGGGTTGCTTGGGAGCATCCATACTGCTAATAATACTGCTGTCAGTTTGGCTTATCTGTATGCATGTCGAGGTTCCAAACCTGTTTCATTAACCCTGTGTCTCTAACTAATTGTTAGGCTGTGGTAAATTGCAGGAGCCTACCAGGATGATAGTAGAGCATGTAAATTTATTTGTAGTAGGGCTCTGCTAAGGGAAGTCTGAGTCCACAGTCACTCACATATGTAAATACATTTGTGCTCTTTTTATTAAGTCTATTGCAGTACCAGCTACGTAATAACAGTTCAGTAAAACAACATATAACAAGCTCAGTTGTTTTCGTCGAATTAAAGCGAAAGAGCATTATATGTCATCTAGGGTGCGTTTGCCTCCTTGCCCGTGCCATAAATGATGTTTTTGACTTCGAGGCCGAGAGGGGTTGACACTCCAAGCCCGCTTGGGCATTGCGCTTGGTTGCTGACAGTAATATCAAGTTGACATATTTCATCAACACCGTATTTACAGGTTGGGTCCACAATGTTGTATAGAACATGGTGCGTAGCTACCCAGCTGTTTGGGGATTGCAGACAATTGGCTAGGTAGTTCATGCTATTCGCTGCAGCTAAAGGTAGTCTCCCATCTTGAAGTAAAGGGACACAATAGGAAGGATCGACCACTTCATATGTCATCAAGACTGCTCCTCCCATAGAAGGCGCTTCCAAAGCTGATTTGCCAGTTACTAAAAAGTTCCAGGCGTCATATGAAATATCGTAAGCGCCTCCCGATGAATCGATTTTAAATAAATATACTTCACGTCTCTCCTTAGTTACCTTGATGCATATGTCATCACATCCAACAGAGGGCAGGCCAATATGCAACGCGATTGGTGTTGATCTTACACCCAAAGAACACCAACAGAGCTTGAAAACTGGTCATGTGGAGTAATGGGTTTCTTAGCAGGAGTAATAAAACTATATCTATTAGAGGCCATAATAAAAATAAATTTTAATTAATTAAAGTATTAAACAAGGGAGAAATACTATAGCTTTGTATTTTAATATATTCTTAAAATAGCTATTCATCGTAGCTATAAGTCTTAAGAGCGTTTTTTATAAGCATTAAATGCTCTTCCCATCTTTTCTTAATAATAGGATACTCTTTAATATCTTTCTCAATCTTACTATACTCTTCGAGAGTTTTCATTTCTAACTCCCCAAGAAACTCTTTTGCAATGTGATCAAACTCCAGAGGATGGTCCTCAAATTGCCTGTTGCCCGGCAGAGACTTATCCTGCTTCCTAAGGAAACGGAGACTGTTCTCTGCAGTATCATTTAATTCCACAGTAATTCCGCCTGATAGTCCAGATTCCCTGTGCGTTATAAGGTTCCTTTCCTTCTCATTCTTAGGCGCCCCAGATAGCTTCTTTAGTTTCGGGAGAATAAAATCATCTAAGACAAAATAGTTCTTCTTATTATTCTTCTCAATAAAGCCATAGCATGACAGCAAATCGTCATTAGTATATTGCTCGTTATAATTCCAACAGACCTCGTCCCCAGTGTTATAATTTCGGGTTGCTCTGAACTCATAGTAGTCTTCAGAAAGCTCCATATGGCAACCGTCGGATGCATGATTGAACATTTCTGCCAATGGCAGCATGACCTGGATTACTTCCTCGTTAATGCCTCTGCACATAAGCATTCTAGTCTGAGCAACTATCCATGCCTTCTTGAACTCCTCTTCCTTGATGTCAATATTCTTTTTCTTCTGACTCAATTTGGTCTTCGTCCAGTCGCCAGTATACATGGCTTTAACATCGGCCGCCAAGTCGTTGGTTTGGCGGGGCAAAGCTTTGATAACATTATCTGGCCATGTCAAAACACTATCTCTTAGAAGCTCATCAGGGACTTGATCAAGGAAGCACCACGCGTTCTTCTCCTTCTTTCGAATACTCTTGGCGATCTCTAAAGCGTAGTAAGATTGAGCTTCGCAGCCCGGATATTCATCTTTAATTTCTGCTGATATATCGCTACTTGTATATGCTGATTTACAAGGAACTTTAAGAACTACATCACCTTTCTGTCCTTATTAGATAAACGCCGTAAACATTAAGATACTACGTTATGGTTACATACCTTAATATTCCCTGTTGCAACAAAGCCTGTCTTGTTATTGTTAGTCATATAAGGTTTAACCTTTGTTAAGATAAAGCCTTCTGCCATTGCCCAATTAACAAGATCTTGAAGGGTTTTCATACTTAGTAAATTTTAAGTAATAAAATATAACCTTGAAAATTAATTATAAATTTAAAGGTTTAAATACTTATAAGATATTAAGAAAGTAAAAAAAGAATTTTTAAAATATATATTTTAAGAATATATATATAATTTAAGTCTTATATAAATAATTATTTAATTATAAATATTAAAAATAAACGTAATTGCTTTTTATAAGTCTCTAAATACAGAATATTACTAAATCACACACTAAACTCTCTGTAATAGGGCCATGCAGACGTTCCCTCCCAGGCGTCATATCCAAACCTCACTGCCCTCTAATAATTGCAAGTTACAGAGTATCCATAGATGCCATTCTGCGTCACAGCACAATAATGGTCAAGATGCCGTTACTTGTGTCCATGAATGGCATAGCCAAGATCTTTGCTACACTTTCTAGAAGCCCCCAGAAGCCCACGAACGGATGATGTCCACTAGAGTGTTGTGGCACATTTTTAACATGCTTGTCTTAATCGAAAATGAGCCACACTGCAAGTCTAGGCGTCCCCTTTCTTGCCACTGATAGTCGGACCAATGATCCGAAGTATCAAGGCGCTGGATAATCGTCATTACCCATGCACCTAATGCTCAAGAGATGAAAGAGATGCATCAAAGGGCCAGGCGTCCCCAGCGCTCTGATGTATTTTTCGTCTACGTATCTGAAGACAAGCAATACTTATCGGAGTGCTTTTGTCCACATATGCACCAGTGTGGACAAGAGCTCCCCCCAACATTGAGACCTTTCGCTAATCAAAAGAATTGCAACATAGTTGCTTGAGCCCCCGGTAGTACCAAAGATATCTGCAACTGACACGAGAGCCATAGTGGACACATCCCCAGTACCCTCACAAACCAGCAAAGGTCACTGAACAGGGGCCTTCAGATGGTGTAAACCCCCAGATCGAAACATGTCGAGTTGATACGGTGCCCGAATGCGATTGAAGCATGTCGATCGTGGAGCTGAACAGAGATATATAACAAAATGAAAGGAGTTGGTGGCATCGTTCAACCTCAGTGGCCATGATGCTGAAGAGGGAAGTGGTGATTATGATGAAGAGGATTACAAATGAAAGCGGTTGACTATTGCCTCTCGGATGCAACATTGGGATGTTCAAGTACACGAGAGTCGCATCTGGAGTAGCGGTGTTCTTTCCTGTGCACCAGTCTGCCTATGACGGCAGGAGGGCTTATCTGCTGCACGGTAGGTGCCACCATAAACGTATCGGTGCTTCATTTCCAATTGGATCTGGAGCGAGGCGAGGTACCGCCAGTATTGTGTCGCGCTGCTGTATATCGGATGTCGGATGGGGCGGTCTCGGGGACGTTGGGGATAAAAACGTATTACGACTTCGTAGGGAAGTTGGACTCGACTGGAAGTGGTTGTCAGAGGAATGGTTTCGAAGGAACTGGCTCATCTAGTGTTTTTTTCATCAGCGTCGACGGCACAATGGACCAGTAACTTTCTGTCGTAACTCACCGGCGTATAGAAACGATGGTTCGGCTGGCTTATGGGTCTTGGTGGAGGGAAAGGGCCTCCCTGATGACGAGGTTGAACATGCCGATGATGGACTATCGAAGGCGTCATGGCTCATCGGTGAGCAAGCTTGAAGGCCTACACAAGAGTAAGCTGATGAACCGTTGTTTAGAAGCCATTGTTTGAATGGTCTTTGGGACAATTTGAACCGCCGTGAACTGACATGATCTCTCGACTGATCCACGTACTTGCCAACGCAATGCGCAATGAGATGTAAGAGACAGTTTGTTGCATGAAGTGGCTGCGGGCTCGGCTCGGCTCGGCTCGGCTCGGCTCGGTCAAGTCTAGTAGAGAAAGGTTTGAGGGGGTTAGAAGAGGTATAGAAGTGCGCAGAAAGGAATGTTCATTCAATCAAGGAAAGGCTTGAAGAACCTCGCGTGTAAAGCAAATGTGACGAGTGGTGACGCAGGTTCTCGGGTCAATCTCAACGTTGACATGATCTTGGAAACAAAACAGGGTAGAAAGACTACTTCGATGCCGCTCCCCACCAACACACAGACTCATCCGGCCGGCCTGAACTGTGTGCTGTGACCATGTCTATCCACCGGGCCAGCCAGCGTGGACATAGAGAAGCAGCATAAAATGGGAGTGCGGGGGCGGAAGGGACAACATTGGGAAACACGGAACATTCGACAAAATGGAATCTCACGTACCATTGCTTCCGCTTCACGACTGTGAAGTGACAGATTAAGATTGATGCAAAGCCTTTCAGGCTAGAGACAGGGTGTGTTGAGATGGCATATCAGTCCTCGGCATGAGGCACGACCGACTTCAATGCCGCTCGATGCATCGACAGACTACCAGGCTAAGAGCAAGCTCAATCAGCCTCGAGTCACAGTATCCACGACGAGCAACATATCAGTCTCGGTGCCATTGCCAGGGAAAGATAAGCCTCAGTCTGACGATCTTGGGTCAGGCCTACGAAGCGAGTTTTGACGGTTGCTGTAGTGGCGGGGATTTCGGACCATCTTTATGTTGGAGCCAACAAATGGTGACAGTTGTTGGTTGTAAGTGTGATATCCACAACTTACGGACTAGCTTGCGAGGCAATACGGAGTGATCGGCATTATTACTGGGAGCGCAGAAATTCCATTCGTCATCGGACGAGCGGAGTAATTGTGAGACTGCCTGACCGTGTCATACGACCTTGTTGAAACCATGATTTTTACCGCATTACGAGGATATTTCTGTTGGTTCTGGGGTTCAAGATATTATGTTATCATGGAAAGTGGTGTCATGCTTTATTACAGGGCGTACAGGTTCAGGGGCTTCACATACACACCCAATTGAACCCAGCCCGTGCCTGCCGATGTAGATCTTTGCTATTCACAGCTATAGTATCACTCTAGCGACCTTTCCGCAAACCGCTAGCGTCTGGAGCTAACTGTCACACAAAGCGGGGTAGCGAAAAGATCTCCTGATCTCCCTACAAACTCGGTCTCGTAGATTCTTCCCGTTCCCCGGGGAAACGGAAACCAAAGTGGTGTACTCCGTAGCTACTAGCTAAAAATAAGCGTGCGTGTGTCAAAAATATGAGGGTGGCGATACTAAAGACGCCGCCAATCTGCTCCTTGTGAAAGAACCTTTGGTCAAAACGAAGGTACAAGACGAAGACCTACAACAACGCTATTATTGGGAAGTTTCTAATTTCGTTCATAGATTCATATCTCATTTTTAGCACCTGGGTCTTACATTCATCGAGTAAGTTCAACGCAAGGTTTCTGCTCTGGCATCCCTGCCCGCTGATGATAAGCGAGACCCGTTCTTGCCATTGTGTAGTAGACACTGGTGCCTAAATTATACATGTCGCTTGGATGCAGTACTCAAGTATGGATACATAACATCATGTTTGCAATTGTTTCACAATTTCGGGGCTGTAATAAAGTCAAATTTAGCTAATGCAACCTATGTAAAGATTTTTAGAGCAGCCCGCAATCAGGCCCTTGATCCCTGCTATGACAAGTCGGGAGCTTGTTGCTTGCAACCAATGGGAAGAATTAAAAAAAAAGTCAACGATAACATCGCAACAGCGTAGTGCATGCATCCACATTGAAGTCGCGAGACTACGAGACAAACTGTATCAATTTTCTCTAACCATACTTAGCGGCACTCTATAGAAGAGCGTAGCAATACGAGTAACTCTATATGCTAGTCAAGTTTATACGCGTAAATCCAGAGCAGGCACTGCTATAATTAACTTGGCTCTGACAACCTCGGCAATTTCTTTATTGACGTTGATTTGCGGGGGGGGCTGGGGTGAGAAACTCAGAGTCCCTTGGTACTGATGCTGTCAAGAGCCTCAACGTCAGTGTCGAGACAGCTTGGTTTCTCACTGTATGATCGCAAGTTTTCTCCAACAACTGGGACGCCCGGGTTAGTACATAGACATCAGCAGATTGCTCCAGAATTTGACTTACTGTACTGTTCAGTGCTGTAACTCAGCATATCTTTTAAAAGTTCGCTTAGAGATGCCACCTCAGCCTGGAACTCTAAATTAGCCACACCAATTTTGCCAACAATACGTTCAGCCTCATTTATCTCAGCCTCAGCCTCAGCTTCGCTGATATTATTTTTTGGGTCTACAAAGTAGATAACTGTAATTAAAGCAGAGCATGACATTACGTGAAAATGCTCTAGCATCAGTGTCACAAACTCTAGATCAGCGCTTAACCAGATAAGATTGGTGGTACTTGAGGTTGTAGTGAGAAACCTTTGCCTCCAACGGAAGCAGGAATAGGCTTCAAGAATGCCACTATCTGTTGCAAATATATGGAGCTGCGCTGGCCCGTTAACATATGGGCTCATAGGCATATTATACGGTCCTTCAACATCGATTGTCTCCATCTTTGGTTCCGCAGGGACTAGTAATACAGCATTGTATGATTCGTTGGAGTTATAAATACGCTCTGTCCACGCAACTCGGACCGGCCTGCCATTGACTTTAAAGTAGACATTAGTTTGGTTATTTGCAACAGTACGCCTGAATTTAAGCCAGCCATTGTATCGAATCGACCCTGATATTACTTTTGGACTGTTGCGGGACTGGAGACAGGTCTGTGGATTCACTGTTTCTCGCGGTTTCACTTTTAGGTTCGCAGCAAGGAGCCAAAGCCCAAGAACAACAAGAATCATGCCAAAAGGTGCCGATATGTTAAACCCTATGCAATGCACCATGAGAAAAGCCGTACATGCCACACCCAGCGCGCAGTGACGCGACGGAGAATCCATTGACTTTCGCTCAACTGGAGTTACCATCAGGGAGCTTAGCACAAGGTATGACTGCAACCACTTGTTAGCTCATTGCTGGCAGCGAGATTGGGTCTTTCATACAAAGTATCCAATGAATATCAGTGTTAAGTCTACCCAAGTACCTGGTATCACCCATTTCAGTACCAACTACAGCCGAATCGGTAGGGGACCCTCATACTTATCTGTGATGTTGTAAACAGCGATAGCCATACATGCAATACTGCTTCATACCATACTAGCCAAGCGTAGAGTTCGTGAAGCCATGATGTCTGTTGCCTACTGTGGCGTAATATGTGAACAAGAAGGACGTCTGGGGCAACAGAAATCAACAGTGGCAGCATATTAAGAAGCGACAGCTGCCCAGCTCGATAGCTCATACTTTTGAGTGGCAAGTCACCCTTATTCGCCTGCAGTATGGCAATAAGGTTCTCGATTATAATGACATTTGAAATGAGGAGCCGCGTTACTCTTGGTGGCGCAAACCCCGAGTAGTTTATGTTGTCTGACTCTAATAGTGCGGCGTGATGTGATCGGATACTTTTCTTGCATTGCTCAATCCATGAGATCAGTAGTCTCGAAATAGCCCCCTGGTCTTGAGAAGCCTTTCGGTCATTATGAAGCCTCTCATTGTTTGATTCCCTTACCTCTTCCACAGAAGGCTCGCTTCGAGGAATGTTAATCTTGTCAACATAAATTCGCAGACAGTGTGACCGAGACAATAGCAAACCAGTAACTATATTAATAAATAGTATTATAAGCCAAACAAATGCAAATCTCATCCTGTAGTGACTGTTTTGAGGATGGTGACGTGCTTATATACTCATCCCGCCCACCGCGAAATAACCCAACAGAGTCTTGCGCACAAATAGACCTCAAAATAGACTTCATGTGCAGGATCTAAATCGGAACCTGTGACGCATCATGCCTTGATTTCTGACGATTGAACTTCGACATTGGTACTAGTGGAGTTACCATAGAATTGTTGACTAAAACAGCTGGTTCGACCATTTCTTGAAACATATGATCAATGACTGAACTCTTGAGCTGCCGAACGAGAAATCCCCGGTTATAAAGGAATGTTGTTGCAGAGATAGTAAACAATTCTTCACTGAAGTGTACAGGATGGACGTCTAGGGTCAGGACATGAGGTGAGCAGCATTCGCCTAGGCTGACCCTTTCTCGGAAGTTCTCATCATGTTCATCGATCTGATGAGGTGGACTGGGAGTAACGAACCCTGTCAGAAAGCGCACAGTCTTTTCCAAGCTCTTGTGAAGGCCGTCGGGCGCATATAAGAACAGGGTAACCTGGCTATCGGGATGAGAGAAGAACTGGATGTATTGAAATTTCATGCTACAGGTGAATGTGTGGAACACATAGGACATGTCATGGATGTTAAATATTATCGAGACTCCTTCAGTAGTCAGAGGATACCTTGAATCTTTAAAACTGAGTTTATATATGTTATTCCTTAGTACTACCTTGAAGTTTTCTTTTCGCGTTCTCTATGTATTTCGCTCGCCTCTTTTCGAATTTAGTAACATACTCCTCTCCCATTAGAGCCGCAGCTCTATAGCCCCAGCTAAGCAACTTGCTGTCTTTCATACCGTCGTTGTGCTGTGTAGTCCTGTCGTGTTTCCTATTGAAGCCAACCCGAAATACTCCACGAGATATTGCTTCTATTGTGACGAAGGCCAATGAATCAGGCAACGGGAATTGATTATTTGCAATATACCACCCTAGTAAGTGCAACGTGTTCTTCTCGCATGTTTCCTTAGTTCCAAGAGAAAGAACTTGTAATAGAGTTAGACCACGCTCTATTCCTTGATCGCCTGCTAAGATAACACGAGGCGTAATAGTAGTAGGGTTTTCGATTCTACAAATAGGCCAGTTCTGGTTATCAAGTCTAACAATGAAGTCTTCGTCCGGTACCTTGGATAGTAAAGAATCTTCTTCTGTTTTGCCGCTCACTGTTGCTTTAGCCCCCTTTCCCTGCCCCGCCTTCTTTGGTTTCGCTTTGTTGCTCTTTATTACTGATTTCGTGGTTGGCTGTTTTGTACCCGACGAAACATTCTTTTTCCGACGGGGGCGTTTACATGCCTGAATTACCTCTTCATCAGAGTCGGATGATTCAGGAGTCTTCCTTTTGTTTGTGTCTTTGGTTGACAACTGTTTTGGACTTGTAACCCTCTCCTCATCAGAGTCAGATGATTCAGAAGTCACCCTTCTGTTTGTGTCTTGATTTGACAACTGTTTCAGACTTGTAACCTCCCCGCCTAAAAAGTGCACCTGTTGAATTATGGTCTCTAGTAGACCTTCAATTTTGGTAGAAGGATTCCAGTGCCAGGGGCTTGTGGAATGCTCCTCAAATGGAATGCGGTCTGTATTGGACTGATCAAGATAGCTCTCTAACCTTTGGTGCGTGCTCATGTTAATCCCAGGTGAGTGCCTTACGAGCAGCTTACCGGCCTTGATGCTGGTTGCATTGCTTTGGGAATCTCTGCCTTGTGAAGCTCTTTTCCCTTCAAGGTTGAAAGAAGATCGTAATGGTTGAAATACACCCTCTGCTGGTTTAGAAACAGACCCAAGGTCATTTGTAAGTGTTCTAGATTGCATCATGGTATTTCGCTTATTGCCTGTGCTATCTGCAAGATTTTGGGCATTTGCACTATCTAGTAGTTTCTTGACGTCTGGGTTCATCTTCACTCCTTGTGGATCTAATCCTGGCTGTCTTGTGTGTTGTTTCGCCGGACAAGGCGTTGTTGGCGATGGAGGGCCTGAGTCATGCGGAGAAAAGTCACCTGACGGATCTGAGGAATTCCGCGAAATGAAAGATGAAGGAGAGTCAGTGGGCGAACTAGAATCAGATGAAATTGTCAACGATGAGAGAGGGGTGGACGGCTTTTGTAGTGAATGACTCTGACCTCCTCCTTGCCCTTTTGGACTGATACAAACTACAGTATCGCACGATGAGGGAGACGATATATATATTGGCGAGTGTCGGGGATTCTTCTTTGGATTGACTAGCCCTCCAACATTGTCCGATTCACTGCTACCTTTGGTTTGTAAATAAACCAGCCTGCTTGGTGCTTGCCCTGATGTCTGTTGCTGGCTAGCCTGGGACTGGGCGTTGACGGACTGGGCTATTGCTTCTGTCAAATCCTTTCTAAGCTCATCAGCCTCAAACCTGAGATTAGTAATTTCTCTCTCGAGTGCCTCTTGCTCAGCTTCCCCTTCCTTCAGCTGTTGACAATGGGACTCTGCAACTGCTTGAGACTTAGCCTCTTCATCCCGAAGCTTCTTTTGGGCCTCTTTGAGTTTCTTGCGCAGTTCACCCAAAGGTTCGAGCTCATATTTCCTTTTAACCTCTCCTAGAGTATATTTATCAAATGCTTCTTGTTTCTCCTTCTTAACTTGCTTCAGCTGCTCCTGAAGTCGGCATACGCTTGAATTCATCTCATTGTATTGCTTTTTCAACGTATCGACCTGAACCTCTGCATCACTTATCTTGTTCCTAAGGCTTTCATTTTGTTCCTTCACCCTTACTACCTCCGTCTTGCTCTGGTCTATTTGGGCCTCCAGATGGGTTTTATCATCTGAACCTTGCTCGTGATTGCGCTTCATTGAACTAAGCTCCTGTTGAACTTTTATCTTTGCACTGATCTGTTCTTGGCACTCTGACTGTGCATTGTTGAGTTGTTTCTCTAATCCCAAAACCTTCTCTTTCATATCCTCTATGGCCTTGGAGAACTTGGAGTCCTTACCCTCGATTTCCGTCACATTCATCAAGCCCCTTTCCTCAGCCTTAGCTAGTTTTTCTTTAAGCTCTTTGGTATCATTCAAGCTCTTTTGCAAATATTTCGAAACCTCATTTATGGCAGTGGAGATGTCCAGGTTATGTTCCGTTCCAACGGTTTTTTCTTCGGGGCCCTTGATTTCATTTAAGACGCTGGACAACTGAGCTTTCAGTTTCTCTTCAATCTTAATATGCTCCCTCTCTTTCTCTTTAGCTTCCTTAATAAGCCTATCTTTCTCCTTGTTTCTTATTTCAGCTGCCTTATTGTCATTCTCAATATTGCTTTGTAGAATCTTAAGTTCCTTTTCAAGCTCTTGCTGATTTGCAAGTAATTTGTCTCTTTCTTTACTGAGATTTGTAAACTCAATCTGGAGTTTGTTGAACTTTTCACTGTTTGTGTTTCCTGTACTCAATAGCTCAGCCTCTAGGTGCTTGGTCTTTTCTTCCAGTTTGTTGACCTGCTTCAGAAGACCTTCAACCTCCTGCTCTTTATTACTTAATTTTTCCTGGTAATTCTTGACTTCAACCTCTCTCTGAGAATGCATCTTGTTGATATCTTCAAGGTCTTTCTTTTGCTTCTCAACCGTCTTTAGAACAGTATTATACTTCTCTTCTATTTTACCAACCCGCTCCTGACAGACTTGACGTTCCTTCTCTCCATCGTCGAGCTTTCTTTGAATAGCTTTGACTTCCTCGTCTTTCCTACAAAGGTCTCTGGCTAGATCATTCTCTTTCTGCTTTACATCCTCTATATTCTTAATTGCCCCTTTTCGTTCTTTTTCTGCGTTGTTGACTTTATCTTGTTTCTCCTGGAGCTGCCTCTCAAGTTCTTCAATCTTTTGGTCCCGGAGTTTTAGCTGCGTACCGTGATCTATGTTATTGAGATTGGTGTTATGGATCTCGGTCATTTCTGCTTTTCTCTTATCCTCTTTATCGAGTAACTGTGTATTAGTGCGTTTTAGAAAGTCCAACTGCTCTTTTAAGACATCTGTATCAACTGTAATCTTAGCCACTTCAGCTTTCAGGCTCTTATTGGTGGCCATGAGAGATTCCTTTTCCATTCGTTGCTCATCCTCGAGCTGAGAAAGCTTCGTCTGCAGACCAGAGATTATGGCTTGCTTTTGTGCCATAAGCGTATCGCTGTCTGCCCTTTCCACATCGTGTTCCCTTTCTAGTTTCTTCATTCTGTCCAGTTCCAGTTCAGCTTTCTGTATGTTCTCATCTCTTTCCGCAACTACCCTTTTCCACTGAACCTCAGAGGTTTGTAATGACTTCCGTAATTCATCCATCTGTTGTTTTTGTGTTCTAACTTCCCTCTCCCACATATTTTTATTACTGGTTATCGCATCAATTCTAGCTTGCATGCCATCTGCGTACCTTGATGCCTTTTCCTTTTCTTCCCTCAAGTCGTTTTCCTTTTGTTCTATAATGGCCTTATCCTTTGCAGCTATATCCTCTTGAATTTGAGATTTCGCTTCTTGATCCTCTAAAATACCCTTGATTCTTGTGTCCTTGTCTTTAATCTCCTTCTGGAGGACCTCAACCTTGGCTTGGAGATCGGAGAGCTCCTTTTCAGATTCGACTTTGTAAGTCTGCTTCCAGCTACTCTGATGCCCACCTGTTCTTTCTCGACCAGCAGCAGCAAATACGCTGTGAGATATCTCTTGAAGCCAGTTCTCCTCCTTCTTGACAAGATCAGGATGAGCGACAGCAAAGAAGTTATAAGCCTGGAACTTTAAATGAGACCTGTTGGATCTAGGATTATACGTGGGCTGAACAGACACATCATCGGGCTTGCTTCCTGTTGCTGTTCCATTCTTTTTCATCGCTCTGTCAACTCCACGAACCATCAAAGACCATTGCTCCCAGCCTAGCCCTTGCTCATCTGTCTCAGAGGTTGGGTATTTCGTGCAAATGTTCTTTTCTTCTCTTTTAATTTTTCTCAACAGGTCGTCACTTATTATGTCACTGAGCACCTCTTTTGATAGATCTGGCAACTGCGCGGATAGGTACTCAGCCTTCTCCACATCTTCGCTTATTTCTGCTAGGAGACCCAATGTATAAAGATGATACATCTCCATCCTCTTTGCAGCTAGAGACTCTTTCATGAGTATTACCAGATATTCGAGGTGAGGCTTCGATTGTAGAATCGTTCCTATATCAACTAAATGCGTACTCCTTTTCCTTTTCGAAGACGAACCCTGTTCTTGTGTAATAATTGTCTCCTCCACTGTATTACCTTGGGTTATAGAGCCCTTTTCTGATACGCTATTTTCAGTCCTTTCACTGTTCAAATGGATGACCTGATGGTTTGGACTGTTAGCATGTAAATCCCACTCATGATCACCGACTAAGACCGGGTTGTCATTCTGATTGATGTCGAGATCTCTTTCTTTACTCTTTCTTAGCTTCTTCTTTCTTCTTCCTTCATCAGCGCCCTCCTCTGTAGCAATCGCCTTAGGAGTGCCAGTCGTCACGTTACCTCTGCGTCGTGCTCGTACACTCGTTCTTCTCAAATTGTACCGTTCTTGAGACGTAAACTGTCCGAGAGCTTGTGAAGACCCAGTCCTCATCTCTAATGTCAAGCCAGCACTAGACGGGATGATGGAGCTTAGTTGTGGATGGATCTGACTTAAATAGCCGCTGACACTTGAATGACGGGCTCTATATTGAGAGCTACACTATTATGACCTATTGAGCTACTTTGTATGCACTGAACGCTGCTCTGAATTAAGGTATGATAAATATACTTATATACACTCCAAGGCTTCTTCACCCTCATTCAACTCATCCGTCTCCCTCCTTGCAGTATGTCATAACCTAACATTCTCACAATGAACATTTGCATTCAAGTCCATCATGCTCGTGACTTCCCCCTTGCCTTATCCGATAATCTACATGAGGAGAAAGCAGGCCCAGGATACTCAACACAACGTCCATGATGTAATGCCTGACAATTCTCACAAAAGATAAGCAATACAGGTCGACTCTTTTGGCGACGAGTGTTTGGTCGGTTTGGGTCAACTTGATTGCTTCCACAGAAACATCTAATTTTATCCTTCACACTGGTATCCCTCTTTAACTCTTTGGCGACAGCGTCGGCAACAAGATGTGCTAGTTCCTTATCATCAGACTGATCTTTCTGGATACCAAGAGAAAGCTGTGATTTGATTTGGTCTGTCAAGCCTTTTAAATGACTCACAAGCTCGTCTAACCCGGGATGGCTGAATTCCAGAGGTGATGTCTTGTTATTAGTGCTGTCGTCGATGCTGGAAATGGTCGTGATCTTGTCGCTTAGCTCTTGAATTTGCAAGGATAATCTGTCAATACAACTGCCTCCGTTATCCAATCTCGACGTCAATTGAGCTGTTTTCTCCTTCAACGAGGACAGCTCATGTAGAATTTGCTGGGGGACCTCTCCGTTGATCGTTTTGACACCTCCCAGAACTTGAGCTAACACATCCTTCATTAAGAACTCTCGATTTTGACCGTACCAGAGATTCATTGTGTTGTAGTAAAGTTGCATCATCTTCTCTTCTGAAGGTTGAAGCTGTATTGGATGCATTTGCTTCGGCAGCTGCTGGTAGGCAGCATAAGTGGTCTGGTCCATGCTGCAGGGTGACTGGATGGGCACAAGCAAAGGAGCACAAGGTAGAAGTAAATGCCCAGGCGTTGGAAAATCGGATTTGATCTGGCGGGAACCCTACGTAGCTCTACGGAGATGGGGTATAACATATTTATTCAACAGCATAATCAGCGACGTGCATTCTGGTCTTGTCAAATGCTAACAAGTCAATCAGAATTGAACCAACAAAACTACCAACACGCGCTTCAGTATCTCTTGACCCCGAAAAGTCGTTTCCCAGAATATC
Organism: Fusarium redolens; assembly: GCF_020744475.1. NCBI lineage: Eukaryota > Fungi > Ascomycota > Sordariomycetes > Hypocreales > Nectriaceae > Fusarium > Fusarium redolens. Next base: position 117,553 of record NW_025763696.1, on the reverse strand, counting down.
ATCACGTTGGTGACCGTTACTACATTGTTATCATTTCTCCACTTATTACATGGCCAATTGTGATCATTGAAGGGATAACCCTTGATTGGGGCCAATCGATAGCATGAGCTTACCATTCTTGGATTAGACGTTGATCACGTGACATTGATACCCCGCTTTTGTAATATTATAAGCCATGTAATGTAAGGTCTGATACCGATGTTTGGTATCCTGTTGGTTCTAAAGTTGGACCAACAAGGGCATCATTGCCTCTCAAAAGTACCAGAAGCAAAGCTTTTTTGGTCCGAGGTCCGAAATATCTCGGTCGTCCTCATCTGATTCTTTTGGCCCCCAGTACTCAACATCCTCTCCAACGCCATGTAGTTCCTCCTTACCCATGTCATCAGACTCCGAGGCAGAGCACTGATCGTCATCGACCCTGGTCGAATGGGAGCGGCGGATCACCGGAACCCAACTCCTTCTAACATCCATGTGCTCTGGTGATTGATCCAATATCATGCATATCGTCTCTGCACCCTCCAACACTTCATTGGCGAACTCGTGCAACCATTCGTCTCGGTCGAACGATGCGCTCGGCCAACCATTTCCCATTCGTACTGCGGCTATATCTGGTTGGCTCTGATACCTCCGGTACATTGTTGCCCAAGCGATCTGCTCCTGTAACTCTTGATTCAGCAAGTCAATAATGCATTGGCGTGGCTTGACGCTGGCGCATGCGACCAACAACTGAACGGAACTCTGCAGCCGCACTCGCTCGCACGAAGTTGCATGATGTAATAGCTGACTGGTTACTTCAATTAATTCCCGTAATTTTGTATCTTTTTCCATGATCAAACACTCGGGGGCGCTATCTGTTCTGAACATGTTGTCTTGCGCGACTCTTTTATGGTTACAACGCACAAAGAAAGAGCAGTAACCTAACATGAACGGTGCTACTCAAGGTAACACCTAATGCAAAGCATTGTTTTCCCTAAAATTGGATACAATAATAATAACATTTACTGATAAGTGACAACCTGGTCCGTTTCAACGGTGATAAGATAGAGGCAGCCAATCAATCGTCATAGCCAAGACGTCCATGCCAATGCCAATTCCGACAGTATCTCACTATCCTGATGCAGGGTAAGTAGATTTGTCTCCTTATCACACCCCTGCAGCCGATAAAGGCAAGTCAGTACTGTGACTGGCTGTAACTCATGATTCCCCACTAGAATTCGCAGTTGAGTAAGGATGCGACTAAACCCGCCACTAAATCCGGGAGGAACTTGGTTCACACTGTGTTTGACCAGACGATCAGTGTTGTTGATACCATCGTACATGGCGACTAAGTCCAAGTAATTTATGTCTTCCTTACATTCGGTGCTGGTATGGGCTTCGGCCAGTATGGTGACCCACGCGAAATGCGCACGGGATCGAAGATGCATTAAATCGAGTCTGAGTATAAAGACAGAATCGAAATTGTGTGCAGTCATAATTCGTAGTACTTTGCTCCAGTAAGGGAACGTGAGGCTATTGTCTGTGTCTCTTTCAAGACGAGGAATTACGCGAGTGCTCGGTATTTCCTGATCCATACATCCCCCGTGCACAACAAGAAAACGGTTAATAGTCAGCTTCATGTCGGCGATTAGGGATTGGGCGCAAACAGCTGATGGTTGAGCCAACCGCTGATGGCCAGGCCTTGGTCGGCGGGTTGATTTGCCTCGTTGGTAAGGAACCGGTGGAAGAGCCTTTTTTCTGAGTACATCAGTGGTCGAAAGAGGTTCGCTTCTGGGGATCATGGGGTGGTTTTTGGCATTTGGACGAATAAAGGACGGGGGCGGAAAGGTTGTTTCATTACCAGCCTGATGCCCCTGGCTTGGCTGTGAGTCATGATCGTACAGCTTGAGCAACATAATTATCGATGTAGAGAACGGGTCGGTAGCTAAAGAAAAGGGAGCCCCCGAAAACGAGAGATGGGGGGTTCAACAGTAATAGTGGTAGTATCAGTCTTGCCAGGTCATTTATAGGACCATTATCGTAGCAATTATAGTAAAGAAATACCGCCAGTGAGTTTAAAGTTTAGATGGAAAATGGTTATGTATGAAGGACTTGAAAGCTCTCTGTACGAGATGGAGTAAATATAGATGACTAAGGCTTCGAATCCCGGGACTGTCGCAATCTTCAGGGAAGTATTATGGGTCAATCTTGTCATTTGTTGTATTACCAGACGTCAGAATATTACAGACTGTTACAGTAACACACTGCCTGCCTTGGACTACAAAGTGAAGTTAGGGAATGTTGATCACAGAGCACAATACGGATGCAGAAGTCTAATGATCTAGGTTTGGCACTATCAGATTCGATGTTCATGTACGGGCACCAAATCGTATTCAAGGCATGTCTGTCGACAACTGGGACGTCAAGAAGAATAAAGCATAGTAAACAGATCTAAGGGTATGAACTCGATGATTAAGTTATGTAAGAATCTGATGATCACATTCACCATATGTCCTTACAACGGATAGAAGATGATGCTAAGAGCTAGCAAAGTAACAGCTCGTCACATCTAAGGTGTCTCTACAGATAGAAGAGTGTCATCGTCATTGTCAGAAGACTCATCATCCTTGATAGACGAGCTTTTGACCCCACGAGATCTGCGATCATCCGCAAGTTCTTGTCGGCACCGTTGCAGCCATTCGACCGGATTCTTTGAGAAAAGGCGTATGATTTCAGGCCTCAGTTCCAAAGTAGTAGCGCCAGTTTTGTTGTCCATTCTCGCCCTCGTTATTGTAACCGGATGTCTAGTGAGCGCTTTAGTAGCTTGACGTCTATTAGCAAGAAACCTTGAGTGGTGTTTGGGGAACTGGGACGGGTTACAATATTGTTTTGTTGGAGAAATACTCTTGGGCAAGGCGTCGTCGGCTGTTGGTGTTCCTTGAGAACAGGTTACGTGTGTGCTTTGTTTTGATCGGCTGTGGTTTGAAGGGGAGATATTATATGCCGCACCGATTCCAGGAGCACTAACACCATACTGGGAGTCGCAACCAACTGAATCGTGTATTTAAAAATAGAAGCAAAAGCCGTAGCGCAGCAACTGTAAGTCCGTGCTTATTATATTTATAGCCAAAGACAACTGCTTCGAGATAATGAAACTAAGAGCCTTATTAAGCCACGAGACGATCTCTGATAGACTTGGATTTCAATTGGAGATGACAAAGAACGTGCCGAAAGGCCAGAAAGGATCAAAAGGATCGTGTATTCATATTAATATCCTAACTTGACGTCCTATAGCGAGTGATAAGTAAAATTACAAAGGCGAGCTCAAAACATCGGGGTGACAGAAGATAAAGTCGTACATGAGAAAGGCTTCCCAGGTCTGGAGAGGCTTTTCTCATGGCTAATTACTAGCACGTCGTGAACCACTCTTATGGCTTGCGGTGCGTTGCCTAAGACTACGTCTCGGCTCTGACGCGCGTGGTTCTACAAGCCGTCGAGGTGGCCTCGATTTGCGAGTACTCCGTCGCTGTGGCCGCGGGGAGATGGGAGAAGGTGACTGCTCTCGGGCCCTTGAAGTGATTATTGACGGTTCGGTGACCTGACTCGGCTCCAAACTGTTGCTGGCTTGGCGTGCGATCTCGACTGCACGGTTTGTTTTCTCGTTTTCATGGTTGACTCTAGGATCTGACATTGAAGGTAAGACGGCATTCTCCGGTGGCGGAGCTGCAGACATGGGAATGTGTTTCTCCTGCTGTGTCGAAGCCGGGACACCCATGTCGGCGTAAGGAGCACGGATTTCCGTCGTGGTAGGGGGCGGTACGTGAACGCAAGTGTCCAGTGAAGAATCTTCCTTTTGGCGTTCATGCTTCCATGCATATCCAGGTAAATCTCCCCAGCTCTCATCCCAGATGCCCCTTTGCTGCCATGTATGCTTGACTGTTTCGAAAGCTGCGGTACCAATGCGGTCAATGGATTGAATCGACTCCTCCTTCTTACTATATTTCATCAAGGGACTCAGATCAAAGCCCGTCCCAGCGCCTGACTGGCGCCAATGAACCTTCTGAGCATTTTCCTCCAAAGTCTTGGAAACCAGCTTACCCAGTTGATGCAGAAATCGGGATATCGGTCGCGTTGGTTGTTTCAGGCTATCGGATGGGAGATCTAACATAACCCCTGACCGTCTTTCCATGTCATCTCTTTCATGCCTCCATCTCCAAGTCGACCCATCATCACCCTCCCATGCATCATCCCAAATACCCTCCTCTTTCCATCGGGCTACGACGATCTTCCTGGCCTCTTCATCTATGGATGCGGGATCCAATTGTGGACGATTCACCGGGTGATCATTCATGAGCTTCTCAAGTCGCCCCCTCTCTTCTTCTTGCTCGCTTTTGAACTGCGAAAATGGAAGAGACGGTATGTTCTCGTATTGGTCTTCCCACCGGACTACCTTATGTTTCCCGTTCTTTCCATTGCTCCCAAACGGAAGCGAAGCTCGAGTGAAAGAATGGAAGGTCGGAAGGGAAAGTCGTGATGGAGATCGATTGAATCGAATACTCGTGCCAGTTGGTTGATTGCCGTGCTTGGTAGACATTGCCTTTGTGTATCTTTGTTATAGACGTTTTTCTTTCCAGCTTATCAAGAAATTTTACGGCCTTGCGAATATCGTACCGCAGATGCATTTCAGCCTCGCAAGAAAGAGGTACTTCTAAGCGTCTTTCAATGGCCAGGTAAAGGCCCTCCCTGTCCTTCGGTCGTTGGGTAGAGACCGGCTGCAGGGCTTGTTGGTTGCATGTTGATGTGTTACATGTTAGATTACCTGTGTAATGGACCGTGTCCAGCATCCACGAATAACAATGTTGGTGCCGTTGTAAGTCCGTGCGCCAACGTGTGTACCTCCTTCACTCTACATACCTGGCCCTGTTGCGATTACTTTCAACCCCCATGAAAACAACCCCTATAGAAACGCCACATTGCAACCCCTCAGAGGACGAACAACCCCCGTCGCAAATTCTTATCGCCTCAGCGGTGTCGCCCGCAGATCAACATATTTAACCTGGACAATACCCGCATTACCATCTTTCTTGTAGATACTTGTAAGCTACTTGTAATTTCGCCCATTCAACTTTTGTTATTCCTAACACAGCATGCCTCACTCAACAAAGACAACCACCGAAGCGGCGCAGTCGAGCTTTGATTACCAAGCTTTCATCCGAGAATTCCGTTCCGTTTTGCAACACTATGGGTCAAAGGTATCAGCAACGAAGCAAAAGTACTGAAATTATTGAAACTGACATTGGGCTAGGAACCTTGTCTAGTGGTTGATTCCATTGACTTGAGCGAGGTCGACACGGCTGAACCTGGTAGCGAGATACCCTGGTGTACATTTCATGATCGGAAATTTGAGATTTGCGTTACCGCGCTTATTGAGGAAGTAGATGCATCAAAAGTTGTCGCGCAAGAATAACCCAGTATCAATTGAAAACCCATTCAGAGCATTTCAAATCGATGTTGTTACACAATAATTAGAGCCATGTTATTCTTTGTCAATTTCTGCCACTGCTTTTATACTGGCTAATTCATTATGCTGGCCTTGCAGTTGCTCAACTGCCAGATAAACCGTAATAGAAGAACACTAATCATTGGCAACATGCTTGATGCTGAAATGAGAGGCTGCCTGGCATATATGACAAAGTCGAGAAGCAAAGGCCAGGGCCTGGACGGTGTTGCTGGTGCAGTGCATAATATCAAAGTCAACAAGCGAATGCTGACATTGAGGCTTGTTGATTCCATTACACAGGTCCAGTGCTGTAGTGGTTATCACGCTTGGTGGTCATTTCAATTCAGCCGCCGGAAAATGTCAAACAATATCCTGCAACGGATCGTCTATTACAGTAACCTTTCATTGAAACTTTGCCCAAAGGGCCTAAAACCAGCTTTGGCGTGGTGCAGGTTGGGGATTTCTGAACGCGCGTAAGCCTTCCCTACTAGCTAGTTTGTAGATTATAAATAGCCAAAAGGTCAGATTACAAGCTGCCTCCAATTCAGCCCTTCCCGTTAATCCACACAACCCATTCTATTAATGTTCTATGCCCCTGCGTTTTGAGAATAATATGCATCCTAACAAGATATCCTGCGCACCTATCTACCTTACGCCTCAAGAAGTAAAACGCTCTGCCTTGATAAAGCTCGAGGCATTGGAAACCCTCAACCTGCATCGACAATGGGTTGATAATTCCGCAATATTTTTAAATAAGGATGGCTCTTATTCGCATAAAGTGGTTGACAAAGGGTCCCTTCAAATGCATATACAGACAGCATATTTTTCCATGGCCAGTTTCATTTACTCGCCAGGATGCAAAGTCTCGCCAGAAGAAGAGAGACTACAAAATGCTCGTCGTCACCTCCTAGTCTCGATTCTTGCGCACGCATGGCTCTGGGGAAGGCCTAAAGTATTAGATAATCAAGGCAATTTCGTCGCTTTTGAAAAAAGACAAGTAATTGCACCTCAAGATATCCTTGATTTCTTTGGCAAAGTTCGGGCTCATGAGGCAAATTATACCTATGAAGAAATACAAAAGTTTCTAGTAAATGCACAAGAAGTGCCTTTGCATTTAGATAAGTCAAAGTGGAATTTAACGGGGTTTATTGCATGTTTGAGGTGGGATAACTTGCATAATCTATATCATAATGGAGGCCCGTGGTGCTCTTGTCGGCTTGAGAAGGATCGCTACCCACCACCTTACTATGAGACTTTCCCAACAAAAGGTGCATATTTTGGCATAGCCCGCCGATTTAGACATTGGCTCTTTCGTGGCAACAATGAGAGGGGGAGAGCAGGTTGTGAGGTGGGGATGACTAAAGCTGAATACTTAGAGAAAGATCAATTATAGCTCCTCAACCGCAGAAGTTACTTAATTACATAAAAGACCAAATCAGAGCAAGAGTCTGCCTTGCTGTTTGTAATGTCATCAGGGACAAGTAATTAGTTACAAAGGTTGATATCTTCCTTCGAATGTGAAAGTCACAGTAGCTACAGCTGTGATCTGTGCCAAAGCTTATTTTACATTGATTAAATTTGGCAAGTAGCCTCTAATTCCGGCCGAGACAGTATCAGCACAATCAAACAACAACCAGATTGGGGACAGCAGATCAAATTCCCATACAGTAATTCTTCTTTATAAGCTGTATTAACAAAGTAATACAAGTAGTAGCTAGTATTAAGTGACTATCAGCAGGTAGAGCTAACAGATTGTAATCGACGCAATTGCTCAACTACATATTAGACTCAGCGGAGTTCATAACGTCTTATCCAAGTAAATATACTTAATTCCCTTGCGACACGAAGTTCCAGGGCGTATTTACTATGACTTGTGAGGAACGCGCACAGAACAGAACTAAATACCAAACCATTCTTGGTTTACAGGAAGAGGAACGATATAAAACGATATAATGCCACCGGTCCAAGATATAAATCCAACAACTCCTGCTTCTTCTGAAGCATTCAGTACGACTCATATTCTCTTCATAGGAGTCCCCCAATTTGCAGACATAGCTGTCAATGACATATTGACGGTAAGTTTGGATATTGAAGACGAGAGAATCCTGAATACAGCTGTATATAACATCGTTACGAGTAAAGCCGTGCAAGAGTTAAAGGAACAGCTAGGACGATCCTTTGTTAGCTAAAGAAACAACAAGCTGGTAATTCATCAAGGAGTCATGACGGTACTGTTCGCGGGTCAGGACCCTTATGTTACGATCGAGTTTAGGACGTCGAATTGGTTGGCAGAACAGCTAGAAGGCAACCGGCTAACCGATTACATTTGCAATCTCCATGATAAAAGGCTTGTCGTTTATGTCTCCTGTACTGTCAGCAGTTGGAGCCCTGTAAGCATGGACGAGTTCTATTATCAAATGAGGGTGATGAAGGCAATCCATGGGAACATGCGTGTCTACCCAAGAGAATCAGAGGCCTTATGGGATGAGCTGAAGATCGGAGACGTACGTGCCTTCGATGAAATAGCGGCGTCAGGGATCAACTTTATTTATCGGCCAAAAACCTGTTTCGGAGTGGGTAAATGTTCCCTGCCTCTTCCAGAGGGCGAGCACGTTGTGAAGAAGAGTTATAGCTGTAGTGGCAACGACGTCAAGGTTCTTCATGCCCCAGCACGACACAAGCTCAGTTGCCATATACCTCGATCAGAAGAGATACCCAATACAGACAAACTCAAGAGTCGACATAGAAGGCCTGCAAAGAAGAAGCATGAGAAGCCTGATTCACACAAGAACCTCTGGTTTCACCAAGAGTACCTGTCGTCATTTGGTGTATTGGGAGAGTTTAGGGTATTCCTTTGTCAGGGCAAGGTTATCAATTCCGCCATAACAAAATTTAGCGCTGGATTTAGGGCTGAGGATGAACTCTCAGGCCGAGTCTTTGCAGCCAAGGCTGTTGATGAGAACGCATTTTGGTGGTATTCGGACGTTCGGGAACAACAGAGAAAGAAGTGGGAGGAGCTCTACACATTTGCTGAATTTGTTTGTGATGCTCTTAGTCGGAGGCACGATGCTCAAGAGCACTACGAATCCTTGGAAATTGGCTTGCGCCTTGACATTGGGGTGTCGGAGTTGACGTCCAATGGTGTATTCTTCGTCAATGAGGCTACCCGGTTTCACTGCGCCGACTACATGTCCGATATCATCTCAATGCCAAGTTACAGGACCTCTGAGGTACTGGGCAAAGCAATAGCTGAAGTGTATAAGTCAGGGCGATGGTAGACTGGCACTACGGTGACCCGCGAAGGTTCTTTAGAGCATGCTTAGATGGTAGAGATGTAATTTTAACACTGATATTCTTGTTAAGAATTCCATCTATACAAGATGGCAGGATTACTAAACAATGCGGACGGCTGACTGTTGACAGAGTGGTTTACTTGAACTTGTTGGAAGAAGATCCATGAAGATTCAAGACAAATCCAGGACACCAGAACAGTCAGACAACGCGTAGTACAAACCACTTCGAACAGGCTCACAAATAACCAATTGATACAGTAAATATAGCCAATGAAATTCTTACAGTAGCCCCTCGTAACAGATTGAGGTAAGGCGTGCGGTTTGCATCAGGTCTTGGCCAGATTCACCTCTGATCAGGAGAAGACAGAAACCTACAAGCCTCTGAGGTTGGAGTTTCCGAGTCCTGGTTTTGAACTTTCATCTCAACGGTCCCCACGCGTCTTAAAGAGAATTTTGTACTGCCATCGGTCGGGTAGCTCGTGAGAGGTTGACGAGCAACTCAATATCCTCCAGTGGAACATTGTATTGCCAGGGGCTATTAGTGCAGGAGCCCTCCTGTTGCGAGGGTGGAATCGATGGGAATGTGCTCTCCAGTCTCGACTTTTGCGGTCTTTGGGTGCTTATCATCGACTGTATACTCATCTTCCCGCCATTTGAGCCCTCTTTGGATTCGCAAACTCTGAAAGATCCTGTTTCAAGTGGATGATGATTCGCATGTTCGACGCCTTCTTGACTGGGATGGAACGAAGTGTTTGTGATAAAGCTTGCATCATATCGAGGCCAAGCAGAAAGAAATGTCTGGCCGTATGGCGGTTGTTGTTGTGCGTAGGTCATGCCATTGTTTAACGCCCTTGCCTGGAAAGGTATAGAATCTATGTGTTGCATTTGATGAACTGCACGAGGAGTGGTGGCCGTTGGCGAGGAGCCCAGTAGTTTCTCTGTCTGGCTCCTGTGACTTGTAGCTTCGAGTGCTCTCTCTGTTGCGGCTGTGCTTTCCTTCGTGTTGATAAGACCCCTCAATTTGTACCAATTTTCAATGGTCTCAGCAATGACCTTTGCCGGCTCTTCAAGTGATTTCGAGAAATCTTCTAGCCCATTGCTTGCCAGATTAGACATATATTCATCAAAGGCGTTGGCTGCAAAGGGCCTTTGTAATCTTGAATCCTGGTTAAAAGATAGTCTTTCTGCTGCGAACTTCTGGGATACTTACTCTACCCTCTTCAAACCGTCGTAAAACAGTGACCCAAGGCCAAATTTCTCTCCGAGACTGTAATAAGCCTGGCCTTCTCTAACCCAGTATATGTTCCTTCGTTTAGGTGGTGAGTCATCGGCGTTGTGGAAGATTTCATCAAACCTAGCCTTCTGGCTGAAAGGGCAGTCTTTTCTGGATATAAAAAGTTGCCTGAGAATGAACCGAAGTATTTCGACCTCTCCCCGGCGCCCTGCCAACTGTAGGACATATTTACCTATGCTTTCAGCCTCGTGGAATCCTGAAGACTTGGGATCAAGAAACGAGAGGGGCGACAGGGCCAACTGTTCAACCTTTTGAAGAAGTTGGGCGGAGACTCGGATGGTATTTCTTTTGGAGTCTTGTGCGATATCCCTCTCATCTCGCACGCAGTGAGTGACCTCCGGAGATGCATCGGGTAGATTCCTAATCTCTAATGGCTGAGTTCCATAAGGAGTTGTATTAAGCCATGACTGGATGAAAGGTTCTCGCATGTAGCTATTGGTAGGTGCTGGAAAAGGTTCTTTAGGTAGAGCTTGATGATTATTCCGCGAGGTTTCTTTGCAAAGTCGTTCAACAAAGAGTTTGACCTACTGAGACCTGAGCTGAGTGCCTGCTATCCCATCAAAACATCATACCTCTTCTTGTTGCCTGTCTGTCAAAGTGATCGAGTCTGTGGTGTATAAATATAAAAGTCTTTCGAGCCGAGAAGCGATTTCAGGGTCCGCCATGGCTGTTTGCCTATGCGCCTGCAGGGTGAAGATTGGTTGTGAAGCGACATGCAGTGTTATGTAGATTGTGGTTTTGCTTTAAGACCTTTTTCTATTGACGCTGAAGTCATACCAACAAGTTCTGCGTCGACCGCCCATTACAGATCATTGCTGCAAGGGAGGGTAACAATGGAGTAAGAATATACTCAGTAGTAATGTGATCAAACATATTGTGACGTGGTTGTTATGTGAACCCTGAGTAAGGGGATTCACCATTACAACAGTAATACGGAAAAAGTCATGTGACATTAGCAAAGTACATAGTTGCCCGCATTCGCTGTACTGATTCCAGCGCTTGAGGCCATTTTACCGCCTCGGAATTACTTCCCCAGTAGAGGCAAAGTATTGACTTGTTGGCTATCAGTGCTGCTCTTTGCATGGCCTAGATTGCTCTTTTTTTACCCTATCTTCCACTATCGAAAGCAAGCTCGAGTAGCTTGGCACTCGAAACCTTCTTATCTCGCCTGATCACCAACATGATGTTCCTTTTCATTACTGTGTCCTTTCTTATATGCCTAGTTGCTTCGAAAAAGGACCAGCATGAAGTTTGATGCCACTTATTCGCTAGAAGAATAGCTAAAACGAGAGTCCCAGACCCCAGCATCCTCTAGTCCAGGCCTTCCAATCCATCAACCACATTTCCATCACCACTATCATACAACTGCTACAATGTCTAGCAAATATAGCGCACGTTCTAACCAAGGCTGGAGGAATTTCAAGGTCCGTGATTTATTGGTTAACAGGTCCAACTTAACTCTAGTCAACACGGATCACGACTTTGCAGTTCTGATGAGAGACAACATCGACGAGTCGATGTTCCACCTTTATCCACGCTTTGCGCCCCTGATATCTCAGCAATCGTCCAGCGATTAGTGAATGGGTATCGAGTGTTCTGTTCTATTCTGTTCTCAAGAGTACATCTGCATTGAAGAATGCTTTCGTTGGTAACCCTTGCGGACTGCATGAGTGAAAGCTGGTTGGGTTCGCGCAAGTCAAGCAGGAGAGAATGACCTCAACCAGGAAGAGTCTATACACGAGTCTTGCATGAGAATCTCTAATTTTCTATCTGGTTTCTCGCAGATTCCCTTTAGCTATCACCTCTGATCTCGAAGTGTCCAGGCCTTCAAGCTGTCATCTACCCCGAATCTCCATCGCCATGTGAGTGAGCCTCCTGCAACCATCCAGTCAGGCCTTGGCAATCTCAACCGATTAAGATTCTTCAGCGTCCCTCTGAGTGTTTGTTTTGTCTGGAGCGAGACTGACTCCCCTACGCAAATATATGACTGATCGGCGCAAACTCAATGTATGTGAGACTCCGGCAATCATGGGTCACCCAAGACTCTCTTCAGGTTCCTGGATCAGTTGAGCTCGAAATTGCTGAAAATACCTCTGCGTCTCGAGAATCAGAGCATTCAACTCGTTGGGGTTGTTGGAAGCGGAAAGGTTGCACCACCTGACGCTTAGGCTGTCATGTCTTTGGGTCAAAGTAGCATCCTCGTTTGAAGTAGACTGGTCCTCTTCCCCGATATCTAGAGGATAGGATTCTCTTGTCATGGAAAAATTCCCTCGGTCTGATTCTTCATGGACGCAAAGTTCTGCATAGTAGTTTGGACCATGCGGCGGCGGCACTGGGTGATCAACGTGACTTTGACAATGACGAGTGGCCTGCCTTCTCAAGAATGGCTTTAGGTGTGGGGGCAGTGTAGAGGTATCGCTTATATGCTGGCTGCATGGCATTTTGGGTTTCATGGACACCGCGCCGCTGGTGTCATTGTGAGATACAGAATTCTGGTATAGAATATCTCTTCGGATGATATGCGGCTTTTCGTCATTTCTTAGCTGTGCCAAATGAGTCTCTTTCATGTTGAACGTCGGGTGATATTGCCCTAGGGAGACATTTTGCTCTCCCTTGATGGCAGAGCACTTGTGGTTTCTAGTTCATAGTGTCAATCCATTAGGCCCAAGTTGATACAAGCTGAGGAGGTCCTGACCTAAGTTCCGGCTCTGTCCCGTAGCGCTGTTATGTCAGTTTGATATGTAGCCAGGAGTGGTAGTTGCTCACATCACGAGAGTTCTAGCTGTCAAGCCCATAGACCGACATGACGATAAGTCACAGAAAGTCGCCAGATATTTTCAGTCTATCAAAGTTAGAACAAGAGGGAGAAAGTGCAATAGGGTACTAGGTTGTAAAAGATCTGCCGTTGTCCTGTTGGCTTAAGTATGCGTAAAGTTTGGGCATGCAATTTGCCCTTGTCTCTGCATTAGCCTACAGCTGCAACTCGAGACTCGGTCAGGCTACCAAGTTGGGTTCCGTAGTCACTATCCTTGCCAGTCTCAACGCCACAATGAACGATATCTGTATGACTCCAGAATTCGGCATCCGCTACCCTCTCATTTCCATGCGGAAGAGTCAAGTACCATGCACGACGCGCAATATAGGGGCGGAGGAGGGACAAGGGGGGGGGGGGGGTGGCGTCAGTCATGGTGATTCCGATACAGGCCGCATGAAGAGCCAAGAAGCTCTAAAGATCAACAGGCCAATAGGCTACTGCACCCGCCCATGTTTTGTTCCCATCCTGTCGGACATGCCGCGAGAACGTAGACTTAGAATGTCGGGAATCTAATTTTACATTGGTATGGCATGGAAGTGTCCCTGCAGTGGCCTCTCGTATGCAGTTGTGAACCAAGTCAGGGACTTTCCGTTATCCCTGACCTTGTGTCACGGCTGTCACCTGGCACGACCGTCGATCATGGCCTATCAGCCTTAGTATGACCAGAAAGCAGGGAAAGGCCCTGAGTTGAGCTTCTTAGCCCTGTCCCTCCTTATTTTTGGGTCGTTTGGCTCAAGCCTGTGCCGCGTTTGGGTGACGCAACCACCAGCAGGCTGTCGACCTCGAACCTCCCTAGCGAGGTCGTTTAACCGTCATGAGTTGGAGATCTACGCCGTCCGCACGATCACAGCTAGAACTTACAGCCAGCCTTGCGGACGACACTCCGCGCTTTTTGCCAGTCTCTCCCGACGACCTTCATAGAATTGCATGAAATGCTGCATCACTCTTCCATCACTAAGTACCGCGTTGGCCTCGCTGGAGGATACAAAGAAGATAATCGAAGCGCTCGGCTGCTTTTATCAAGAGGACTACGACATAGGACAGAGAATCGATGCAATCTTCCGTGATGATGACTACTATTTCCTGATCTTACATTCGCCAAAGTCAGCACATTCAAAGATGAGGTACGCGTCCCCTCTAATGTCCATTCTAGTGCATATTGAAGAGTGTAGGATATTTAGTCCTGTTATCGTGTCCTTTTTGTCTCAGAATGCTCCCTATATACCGGATTCGATCATATGATCTTCTGCGACGCGCCTGGAAATGTGTCAATTCGCGCGTAGCCTCACGCTACGACATCAGTATTAGACCGTCGAGGGCTTTGCCAGAGATGTGGCTTTCTTATGGTGATCAATGATATGGCACAAATATAGGGGTCCATGCGAATTCGAGCAGGTGCGATGTGCCACAACAGCTTATTCAAACTATATTGAGAGATTCAATTCTGTAGTATCTTATGGGTTTCGTTTAAGATACAGCTCGACTCGATGATACTCCAGCTGCAATAGGGTTAGCTTTACTAGATGTTGGCGAAGAATTACTTACAATTTCTTCACGGGATAGTTTCACTACTGTGCCTCTCGGTTCTGTATTACCCATAACTATCTGACAAATTTGTTGCATTTCTTGCATTGGAGTCCCATTATATTCAAAGGTCTTAACCCTTATCAGTCTAAGACTCTTGAGGTAACGCTTTGGGATGACGTAGCTCGATGAGATCTTTAGACTCTGAAGGCTTTTGCAACAACGGAGAAGGTTAAGCGCAAGAGTCCAATTCTCGCCCCAACTGTAATGCAATTTGACTTTGCGAACAATATCAAGTGTATTCTCTCTTGCATATGAAATAAAATAAGGCAGGTCGTTTGTTGGAAGATTGAACAAAAGCTCATGTGTGTTGTAAAGCCAGGAAATAGTGCAATTGCTGATGCATTTATTGGCATAAAGCAAATTGCGGATATCCCGGTATGGTAAGGGTTTTGCTAGGGTGTAATTGATTTGAATTGACATTGGATTAGCAGTGTCATGAAGGTAGTCAAATATCATATAAAGAAGCTCTGTTGGCAGGCTGTATAAATTAGCCATTGTTGGTTGTGACGGGTGATCAGAGGCACATGAGAAAGAAATAAAAACTGGAAAAGGTTGATTTTTGCCTGGAGGGAAATTGATGTTCGCTGGAAGCAAACCCCTGTACCTTAATCAGCATCTGCACCTTCAGGGTGTTGCTGTCGGCACAGCCGGCTGTGCGGATGGCCCACGCCGACCTTTTGGGGTGAGCAAAGTATCATGCAATAGTCCGAAGCCCTTCTCCAGACCTACAAAGCATCAGTCACGGCCTTGGCATTCCCAAAAGCAGCCAAAGCGCGCCCAGGTTGCAACATCTACTCTGGCATCGCACGTAAGGGTAAGGTAGAAGATCCTCCGACATACAACGCAAGCACGTCAGATAAGTGCATTTTGCGGAGGGAATTCGCCGGGTCCGTACAACTGTGGCCTGTGCGGCGCTTCTCCATTATCAGAGAGATGATAATAAGAAGGTTTATAAGAGCGTCTGTGCAAGATGTCAAGGATATGAATAGGGGTTCATACATTCTCAATGCATCGACACTGAGTCATTATTCCGTAGTCCGTGAATAATTAGCCCTGTCATTATTCCCTGCGACTTGCCTAGCCTCGCGGCGATCGAATCCCGAACGTGCGTACTGCAAGTATGGCGAGTTAGCCTAAACCTGATTAGGAAACGTATCGCGCTTGATAACTATTGGTAGATGCACTTAGTACCTCGATGTAAAAAGATTACAGAGTCTGTGGGATGTATTACTGTTAGTGTTTGTTCTGATGTCTCTGAAAAGACTGGGGCAGAGGCCAATCAGACTACCTAGCCCATGGTTCAGCAATCCAGTTCGTCGACGTTACATTGTTGCAGCTCTTACAACAGTGCCTTAAACCTCCTCAGTTCAAACCCTCTTGTTATATCTTACACCAAATCAGCATCTCTTTGGTTTTATTTATTTATTTATTTATTTTCTTTTCATATTATAAAAATCAATATTGAGTTTGTTTCCTGAACATCCCCCATTTCTATTGATGTCACTTATGACAGTGCTTACTCTGTTCCTCGAGGTTTTGATGACAACATGGAAACTCTTCCACCTCTTTCAGAATTTCTAGCAATGACCTTCAACACACCGCCTCCATTAGATCCCGGTGTTGGGCCTCAGTCGGCCACTCCGGCTACTCATCATGCTTACGGTACGGACTTCTCAGAACCTCTTAACTCTCACATTCCTGTCGAGCATACTCCGACCGTCGCTTCAGCAGCTCTGCTCAACAGAAGCACAAATACCAGCTCTCCGGTTACCCAACAGTGCTGGATATCTGGAACAACAATGGCCAGCTCCCCTCACCAGTATGAAGTTCAGACAACAAACAGGAAACCCCATATTGCCTGCTCTATATCTGGCCCTCTCCCTTCACAACATGTTGAGCAAAAGAAACCCAGGATCCAGTCATTTAAAGGCTATAGGTGGCGGCGTCCTTATCGAGGGCGCCCTGGATCGTGGTCAAACCGAGTCTGTCGGTATTCAAAGTGTGGCAGAACCGAAACGATCCAAGGGAGGTCTAATTTGGAGGACGGAAAGGCCTATACTAGGCGTGGTTCGGTGTATATCAAGATACCGCAGGAGAAACACGCGTAACAGCAGCGGTTATATTTATGGATTCATTCAACTCGAACTACTTAGTAACGCTTCCTAAATATAATTCCTGTTTGAACTGACCACTTGGATTATATAAAGCCTGGAGATGTGCCTAGGAGGTTGTCCATTGTGGAATTCTGCCAGCATTAATTCTTCGACTACAGTATCTATATTGTAGAGTATGTTGTATTCGCCTTGCTTTGTGATTTGAGGACTCCATGCTCATTTGACCGAGTAACTGCGCCAGTTCTCGGTGGTGAGGTCTCCATTGGCTTCTGCTCATACTTTGAAAGTGGCTGCCTATGGTAGCTAAGGAACATGAAGAATCCTTGCTCTGTCGATGTAGGACGCAAGTTTTCGGCAGTGGCCAAGTTTCGCGTGGCTCTGAAAGCCACTGGTCCATAGAGGCCGAGATAAGTCCTTGGTGATGAATCGTTGTCTGTTGCGACTATAGTCTCTGCTCGCAATTTCGGAGTTTGACCTTGCTGATGGTCAGGCGAAGCTCGTAGCTCGTAGCGCAGTTGGGATCGGAGTGGAAAGGCGGGTTGGGAAGAAGACGAGGGACTTGTCGAATGCTAATCCCAGATTCCCAAAGGTTCTTGCGAATGTAGTATACGCGGTAATGCGCGTAGGATAAATTCGGCCGGTCGGTTTCGTCGTGTTCCTTGGTGTTGTCAAGAACGATCAGTTATGCTTGTTTTAATAGCAAAGCTGAGCAAATGGTGTTTTGGGGGATATTGCTATAGCTGAAGTGTTGATAGTCATAACCTGTTGGCCCGTTCCTCGACTTCTTCGTCTCGACTTGCTCATCTGCTTGCTGCTATTCCCCAAGAGCGCGTGCAGCAGCTTTCACGTTGTCGTTGGTTGTCTTCATGAAGGCGGTGGGCTCTTATTCGTTCTCGCAGCCTCTCAATTTCGCCCATGGAGGCAGATGGATTGACGCGAGATGAGGCTGGAGATCTGCATCAAGAGCGCGTTAGTTGTGAGACGTATAATGTCTGAACACTGAGCGAGATGTGTTATTTGCAGTTGACAATTGTAGCTGAAAGCCAAGAAATTATAAATAATTAAATGAAAATATTACCTTGTCGCGATAACTTATAAATTCAATTATTTAAATATTAATGAAATATAATTGTTTTCGTGTTATTTTCGCGTGTCTGTTGGTCCTGCTGCCTACTTCCTATTGGTGGTGCGCTGCTGCAGACCGTGTTTTATTGTGCAATGAACAGTAAGTGAGGAGTTAAACCCCAAAACAGTCATCGCGCTCTGTGCGAAACATCAACCCAAACGTTTCCTTTTGCAGGGTCAAACCTAACTGGCCGCGGTTCGTTCAAGCAGCCAAGGTTACGGGTCAACTCGCCCTTAGGATCTTCATACCGTCATGCGTGCGCAGAAAACACGCAGGACAGCGCCAAAAGACCAGGGCCATCAACCTTCTCGACCTGTAAATGCGGAAGATGCAACAACCGATGATGTCGAGAAGCCCTCAGCTGAATCCTGGGACTCAGACAGCACTGATGAAGCGCGTAGTAGCGACCTTCACAAGAAACCAACCACATGGAAGAGACGAAGAACGGATGAGGAAAAGCAGCCTGGATGGTGGCCGCAGCAGTATGCGCCACGTAACAAAAATAACCGGACTCTCCTTGCAGGAATGAGAAGAATGATTCGAATATACAAGGAGGCGGGTCGCGACCCGAGAGATATGTGGGATGAGAACAGCAAAGACGGGTGTATGGTGAAGGCAGCCAAACAAACAAGGTTCGGAAGGCTTACGGCAGCCGTATTCCAAACCGTTAAACCTCCCTTCCCTATCACAAACCCCAATAAGAAGGGAGCGGTAGGTGCTGCTAAGCGACAAGCGATGTTAGAAGACAGGAGCGTCGCTGAAAGCAACTACTCTCCATCTTATCAAGACGAGAGTGATGACAACGTTGACCCCCGTTCGCCATCCAGTGTTATTGATGTCGACGACGATGCGGCATCTTTTCAGGCTGAAATATTAGCAGACTCCGTAAGGGGGACTATAGCTCGCCTGAATGACGATTCTATGCTTCGGAGTGACGATATATCACGATGTACAAAACTTCTTGATCTTACTGATGAATGGCATATTTTTGACCCTGGGTATCCGTCCGAGGGTTCAGTCCTCCAGCGCCTAGAGACCCGCGCAAACAACTTCGTTTTCTTTCTCATTGCGAAATGTCATTGGTCGCTTTGTCATCTGGAAAGAAAAAGCGGGCAACTGAATCATTTCAACTCGATGAGACACACTGAGATGCCGGTTAGTGGCCTTGTATCGTGGGTATCAGAACACCCGTCAATCAAGCCTGCTTGTTCCGTCACCATTCATGAGAAGGTATGTTCATATTTCACTTCGATGGGTTTATCTAACACGTACAGGACTGTCCTCAACAAGACGATGGTTTTAATTGTGGAATCTTTGCACTGGCTTTCTTACAGTCACTAGTCAATGGTGAAGAAATCCCGGCGCAAGTCAATGCCCGAGAACTTCGCACCTTTTTCGCTACGCATATTGAAGCTACTGGGCCATCGGAACGCGAGATTCCTGTCCAAAAGCTGTCATCCCCAAATCGTCAAATATCACTTGAACAGATCAACCCTGTAACCCGCAGCGTCAGCCTGCCCGCG
Source organism: Fusarium redolens (assembly GCF_020744475.1). Classification (NCBI taxonomy): domain Eukaryota; kingdom Fungi; phylum Ascomycota; class Sordariomycetes; order Hypocreales; family Nectriaceae; genus Fusarium; species Fusarium redolens. The sequence continues at coordinate 98,325 of NW_025763696.1, read as the reverse complement.
GATTCCAGCATTCCATCATCCTTCTTGACCGAGTCTCACAAGTTCTTGAAGACCTGGAAAAAGGAAAAAAGCCGATTGGCAACAGCAACAACGACATTTGAGCAGAAAGCCATGGAGTTATCAACCTTGGAGGAAAATCTCACCTTTTATCAACAAAGACTTCAGAATGGCAAAGAAACAGTACAGGAACTACAAGAACAGATCAAAGAGTCTGAGAATACCGAGATCCTTCATAAGGACATCCAGGATTTAATAGCAAAACTTCCCCCTGCTGAGGGTAATAATTTTCAGAGCAAATGGCTAACTAAGCTGAGATCAAGTGCTGAGATCACAAATGACTTGATGTTGGCAGAAAGCAAGTCGCTGCCGAAGAAACTGAGCGACGCTGAAAGAGAGTACGATGAAACTCGCGCGAAGATAACGCAGCTAGAGAAACAAATTCAACTACACAGAAAGGGCTTGGAGGTAATAGGTAAGGAGATTGAGAAGACAAAGCAGGACTTGACCTACGTAAGTGAGGAGTGTGCTCAGATTGGGAGATTATAAGGTGTCATAGGATAAGAATAGCGATAGTAATTGAAGTAGAGGAGACTTGATGTAATTAATCAGGATGACACTTGAGTGATGACACTTGAGTGATGACACTTGAATGTTGACACTTTGAATGTTGACAATTGAATGTTGACAATTGAATGTTGACAATTGAATATTGACATTTTGAATGTCTGCATAATAGTTAACATCCTAGCATCCACGCCTCCTCTTTTTCGGGAACATGCGGGGTAGGACATACATCGTCCGCGGTCGACCGCGGCAGAACGTATGATGCTTACGCGTCATCAAGCGGCGGCCGCCACCTTGCACACAAAAAATCCAGCTGACCAATTAAACCATACCAAGTGGCTCTTCCCTTGGTCCGCGGGCTATCTCGATCGCGCGTCTTGCTTGGGTGCGTGATAATTCTTAATCCAACGATAACCGCGGGCTGACCGCGAGCGATGCCCTGCGCTTTCTCGTGCCTGTCGGTTATCTCTTCTCTGCCAACAATTCTCGAGTGCCAATGGACCCAATTTCTGGTGAAATGACTGGCCAGGCTCCCATTCAAGCGGGGTCCGGCGTCAGCATTCTCGAGCCAAACCAGACCATCAACGATATCACCCAAAAACTCTCAGGTTACCTTACGGCCACACACAGCCCGCCGTTCACAGCACCAGTTGGATTTGATGATGCCTTAAATGACCTCGGCTCACCAGACCCCATCGCGCAAGTCTTCCAAAGTCGAGGGTTTTGGTCTTGGCTAGCATATTTCCTGGCGACCAAAGATCCCAAGACTCAGCCGCCTCTATCCTTGTCTGGCATTCCATACGACACCCTCTCTGTTATTGCTTGCCATGTATCAGAGGTGCCAGTAGAAAAGACTCTTCTTAAGCGTATTCAGATCACGCTCTGGGTTGCTAGGCGAGGGGCATCGCGCCGTTGTGAGTAGCCGTGACTTGCTCGTTTGCGCACTTCTCTAATCGTGTAGCTGAACTGCGAAGGGCAGGGATTTCTGGCTTCCCTTCCTGTCCTTCAACCATGCCTATGCCATCCCCCGAACCAAACCCCCGCAAGCGACCGCGTGGCCAGTTCCTCGAGGATCCCGATGACCCAGCGCACGTCGCTCAGCGACCCAGATCGAACAACACGATCTCCGGTACCCCACGGACAGATACAACGAACTCGGTATATCACCCAGCTGCGGGCCAGCCGACCGAAGAGCTTCATACATTCGATCACCTAAGCCAACCGATGTTGAACGTTGACCCGCCAGATGGATACGCGTACCCCGACGCTCGCAGAATACCATCGGTCTTTCGCCCAGAGCTCGGTGACATGATTGCTCGGAACGGTCATAAAGCCTCAATATTTGCATCATTCCCACCCGATGCAGCCAAATGCCGTCTCCTCCTGAACATAGAGGCTGCAGAGGTGTCGCCCCTCGTAATGAGGCTCTACGGCATACAGATTGTTGAGATAGAACAGCAGAGGGCTTTCTCCCTTCCGGGCGGAGTAAACGCGGCAATATCCGGCTCGGTGCAATTCACAAAGACTAAACTCAGTCTCTTGGATGAATTATTTGGAGACTTGATTATTCAGGGAGTGCGAAATAGCCGACGGTATCTGGACGAAGTGGCGCAAGGTATCATGCTATCAAAATGCGTAAGGATGGAAGTTCCTGGCGCGGCTGATTGTCCGGCCCAAATCACCGTGACGATAAATGAGTTCGCTTTGAATAATATAATTACCAAACTCTGGCTATCTTGAGATCAGTCGCACTCTTTGTAGTTACTTCTTCCGAATCTCTCCTCCTGTTAAATAAGCCCACCAACCATCCGGTATTTCCCATTGCCCGGTGCTCTTCATCGGCTGCCAATCTTTCACCGGAGGCCCCTTGAATAAAGCTGTACTATTTCTCCAAAGCAACGTTTCTTGAGTATAAATTTTTGGCCCGACTTTGGTTGCGGAATCCCACATGTCGTCATTGATCGTATCACTAGGATCAGGGTCGTCAGGGTGCTGGTAAGATTAGTACTAAAATGCAGAAAAGGTAAGCGGAATTGATTGCGTGGACTTGCCTTTTTGGGAGCTTCCATTTTGCGTAGAGGACGAGGTCGCTCGCTTGTCTTTGGTTGCGAATGTAACAAGAAATGACCGTCTTGAAGGCCGTTTGTGATGGAAGAAGAGCTGTAACCTGGCGTCTTAGCTGACTGGGGTAGTCTGGCTGGGCATCAACATGGGCAGCAAGGTAATTGTCACGATTGCAGCCCGATCATCTTTGATGGCGAAGGAGGAACATGTTAGGCGAATCGACGGAATCGATACTGTGGCTGTGTGGCACAAGCTGGTCCCGCGCAAAAGTATTCCAGCCTTTGCTCTGCCCGCGGTGACTCCAAAGTGGAGACTTCTTGGTCCCGCTCCGCCCGCGGTCGCTCTCTGATGAAGATCTCGGACCCTTGCTCTGACCGCGGTCACTCGGTAGTGGAGATCTTGGCCCGGGCAGATGAGTGGGGTGCAGCTCAACTTGCAGGGATCTAGGCGTCACCTACGTTAAGTCGTCACCGTATAGGAGATGATATCACAGACAATTGTCAATTCAACGGCACCTCTATAGCGTCAATCACGGAATGCCTTCATGGATTCACAAAGGAGGCATCTAATGAGTTTGAAGCTCTTTCTGGCTAATTTTGAGTGCTCAAGTGACCCCAATGCCGCAGATTTGAAGTTACGCCTCTAACTCCCTTAATTGCTATGAGAATGGACTGTGGTATAGCTGAGCTTGTTGGAACTTCTCGGCTGGGGTAATAGTTGCTACATGCTAGGATCAAGCGGGCAGGGGTTTTGATATCACAGCACCCCATTCACGGGCCTGCTTTCAGGGGCATCCAGGCCGAGACACTCAGTCATGCGCGTTGGTCTGTAGGATGGACTGCATGGCAGTAGAGGGCCTCAAGATACAAATATCAGGTCCCCTTCCTATCTACCACTAAAATCTGCACATCTAAAGCAGCTCACGGTTGCCTTGGTTGCCTTGGTTGCCTTCTTTGCTTCCATTGACTGCTTACCGGTATCGATTGTCCTCCCTATCCACATTGGGCTCTTACATTTATCCCTTGTATCCGATTTGCACTTTTGATCCTTGGCTTAAGTCGAACCCCTGATCTTTTCGCCTTTGAGCAAACGTCGCAAATGAAGACCACCATCACCAGTAACCATAATGCAGAACTTCCCGAGATCTGCATTAACGATGGTGTCATTTATGTCACGACGGTAATAACAATAGTATGCCCTGCAGCCTGATTCTTAAGCTATCCGCTGATATCGATTAGACTGATCACGACACACATCCCAACAAAGTCTGTAGCGCAATACAGCGTACCGGTAACCAGGATGAGGCAGAGACCTCAAAAGCCCAGGGCGAAGGTTTCGGCCCGAGCCCGACTATAGGCTCAAAAACACCTAGTTGCATAGGAGGGCCAGATGAATAAATAAATCTCTCTAATTTCTAGTTGAAGAATCCAATGCCTAGTATTGATGTTGGTTTCGAAGAGTTTGTGGCCGTGATCAGTCTTTCCTCGGTTAATTTACATTCCATCCAGTAGTTACAAACGACAGAGCAACGCCAGCGGGATACCGTAAGCCCCCCCTGAGGTAGTAGTTGTCACATTGTAAAGGTGTACAAGTAGATCAATCAATGAAGAACAACATGGGTTATGGACGAATCGGAGCAAGAGCGAGTCGGCCGCCGTCCCAGTGATGTAGCCACCACGATTCTTTTGGCTTGCAGCTGTGAGAACAGCACTAGACACATGCAGGTGTTTGCAGGCCTTTCAGGCCGACCTACCATGAATCCCGATGCTCCAATAGATCCACTCCTCTCAGTTCTGGGTCACTCGGATAGGCTTTTGACGCTTAGTCGCTGCTGTACATTATCGAAATGCAGTGATAAGCATGGTGCATAGCGTTCAAGCTGCGCGGTTCGTTCTGGCCAGCCAGCTCGTAGTTGAGACATGCTGCAAGAACCTGCAGCTCGCTCTGGCATCACGGATATAGTTGGTATCCCCCTACCCCCCTCGCAAACAAGGCGAGCCATCATCTCCTCAAGCTGCCTTCATGTTTGGTTCGCAATGAGCTGGCACGACATTCTTGATCTTCTGATGTTCTTGCTGCCGCTGGCACAGCGCCATCGAAGATTTAACGATCTTCTGCTGATCTCGCTGCCTTTTACACAGTATCACGCAAAGATCCTCAACATCCTGTGGACATTACTACCTGCAAAGACAAAATTAACCTCTGGCTATATCTTACCCTGGTTCAAACTTAGCCTGGAGCCCCAGAATCCACTACTTGCTCTCCTGTACAGGCATTCCAGCGTTCGACTTATTTTCAAACCTGACGGTGTACTGATCAGGGTTGAAATTAAAGTCTTTCGGTACACAGTAATGATATGGTGGAACCTTTTCAACATAATTGCAACTATCCGCAGTTTCTCCTTATACCCCCTCATCCATCTGTCAGCATGGACCATGGACGGACTGGTAAGGGCTTTGTCTCTTTTGGCTTTTGACAGCTGGAAGGTCAAGAGCCCAACATCTAAACAATGGAATCCGATGAAAGGTTTGAGACTCGATCACCGCTCGGTACTATAGCTCATACATACTAGTCAAGAAGAAGAAGGCCAAAGGAGAGAAAGACGTCATCAACACCAGCGACGACGAAAGCCTGCCTCTTCATTGTCAGGCGAACCAAACTGGTCCTGGAATTGGGAGAGCTAGCAGAGCCATCTCACGGTGGTCCCTTGAAGTCCGACAGCTTCCTGGTTACTTTATAAAGGCGTGCAAGCGATTTTCAGTCAACGACAAGACATTCCCTGACGAGCACCAGGCTCGTCGGCCCGGAGTTCTGGTGAATCCCTTGACAAGTCGTGGAAAGGCCCACGAAGCTACTTATAAGGGCTTGCCTATTCCACAGCAGGACCAAGGATCCAGTGCAGGTGGCACTATAACATTATAAAGGATTACTTAGTAGGACGGAGGCCAGAAATATGCAAATATACACGTTGCCATGGCTTGCATTGTTTTATCAGGCCACAATGGCTGTGTAGGTCTTGGAAGAAGTTCTTGTAGTAAGGTTAGTTTGCACCTGCGTTGGCGTGACAGGTACAAGAACACACAGACTTATGGCTACAATCCCTTGAAAGGATGTGATGCGGCTGAAGAACGATCTTTTCCTAGGATTTATGATTGCAGAGCCTGATGATGGTCATACTCAAGCTGCGAAAGAAAGAGAGATGTATGGTATTCAGAAAACCTTCTATGGTATCCTTCTAGGCTTTTGGTTTCCAATCCATATAGTATATTGCCTTTTGTCTTCCCGGACCGTTGTAGAATCAAGTGCTCCCTATAGCAGCTTCCTTTATCTTCAAGACCTGTATGCCTGGTCTGAAGTTGCTTCAAGTCTTTCACGATCTTCAGCTTGATACCACGTAAAATTGTTAGCTGTTCGTCCAAGCGCTGGTATTGAGTGCTTTAGGTAAATGTCTCTTCGCCGGGGAGACTTCCGATTCGATATATAAGCAATCTCACGGAGACGATCACCTGGGTGAAGACGATCGTATCTCCCCTGTAACACTACGTGGGTCTATGATCTGTCAATTTGAGGAAAATTAGTTCTATAATATAAGGGTGTGAAGGTGTCTTGAATCCAGGGTACGGAAGAAAGTGACTTCGGTTAATTGGAGGTGGGGCACGGAAGGAATGGAGGGGCCGCAAGCCCTGAAGGCTCAAAGGTCTACACTGCATTTGTCCCGTAACCCACTTTTTCTTTCCAGCGAAACCAATTCTGATCACAGCGCTAACCTTTGCACCCCGCTCACTCAACCCTGCACTAAACTGAGGTCACTTTCTTCCGTACCTCGGAAAGTGTACCTAAGCTCATATTAGTCAACTGGCAGGTGGTAGGAACTAGATATTGATATCTGGCAATTACTGCTATAAATTGAATGTGCAACCGTAGAAGGCAATCGCTTGTAGGTCTCACCGACACTCGGTCGCAAAGCACTCAAAAATCCAAGCCTGCTCTCTTTCATACACACGGCATCAGTACCATTTCAAAACCCCTGCAAACCTGAGATCAAGCGAGGATGACCACTGACAGCCTCACGATCCTCCTCTGGGTTGTTACTCTCATTTTCGTTCTCGTCATCATTTTCGTTCTCATTTTCATTCTCGTTGCCCTACGTGGATTCCCCAAAGGCTCTGAACCTCCAAAAATTCGCATGTTGGATAAAGTTTCTCCGATCTCTATCAATACAAGGACTCCATCCATTGCCGTTATTGGGCAAAAACAAGCAGCTTCTTCCTTCATGAAAGAAGGAAATTACGACGAGCATGGTGCCACTTCCGCATTCGGTTCGTTTTCCATCAAGCTCAATCCATGTTGGTGGGAACAAGTCGATGGCATCATTATCCTGGACAATGCCAACTTCTGGAAGAGATTCTTTTGGGGAAAATTACCAAGAACACCTGTTGTGTCAGATCGCCATAGACCTGTCCACAGACTACAGGCAGAGATTTGGCGAAGACGCGGGGTTGTATGAAGGTCGCTTGTTATTTATATGTATACAAGACCAATGATACTAATTAGACACCACAATGCTAAGATCTGTGTGGTGATCATAAGCTCTTAACCACAGGTATCAACTGCAAATAACAGACACCAGAATGCAATTGTAACGTGCGCCACTTCGTCTGGTTGAGTTTCTCAGTTTATAAATCATTTAGAACATCATCATACAATTGAATAAGTGAAATAGCTTACATTATGTTATCCAAGTTTGACGCTTAGCCTGTGTGGCTTTCCCAAGTCGCCAGCACTTGTTGGACAGCAACGCTTGCTGGTACAAAAGCTTTCATCGCCCGGCCAAAACGTGTAAGTTTTCCACCATCCAAAGCGAGAGTCTCATATCGACCACATCTCAGGTCTTCGCACTGCTTTTCAGCCATGGTCTGCTCCAGCTTCTTCAACTGCTCCGTCGGGGTTTTCAGATCGATACCGTCGACCATCTGGTCAGACCATTCCAGTGAGAAGGGTTGAGGAATTGACTTTTGGACGGGTTCGTATGCCTCTAAAAGCGACTTCAATGCGGTTTTGAGACGTACGAGGTTTCGAAGGTTCAAATCAATATCATCAAAGTGATGACAATTGAGATCTTCCAAGTGCTTGTCTGTCAGGTCTTTGTCCAGTTCCTTCAACTTCTCTACCGGGGTTTGCAGGTCAATACTACTGATAAAACGATCATGTCTGTGTTCTTCTTTCGACCCTTGGATGTATCTATTGTGCTGGTTGCTGGAGTTTTCCGAATCACCCTGTCTTTCGTCATCGTCGTCGTCGTCATCGTCAATGCTCTCTTCTGCTTGACTCGCTTCTCTACAATGATAAAAGCCACCGTCAGACAAGTTTTCACTTTCCGCTTGGCCAAGGTCACTTCTTGAAGCTACCGCGCTTGACATGGCGTCGTCCTCATTGCTATGAGCTTCCATTCCGTTGATAGAATCTGTATCCTCGTCGGAAAGTATTTCAACGACTGGCGCAGGTTTAGAAGCAGTTCCAGCTTCATAACTCTGGCTTTGGACATGAATCGCATCCCCTTGTGCGTTCTCCATCGTGGAGCTGTCAAATCTTTGGTAACCGTGGGCTTCCGTCGATTGTGGTGGAGTGATAGACAGTTCCCACTCAGGATGATAACGCGGCTCAAGGCTTTGAAGTATATCGACACCACAATCTCCCACTACTTTCGGGATCTCCAGTTCTTCTTGCATACCATAAATATTCCGAGTCAGATCTTTAAGGAAAAAGCTCTGCTCCTCCAGAGCTATGTTGAATATAAAGTTCAAGGTTTTGGATGTTTTGTTTTTGACTTTCGTCTTTCCCATAAGGTTCTGAAGAACTAAACGGGGGCTTTCCTTCTTTTCTCGGGACCGAATGACCCACCGTAATAGCACGCATAAAGGATAGATTAAATCTGTACACTGTCAGTATGTAAGAGACTACTAAGAGAATTTGCACTGACCTTGTTTTGTAGGTTTCTTGATTTCCAGACGTGATTCGAGGTACTTTCTGAATTCTGAACATACCGGGCTTTTCAAATCAACCCAAGCGGACAGCAATTCTCTCAATGTATCGAGATTGATTTCCATGAATTTCAGCCAGTACGCCATGAAAAGGTCTCGCGTGCCAAATCGCACTTCCCGCGAGGTGACTCTGCATTCATGGTCGCGAGAGTATATGTTCAACTCCTCTCCGCATATCAGACACTGATAGAATTCTGGGTTCTTTTTTTCTGGGTGGCTGGATATATTATGCGACAAGTAATGGCCTACCACCAATGTGGCAAAACGGCATGGCTTGCAAAACAGGTAATCTTTCGCCCGGGCAACAGGCTTCCTTGGATCCATTGTGAGTTTTATTCGCTCTTTCTTGTGTTCCCCCCACGAGACTGAAAATAGTCTACTGAGAACTTCCTCGAAGCAGTAGCCACGGCCGCCCTGCGGTACTATGGCGTTAGGAAACTTTGTCTTTTCTTCAATCTTGATCTTGAATGTCTTCGGGTCGAATATGAAGTGGTCAACTGCAAGATATCGCTTGGCCCGACGCGTTGATAGAGATTGAGAATTACTCTCAGCGAGTCTTTGCAACTTCTTTAGAAGCTCACTCCAGGCCGGGGTAAAGCCCCAATCGTCTCTATGCTCGGACAGGATGTTCTGCCGAGCATGTGGAGTTTTCAATATCGAAACCGCGGCTTCGACATTTTGCTCATGTTGATCAACGTTCGGCTTCAATCTCGCATAAGACTCATTCAGATATCCCAAGTTCCATTGACATACCAGCTTTTCAAGAGCACTCTCGGGCATGTATCTGAAGCACATTTTGAAATAGTCGTCAACTGCGCAGGGGTTATGGGTGTCGATAAACCTTTCTTTAGTTCCGCACAAGGTGTGATTTGTGTTTTTTGAGCAGATTCCACACACAGGTAGCTCATCGGAATGACAGTTGGAACATTGCTGTTCAAAAAGTATTCTTGTTTCCGTCGCTGCGTAGTTGCAGACTGGGCACCGAATCCAACGAATTTCCGACATACGGCGCAAGTCTTCTGCTGACCTTCCTGGAAATAGACAGAGTCTGTTTTCAGGAGCACCATCCCATATATATAATAGCTTGACCGTTTGAATCTCCGAATGGCACCATTCTCCTTTTAGGAGGTCATCTCCTGTATCGGATTTGAAGCAACCGTGAGATGTCGCTTCGTATCGATCTTTGCACAATCTCCTACATGCGCATTTTACATGGCGATTAGGGCATTTATCCTCGTGCCCTTTCAATCTGTCTCCTCTTATACCATACTTGAAACATAGAACACAATCAAATTCCGGCCTAGCCGTCTTTTTCGATTTCTTTGCTTGGGAGCCAGTTTGATTCGATGCCTTTCGTTTTGTCGAAGGTTTATTTGACGTCTTATTTGTCGCTAGTTTATATGGTTGACCTTTACCAAGTGGAACCTTTCCTGAGCTTCGCAATTGGGGTGTCATCGTGAATGTAGCTAAAAAGTAGCCCTCGATGAGGGGGGTCCAATAAAGGGGAGAGAGGATAACAAAGTATAGAAAACGAACAGTAAGTAGTAAAATAAACTCTAAGGGGGAAATAGGGTAGAAAGAAGACTCCCCCAAGGTTAAAGGGCTGATATAAAGGGCTGATTGATCGACAAGTCATGAAGAGTGAACAGAACCCGGATACTTCTTTGAGTACAGTCCGGGAGTGTGTCATGGGTCTGCGCCCCGTCAAAGTGCAAGGATGACCAGTATCAATGACTAAGGGATTGTGACCGATTATGTGTGGCAGTTGGTCTGGGGCTGAACTGGATGTTCCGCTATTGGCTCTGATTATATGACCCACCATTACTGATGGAATCCATGGCAGCGATAGGGGGTTTGAAAATCTCCACGGCCAGGCCAGTCTAGATGCTCGGCACAATTATTTACAAAGATGTATACACCCTAATTGCAAATCAACCCCATGTCGTAAGTATGGGTAGTCATTGGGCATGCTTATTTGATACCGCAGAGGCCTTGCTTCGATTCCCGGTGTAACCGATGCAAAGATGCTAATATGTTCGATAATTTAATTTAAAATAGATAAGCAATACCAGTAGAGTTCCTTGAAGTGAGACCGTTAACCATAACTAAGGTCTCTGTATTAACTGTAAGCTTTCAGCCACAAGTCTGACTTTTAACCATAAAGGCATACCTATTCGCTGGAAAAGCAATGTTAAATAATAGAAGCGACTAGATTTTGTTGCTTATAATCGTCCGCCATATGCAATACACTTGACGCATCTCTATAGAACCTGAGAAGACCCCTGACAACTAGATCTAATAAGATGACTCTGCACAGAACTGAATCGGCGGGGATAGAAACCTATGGACAGAGTATAAGATTTATTGGTCATCGTGGAAGCTTTTAGGTGCAAGTTTGTGTTGTGAAGAGGGGGGAAAGATATTATACCACAATCACTCATATCAGCACCCTAAAGTTTAACCTTCTGGCCAGCAAGTAGTTGTATAGCTATGGACAGCAATCATCATATACGGCAGAGGAATTCCTCAGCCTTGTTTTCGTGTGTACAAGTTGGTTTAATTGTAAATGATGAGCCAGTCTATTTGATCGACCATGAGCCATCGTATGGTGCCTTTGTAGTGCCAGACTCATCTTTATTGTTGATATGAACTTGTTATGAGTGATCTGCATTACATTGAAGATGGTGCAGTGAGAACCAACAGGGGCAGGAAAGGGGAAGCCGAAAACTGATTGGCGACGAGTTGCGGCTGATGCCAGACCGCTCTTTCCGAAAACCCTGCAAAGCTCAGTGAAGTACTACGAATTGAGTTTAAAAGCCGTGAGATGTAATCTAACAACTTCATATATTCGTTTAATCTACATTCATCTTTACGTATTTGTCAAGCGAAAGGCCTCAGCCTGTTCCCAGTGCAGCTGACCATATATTTCAGACTGCAATCAGCTCTTGAAATCAAAGCTTTTACGAAAGCACCTCAGCCTTGTCGTTTAGGCGGGTATTGAGTTCAGCAGAGCCTCATTCTAGCGAGGCAACTAATGTGGCAACCGCAGCAGGGTTCCACTACAAAGGACGCTAAATACGCACTTCTCGACGCAGTCACACATAACACCCTGTATTTTGCAGAAAATCAACAACAACGATACAACTGCCGATGTCACTCTCGCCATGGCATTGCCCTGTCATATCTTTGAGTCCCTTGCTAGCACCATCCTCCAAATACAAGGTTGGGTAAAGTGTGGGCGGCTACCGGATCAGTGAGCCAGAGCTCACAAGATGTTTCCTTGAGCTGTAAACCTGGCGGGTATCTAAGAATTGTTTCTCTTCAGCTACTTTATCTCTAGTATCTCCATTTCTACGGGTAGTTCTTAGCATTCTAAATAGTAGCAGGAGCTCACATTGATAAATAATGAATCCGAAGTACTAGGTGCCGTAATATGTCCGTCAGCAAAAGGTAGGAATTGGTACCTGGCTCGCAGGTTTGACTGCATGTTCACATCGAAACAACAAGCCACAAGGCTCAAGCTGTAGCCTTTTCTATATAGGGCTTTCCAGACATGCAGGGGCTGCATGGTACTGTCTCAGAAACCGCCGACCGAGTTGGCAATATCTACGGTTGCAGAATATGTAGTCTCCATCTCACAGCAAGATAAAAAAAACTTTTTTAATCATTTTCATCAGTGCGGATCTCACCAACACATTAAAACGTTCTTAAAGTCATCTTCTCTGGACCAAGGGCACTCTCAACAGTAACTTTCATGAAGATTGTCAGAATGCAGTTACCACGTACGCCTGCTTTTATTGAGAATATGATGAAGTATTTCCAGGAACGAGATTTCCCAATACTAAGTCTGGACCAGGAATTGGTCTGCACTTACAGGCAGAGATATTACAACTCCAGCTTTACGGAAGAAATCAACGACGAAAGACTATTGCAGCTTCCGTATGCCGCAAGTCTTTATATCACGAGGTCTATGTGTAAACCACTATTTATCTTGGAACCTGAGGGGAATGATCTAGGTGACATCCGATCTTCAAAAAAATGGATGACCGATACATACAAGGCAATTTTGTGCCGCAAACCATCCACTCATCTAATCCGCGCCCTACTGCTTGCTGTACTCTGTTTTCAGCGTGAGGACAACTTTGCCCAGGCTTTGGAGGCCTTTGAGGAAGCGACATCTATGTTTCGTGCTATTTCGTCGTAAGTCTTTGCTTCTCAATCAGAGAGTTTAACTGATATTTATCATAGGGGCTGGGATAAGCTCACGATTGAGGAGAGGCAAGAACTCATTGTGATCGCCTGGGAGTTTTCTGAGTATGTACGGAAGTGGGCCATTTCTGGTGACAAAGCAACTAATTGTTTACCTTGGCCCTGCGTAGGTTTTTGGAGCTAGATAAGCTTGGTTTCGACCCGCCTCTGCTTAACACATGCGACTTGCGAACAGCGACACAAGACTTCTTGTCTAGCCTCTGACGTAATCCCAATGACTATGAGCTCGGCTCCAGCACCATAAAGGTAAGTTCTTGGATCTCGCTTACTGATTTCACGTCATCGGCTTATAGAGGGTACTCGTTTTAAGCTTTATAGGCTCACGATATATAACGCGGTTGACAACTCAGTGTTCCAAACACAAGTTCACTTTCAATCATGTGGTCTAGCTCTGAGCTAGTTTGTCGAGGCAGATTACAGTATCGGTATGGTACCCTCTTGATTCTGAAGCGTATCTATAGTGCTTCCGGCTAACAGAAAACGGGGAAACGGGAATGGGAGTTCTGACTATGTGAGGCCTGACGAATAGATGGAGGATGCCCTCACGAACGCGCACGTTTCGATCTCCTTTCAAATCTACAGCATGATTTTACCGATCTCAGAGTCCAACATCGTCTAGCAGGGACCAAAAGCTTTGAATTTGTCAACATACGAATTTAGGAGACCCTCAATGCTCCCTCCCCAAACTCCACCTATAAACTTGGATCGCGACCTGATGGCAAGTTGCTAGTTGCATATAGATTCGAACAGGCCACAGCGTCTTGCCATCGGTCATCAATCTCCAAAAAGAATGCCTCTATCGACTGTGACAACGGTTTCTCGCGCGAAGTGGTTGCTACTTAATTTGTCAAACCTGCCCAGCAGCCCACCAATCTAATCCCGGCGCTAGATTGACACTTGAGAAGTAGTCTCGAAGCTCATAATTAAGTGTTGTTGTTTGCTAAGATGTGGTGGATCCGGCTCCCTAAGCCCGAGCTTTTCGATGGTTAGACGGCGATGCCGAAAGTACATTTCACTCTCCCCCAAAACTTATTGCCGAGAGGGGTAGACATCCTTGCTTTTCCTTCAATCTTATGTTCTACCTGCAAGTCAGGTTGAATATCCGATCGCGTCAAATATAGCCGCCGTAGACAGTACGCGAGACATCCTCACGCGGAGTTCCTATTCCACGCAGGATAATCGCAGCGCATAAGATCAAATTCAAGTTGATTGGGGTCAAACGATTGTGAAAGATCGCCATCAAATTGGTCTCCGTGATGCTCAGAGGGCTGAAAACAGTCGAGCGTGGAGAATTGTGGCATTGTTTCCAGTTCTGCTTCTTGAGATACCATTGAGGAGAATTCTTCAGGTAGGGTTAAGTATGATTGTGAAGGTCCGACAGAATTTGGAGATTGGTATCTTGCTTCTGAATGTGGTTTGCTTGTATGAGTGGTTGTGGTTGAGTTGCCCTCCAGATCAGAAGTTCTCGATAGCCTAAGCTGGAGCAAACAGTCCCTTTCCTTGGCTACCTCCTCTCTCCCCTTGATTACCCGATCTCTCTCCTTAATCGCGTGGTCTCGCTCTTTGGACACCCGGCCAAGTAATTTCCAAAGGTCGGCAATTTGTTCATTGGGGCACTCTCCAGACAAAATGCGAACCTTCTCCTCTAAATCTACAATTCGCTCTTTTTGCTTCTGTCGGAATTTCTTCGAGGACATGCGACATGACTTTCGCTTCTTTTCTCGACGGTCCTCGTCATTCGTTGGACCGTGCATAACGATCGTGTTCAGAGGTGAGACTGATAAAAATAATAAATGGCAAATCTTGAGAATCAGTATATAGTTATATTCCAGAAGGGAGAGGAAAGGGGAAGGGAATGGTTGCAGAACTAAAGCTGGACAAGCGGAGGAAAGGAACTTCACATATGCTGGATAATGTATGCCTCAAGCCAGGACAGGCGAGATTCAGGGTTGGCAACACAGAAACAGGGCTTTAGTACTTATATATTAAGGCACGCTATGTTAGCGATTGCCAATCAGTTGTCTCCCCGAAAGTTAAGGGGCTAAATGCCTGTAACCTATGTGACGGCTGCTCCACCCCGCCATCGTTTACGGTGGGGAAGCTAAATCATGCTAGTAATCCGGACTGTGCCGACTACTGGAAGCCCAAACGCTAACCTAACGAAGATCAAAGCAAGGGGCGGTGATCTCGTCAGACCACCGGACGTTTATGGGTCTCAATGGCTTGGCAACCATTGAACCAATCAAATTGTTTGAGCTAAGCCATTTGCTTGAAGTCTTAGGTGGCATCTGGATGTCTCACACTTAACCATAGACCTACAAGCACCCTCTTCATACGACGCTAGCATCCGGCGCATAAGCCTTATTTCCCTTTGTCTGCACGTGATGTGGAATGATCAGGCACGTACAATTGTCAGTATCATTATTTATATACTAGCTGTAAGAGGTTAGCGAAGGGAGAACCTCTGCCTAGTTATTTTCCCTTGCCCCAGCGTCAACTGAAAATCAACATTCCATGACCTTTAATTTATTTTCTTTTTTCTCGTTTTTAAAGAGGCTCCTATAATCATGAATCACTCTCAACGCGCTGTTAACATAAAATCACGAGAATACCTAAGTGTACAGGATTGCATCGTTAGCAAAATGTTACATTGATGGTGTGGATTTCTGAAAGAATTGTGCTCTAGTTCGTTGGTGAGATGGGGAGAATGAAATGCACTTAACATTACAAAAGTTTAAGTTCCTAACTACATATAGCAGACAGCTTTTATACAGAGGATGGGTTTCAACTTCTGGTCTTTATGTGACTTTCAGCTAGTAGTATATGTATAGTATACTGAAGAAACAGAGAAGAAAGAGGGTTTCTTGCCATTCTTCGCCAGCACCAGTCATGGAAATACAGGACCACTGATATTCGCCTCCGACACCTGTCGCCCAAAGGAAAAGAGGGTAGGACGCGCAATATAAAGTGGTTTTCAGCCCTTACGTCTGTTTGAAAAGCCATTACTCTTGGTAACTATGTCCTGAACTCCCAGAGACTGAATTCTCTCAGTGCATTCAAGTACTGCCAATCATGGGTTCAGCGTGTGCTCGACACCTCGATCGCCTTGGACTCCATCCAAAACAGCCGAATGTCGTGGATATTCGACTGCACTGCACCTGGGATTGTGTTTGAACTTGCGAATCATTGGTGCTGAACTGCAGACAATAACAATATTGCTTTCAATGGACAAAAGGAATATGCCATTTGCCAACAAGGGTGTTGGGTCGTTGTTTTTGAGCCCGATAACCAGAATGACGAACCGGACCACAACAGCCCCTAGCGGGAATATGCCGCTGCCGACAGAAACAACTACTCTCATTCTATCCTTCCGCGACTGCGTATTGCGAAGGGTGCAGACTAGCATGGTAAACATAAGTATCATGTCTGCCATAACCCCGATAACGGCTTGTGCCACATAGAAAGCATATACTCTGCGACAGTGGAGTGAGCATGGAACCTGAGACTGTTCACACCCGCTAACTTCAAGCAAGAGAACTACCCACAGAGCGGCGAAGGGACAGATTATCAAAGAAACCACAGCCCGGATGGCAAAGGCGGGGTACCGAAACCAAAGGTTTTCCAACGCCGAGTAGTAGATGACACAGATCACCAATTTTGCAAGAACAGTGCCTGGGATTACCACGAGGTTGGCAACAAGAATCTCCCAAATAGCATCGTTCACGGTGCCATTGTGTATGGAAGCGAGGGTTATGGCCCCGGCTATCGTGAACATCCAGGCAAGAAGGATCATATCTTTGATATGAATCAGCGGCTTCCACTAACAGAACACACCCTGTAGCGGAAATCACTTACAATGCTGAAAGCGCCACTCGTGGAGAATGAAATATGTTGTGCAGAGACATGCCGCCAGGAAGAGTGTAGAAACGGTGCATGCGATGCCAGAAGTGCAGTACATCGCATTGATATTGATCATACCCTTCTGCGGTGTCTCATCGCCACCGATCTGAGGGTACTCCATCATTGGCTGCACGATGAATAAGGTGAAAAACAGCAGCTAGGTGGTGAATGGGAGCTCTGGCATAGGTACCTATTCAGATATCGAGGTTCAGTTGACAATTACCACCTCAAGTCTTTATTTCGCAACGTTTTATTGCTTTTATACAATCCTCATCCCTGATACTGTTTTTTATCATCTCTGTCCAGGAAGGCAGGGTCATTACTCATTCTCAAGATTGTTTTCTCTTCCCTCGGCAACCATTCACGCCGGAGATCGTTTCCCGATAGAATCAAGATCACGAAACTTTGTTCGTTGGCTCAAGTCACCCATGTCAGATATATAAGAAGTACTTAGACACCTGTTGGTAAGCTAGGGTTGGTACCTATCGGCTTGTCCGGATCCTATGGAGACCCCAGCTACCTAGGGTCTTTGGTCTTGCCAAATGATAACACCAACACTTCAATCGTGGGAAAATGGTTTCACTAGACAGAGATGATCCCCGATCAGATAGCCAACCTGGCCGGGGGTGGCGGCGGGATATGGGGTCACCCTTGACTGGCCCTGCAGGTCTTCATTCCGGTACCCCACCAACACCGCCGCCACAGTCAAGCTACGTACAGTAACAGCACGGACAGGAGCTGAGTTTTGAGGGCTGTTCTTCTTTCCATTCGATACCCGCCTCATTGTGTCCCGTGCAGGCGGCGTCGCAGCTACCGCGTTCTAAATCCAACATTGGGACTGCAGGCGTCAAGTGCGTTGGGCCGCGCGCCCTAAGGGGAAGTGGAAAATGAAAATAAGAACGAGAAGAATAGCAAAAAGGATTAATAGGGTTTTCTATATTTGACTCCTGTATTATAAATAGTCCCACGTAATATCTTAAACCAGATATTATAATGCAATTATTAGCTTGTTTTTATTAGCAACCCTCTCATCTCTTCATCAAAAATCCTCAACTTCTTGGGCTGATGACTGCCATCTTCACGGGCATCCAAGTGTTAGATCATGCAAACATTTGAAACGCACAACTACTCCTCTCTCTTCCATAACTGCAACTTTCTCCTCAACTCTATACCGATTCAGTAGATCAGACAGCCATGCAGACATACACTCAAGGGAATGTTCCCCTTATCTCTGAGGGTCAGTGTGATGAGGAGGGCTTCGATCCAAACCAATCGTTCTGCATATCGGATAAAATGCCTGATGAATCAACTGATCCATCTTCTTGGGGAGCGTCACAAGTTAGACTTCAACAAAGCGATTCACTTCAACATCAACATTTTCTATTGCCTGAAACAATTCAGACTAAAAGGACTCCAGCGACAACAAAGCAGGTTCAGCGTAAAAGAGGAGTGAAGCATGCCTCTCGCATTGGAAAAAAACAACAAGGTTAGTCTCATGCCACAGGGCGCGTCGTGTTTAGAACAAGGCACCTTGAGCCATTTTGCTAAACTAATGGCACTGACCCAGAGTAAAACAGACAAAGCAAATCTCTGGCCATCTAAGGTCAACGATATCGATTCATATGGGTCTCCAAGACAACCACCGTCCCTTGACGCGGAGCACAACTTTGCCTCCCCAAAGGAAGCCAGAACCGCTTCAAGAAGAAACCGATATCAGCGTTATTGGGGAACGGTTTGCAGAAAAAAAGAGATCTATCAACAGGCAAAATACGCCCCGAGTTTACTGCAGCAACTAGGAAGTACTCCACAGAATCTACCAGCTCAGCAGATCTAAACTTCGCGAACATTGATCTTATCTTAGGTGGAGTCTTAAGACCATTGAGACTCCAAACACGCCAGATGAAGCAAGGTGGTTCAGTGCAGATTTCCAAGCCTTAAAGGGAGAGGTGATTTTCTAAGCCGGTCTCGAAGAACTCATGTTATTGACAACACTGTCGATGATGATGGGGCTTCTGATGGTGCGGAAGACAATTGGATTCATTGCGGTGGCTACTTGGCTCTTTTTATACTCTTTTCTTGTCATATTGGGGATTTATTTCGTTCAGAAACTTAATACCGTTGTTAGTTACCTTACTTAGCCGTGCGCGCTGTAGCTATACAGGCGATATGGCACGTTGTGCCGACCAGGTAATGGTCGACATCTGCGCTTCCACATAGACGTTGGCGTTTAATCTTCCTTTTACATCCCAGCGAAAGAGACGCCATTGTATAAGCTATTCTTGTTGTGCTGAGGCTGCTGATACAGCTTGGTTTGGTTACAGAGGGGCCAAGCTTTCGTTGCTTTAGTCAGCATCTGCCCAATGAGTAATCCTTATTGTCTTATTCTGCCCAGTCAATCCATCTTTAACCGCAGTTACCCGATGTAAGTACGCTGTAAATAATCGGGGCTAGTACAAACATAATTATGGAGTCCATTATAAGCCATGAGGAGACGTTGAACGGGATATAAGTTAAAGTTCACGAACAGATTGCGTGATAAGCCTAAGTAACTAGATAAATTCTAGCTTAGAGTCTCTATGTAGATAGAGATAATAATTCAGCCTGCTGCTTGTCCTGCCTAGCTCCCCTGCTTGGCTTCACGTTTGTCCTAATAATTAAATCACGTAGCCTGTTTGTGGGCCCAATCGTTTGTTAATCACGCCTTACCCTACACACTCGGTATATTATTATATCATCATTCAACAGCCAATGGAGCCCCATAAAGCAGCCACTGTCTTACTTCTTAATTACTTAAGATTTATTACTTAACACACGTGTTTGAGGTTGAGACGACTGCAGATATTACCATGATGGGCCGAGGTTTGGATGTCAGCTGTACAGCGGACGAGATAATCAAGGATGAGCGGCCAGGATTGTCGAGAAGAAAGCGCAGCTGAAGCCAATATCAAAGAGCATGAAGTTTAGTGCCGCTAGTGATTCATGTCACAAAGAAGCCCATCTTTCTAGTCCCTTTCTCCTTACAACAGTCAGAGTCCTGTTTATCCCACAACTGCATTTACTACAATTTGGCGACTAAAATTCTAGATAAAAAGAATTGTTAGGGGGAAGCAGGGTAGTAGGTTGCCTTTTATTACTGCCGAGGTTATAACCCCTTGTGACGTCAGAGTCGACAATTGGCCGGAACTACAAGGTATGAGGGAATTTGCGCCACCAGCGAGATAAATGTTCCTGCAACAAAGGTAGGCTAGGGCCACACAAGAGGGCGCAAATGCGTGTTATACATGCATGTGCTCAAAGGATCGCCTGTCAGAGTCAACGCACGATCGCTCGTGCCGACCCGCAAGCGCATCTCGAACGCCACTGCGCCAGAAGTACTCTAGCCCCATTATTCATCTTCCTACTCGTATAGACATGTAATGCGACTCATAGTAACAACCGCAGACCTGAAAAGCCTACCCCACGACGAGACGGTATGTCTTTTCCACTGTAGGAAACACATATCCGAGCGAAATTTTTTGGAATAGAGCTTGGAGTTTGAGTCGCCTGACCCTGTTAAAGATATGCTAAACGTGACCAAAGGGATATCTCGTGATGCTAGGAACGTGTAAAGCTTTTGTGTCGTAAGAACTTGCATCACCCTTCCACAGACGTTGTTAGTCGAGGTGTCGCGACTGTGACGGTCATTGGTTGGCATGACGTCATGGCCCATAATTGCCCGGCACTGCGGGGTATGAGGGAATTACTGTTCGGTCACATTGACAATCACATGCTCGAGTATCCGTAGATCAACAGTTTCTGCAAGCAATTGAATTGGGCCACCATATGCAAGAAATCCCAAGCTGCCCAGGGATTTATATCGCCAGATGTACCAGCGAGCTTAATTGCTGGCTTCTGATTTCCAACGACATGGATATCGACATGGATACCGATAGTGTATGGGTTAATCTTGTTCCAGGCCTTGAGCGGGAGCTTCAGGTTGGTGACGTATGTCGAAGCCGCACTCTGTATGTTATGTGATGCTCTTCCCTGTAACATGATTTCTTACTTCTACAGACAGAATAAGCTTTCGAAAGACTCCGATATACAACCCATCGACGAAAAGCATATAGCCTATCTTGGTAGGCTGATTGAGGAATGCAATGCCAAGGAAGTTTTTGGAATACATCTCGGACATAAACATTTCGACTTGCGAGAAGGGACATACCTGGCCGGCGGGCTTGATACTGATGATAACCGACAATATTATTGGACCAGAGCCGTTGAAAACGACGGCTTTGACCCTAGCAAACTTTGTGGTCATATATTCATATATGATAGAGAGGAAGGATTTGGCCCTTCAGAATTTCATCAAGGGTCGCTGCCTGATTTGTCCACAGTGGATCGAAGACTGTTCCCGACGTTTGGCAGGTACCTTACCAAGCATATGCTTGAGCATAACATTGCGCTGGAGTACCTGATTCCCGAACTCCGCGGAAGGGACATGTTCGAGTTGGTTCTCCACGAGCAGCAGCACATACTACTATGCGAACCGGAAATAGTATTACCTAGTCTGGGGGATTCAGTTGTGACGGCATACTCGTACGTTGAATCAGGGGTTGCATTTGGACCAGGTACAAGATATATTACTCCCCCAGGAACCAACAAACATATAACATTTAATCCGGACGACCTAATCGAGCTTAAGGAGGTTATAGATGTATTCAGAAAGCTTGAGTTCTTGGGCATCTGAATCCGACTCGGGTTCCAGGTTGTCGGATCAAGTAGTCCCCTGCTTCTCCTTTCACGCATAACATAACAAAGCAATCCCCTCCATGAATAGGTACTGTCACGTCTATAGCAGGGACAATCAAATCTAGCTGCATGTTCACTAGACCCTTGATGGCGCTGGGGTGCACCGTATAGATATCTGCCTCCGGACGTGCTAACCATGATGATCCTTGAAATCTGTTAGCACACGAAGTTTATGAATGGGCTCATACGACCTGCGACAGCGGAAATGTCGGCCGTTTGTGGCTCGGGAATGTCAGTCGTCTGAGGCTCGGTAGTGTCGTTAGATTTATATTTCCGCTTTTTTCTTTGGCTCTTGGCTATAGCTGTCTTGCTGCAAGCAGCCTCGAACTTAGACATTTCTTCTAAATCATTATTGGTAATCGTTCGCATGTGCGATATGATGATAGCCTACCTATTCCCCAGAATTTGATTCCTGCTTCGTGATTCTGATCTGAATGTAAAACCTGGCAAAATGGTAGATAATTAAAGTGAGGATGGAGTTTGCGCTGTTGTATAAATATATCGCAGTATTTGATTATATATTCGACTGAGGTCTTGCTGAAGCTTTTAATGCTTTTGGTCTCACTTGCCGTTGCAACGAGGAGGTTCATAAAGAGACTGCCCTTACAGAGATCAGCAAAGGGCTTTCTCTCCTTTTCAGGACGATTATTCTCTTTAACCAGTATCTTCATATATTCGGTAAGCCTCTTCGTTCGATAATTCTTGCGTTCTTCTCGCCGAAACTCGTTTACCAAGCAGGTCCAGTCTCTCATTATCACCAGTCGGTTTAGTAGCCCTGATGTTATTCCAATCAGATCATCAAGCTTCTGTTCATCGCCATCATAGTAGTCCAGTCCTGAATTCAGACGACTCAAAAAGCCGGTATAATCATCTAACGAAAGTTGCGTCATGACTCAAGGATCCAATGGTCTGGGATGGGAGTCAGAAGGGAAGAAATATCGATCAAGTGTTAAACCCAAGGTCAGGAAGTGACTTGAAAAAATGGGAGTCAGCAGCTGACTTGAAAAAATGAGAGTCAGCAGCTGAGTGGGAAAAATAAGAGTTAGCAGCTAAGTGGGAAAAATGAGAGTCAGCAGCTGACTTGAAAAAATGAGAGTCAGCAGCTGACTTGAAAAAATGAGAGTCAGCAGCTGAGTCGGAAAAATGAGAGTCAGCAGTTGAGTCGGCAAAAGTGAAGGAGCAGGGGTGTGAGAAACCCTTGCAGATAACCAACTGTTGTAACTTGGGCCGCTAATCCCGTAATGTATCTCCGATCAACTTCACGCAAATCTACGACTAACGCGCCCTCACACTAACTTTCAATAACATGAAGTTCTAAGAGCTCTAGATGCTGTCTATTGTAGAAATAATAAGGCCAGAAGCGTATTGTATGTAATTCAAGAGCCCCTCTCAAGCAAGGCTTGTGCACAGTAGCATGCGCGACCTTTGCAGGCGTTCTCCTACAAACGTTAAGTACAATACAGGTTCAAGAAGGTGGGGTATTACAGGTGGTGCAGGATAATCTAACAGCCTCATATGAGCAAACTGCTAGGGACTACAGACAGTTACCAACACTATCCCTGTATCAGTAATCCCTCTATAATCATACCAATTTCACAGCAATTTTTCAGCAATCTTTCAGCAATTTCTCAGCAATTTCTCAGCAATTTCTCAGCAATTTCTCAGCAATTTTTCAGCAATTTCTCAGCAATTTCTTCTATACAGCCTGAAATCTACAGTTACTATGGAGCTAAATATCGCCAGAGAGAAGCCTCATAGGAACCACTGCCTTTCAGATGCTGAGGCGTGGTTGAAACTCAACCCAAAAAACCGTGTTTTGTGTCGTCGTGAACAAAAGATGCTCCAAGGACTTCTTGATGGGCTATGCAAGCCAGAAGTCCTTCGTGGGTTACTGAACGCACAAGGTCAGCGTTACGCCAAAGTCTTGCTTCCTATGCAACAGATCATTGAAATATCACATGGTGCGGCAGTCCTTTGTGCGGCGAGGCTTGGAGTATCCGCACTCCTCAACATGAGAAAGGAGCATATCTGTTCATTGATACAAATGATTAAAGAGAATTCTTCCTTCTTTTCATCCCCTGAACTCGAGAATCTTTTTCGAGAATACGATTTTCAACGTCTAAGCGCAGATCCTTCAAGATCAGTTCCGAGTGAGCCGCAACTATTTACATCAACGGCCCATGTCGCGGCGGAGAAAAGTCATGATAGAATTCGTGCTCAAGGCACCCAAGACCTTGGAAGTTCAGGACCGAAAATCTCCACAAAGATGCAAGGGTGTTCAGAGTCAATTTTCCTGCTCTGTATTGGCACACCCGCTGATCAAAACATTGTCAAAGGCGATATGCTAGGAGTCCGCCTGAACTTGCTTGATATCGAAACACTCCACAAAGATGTAGCAGCCATCTTGGACAAAAAAGAACTAGATCAGATGAGACGGACCTTCGGCAAAACCTTTATCAAGCGAGATAATGAGTATGAAGTAATCCATCAAGCGATTCTAACCATGCTATTCGCTCGTGCCAAGGACCATGTTGAAGCTGAGTTCAAGTCGTGGAAATGGCTGGTATTCAATGTACAAGAAAATACTTTGCTGAACCACATTATGGAAAAGAAAACATCAAGCGTCTTGATTCTGCTGGCAAACACGCAGCATGATTGGGAAGAGTTGTCGATGGCCGACCTTTACAGCCATCTTCAAATGCTGTCAGCAGGCCATGGGAGCCTTTCTATCTGTCCAAGTGAGACGGAGAGCCGGTCGGCAGCTTGCAAAATTGCAGATATACGCATTCTGGATATGATTGCTCGAGATGCTGATTGGAAGTACTCTTACCGTCCAAGGACTTGCTTCGGCATGGGGAAATGTACTTTGCCTAGTACACTCGTCAAGCGGATGGTGACCAAACGTGGCTATAGTTGTGGTGGTGCTGATGTTAAAATCGTTGAAAGCACGACGCGTGACAACCTTCAATGTATTGAAACTCCACGATCCGACTCAGAGCCCTCCGACCTCCCGCCCGACATAAGACAGCCAAGGTTTTTTCATCAGGAGTATATCGAATCGTTGCAAAAGTTAGGCGAGTATCGCGTCTTTATCTCACGACGCCAGGTTCTTGAGATCGCGTTTACAACAGTCAATCATGACATGGAGCCTCCACATTTCGCCGCTGAAAAGGCGACACCAAATCACTTCAAATGGTTCTCGGATGATCCTGAGAAGCGAAGACAAAAGCTGGAAGAATTAAAGGACTTTGCATTGTATCAAAACTCCCGTCTCCTGGACCATCCCGACAATATGGAGAAGTTCGGATCCGTTCACGTCGGGATACGCCTGGATATCGGAGTTTCCGAACTAAACGGCGATGGAAGGTTTTTTGTCTCTGAACCTACAAGATTTCCTATGGCAGACCAGCTATCTAACCTTATTCTTGATCGGCCACATGTTTCTATTGCAAAAGACTGGGGGGAATCAATGATCGAGCAACATAGACGCCGCATTAGGGGCAAAAAGCAGATATAATTAAATGACCATGAGTCTTAGAGGCCCTGGTCGAGCTATGCAATAAAAATAACGAGATCAGATCTGTAGCATGTGTTCCTCCAGGTATCTCTGGGTGGGCTGCTTCCAACGTTTGCGTGATTTCGAAACCTCAAACTCTTCCCAATCCGATTTTCCTACCAGTTGAACTCTCAATAAAGTTTCCCCCCCTGCCAACCTATGGCCCAGAATCTTGAAGCACCGTTCTGGAACGTAAGGTTTCTCACCGCTCTCCTCCTCGCGCAATCCCGGGTGACTTTGCCAGTAAGTCTCGAGAGCCGCAGGATATTTCTTCTGGACGTCTACCTCGCTGATCCATTTTCCCTTACAAATGTCATAAAGGATACAGAATTCGAACTCTGCTTTTCCATAGTCCCTATCCTTGCGATGGCTAAATATCATCACCGGAACTGGTTTCGGTTCACCAGAAGCTGTCATTTTCCAACACACATGCTGTGCATGCGGATATAGTGCTCTTGCTTTCGCTAAAGTCATACCCTTGGGCGACCTGAATTGAGCCTTATGGACCCTCTTGAGCTCCGTTAAATATGATTTCATTGCGCGGTTGAGCCTGAAACGGGGGTCTCCAACCAGCTGGACGACACAGTATCCCTCATCTTCCCCTTTGGCTTTGGGCTGCTGAGATATAATTCTGAAGGCTTTCTTGCAAACCTTGTCGTGCGGGCGACCTGCAACGTCTTCTCGTGACTCCCAGAATGTGTTGAAAGTAAATTCGTCCTCAGTCTGAACCCTTTCTTCTGGTACCCAGCCAAAACGGCCGTCTCGTAAATAGCAGAAGAGGTAAAGTTCACCGCGAAGTAAGTGCTTGGCGATGTAATCAAGATCCCTGGCAAGGTCTACTCCTGTGAGATCTAGTAGACCATCAGGGACCTTTGATGCCTTGTCTTGGTTTGACATTGGGGTATCTGTCCCGTTATCGGCACCGCTAGTGGTTGCTTGAGAAACCACAGCCTCGTCAAGATCGGGCCCAGAAGCACAAGAGTTAGAGGTGTCAGGCTCTTGGATCATAAGCTCTTCTGGGATTATATCTTGGCTTGCCGTAGGTGCATCTATCTCATTTTCTAGATCGCTCGCAGTTGCTTCGGAAGTCATAGTCTTGTCAAGATTGAGGGCAGGACCAGAGGCATGGGAGGTATCGGGGTCTTGGTCAACATGCTCCTCTGCTGTTGTGTCTTCGTTTGCCACTGGGGCATCCGTCTTGTCGTTTGGACTCTCTGCAGTTGCGTGGGGAGGCACAGCCTTGTCAGGATCGGCGATGGGGTCAGAATTCTGTCCAGGCAAAGATAAGCCTCCTCGTCTCCGCTTATTGTATTTGAACTTTTCGTCATCGCGTGGGTTTTTCCGACTCATGATGAATAAAGATATACCTGCAGAGGTTTACTGTCGCGAGGGCGATGGAGGAGGGGGGCTTGGTCTTCTTTTATGTTATGCAGAACCGTCTTTCATTGCCGTGTTCTCACTGACCGGACTTTTTGGTGGCTGTATTTCTTGCGATTAATTGGCTGTAGCCAGCAACGAAAAAGACTGGTCGGAGAGGGTGTTGGGAGACACTCCTAAACACCCCCGCACGGAGTCCAACCTTGGAGCTGAAATGGCACACCCACGGTTTGTGGGGTTTGAAAGTCGCCTCGTTATATCAGGCAAAAGGGTGTGAGGTTGGAAGCTGGATAGGCAACTGGCAGCACGCAGCATGGATATTCCCAGGGCACCGGAAGAAAGATAAAAGTCCAACCCTTGGCTCTGCAGCTTGCCGATCGCAACTTTTCGATTTCCTTGGGCTGGGATTTGGGACGCGCCAATCAGCAGGCAACCAGAAAGTGGGCCAAAGCCCGCTGCATAACAGTGAGGCCGCGGAAAATAACAGGGTATGTAATATTAAGTATATGTCTATTAGAATATAACTTGAAGGGATATTTGTAAAATTGAAGAAGCCTCACATCTGGCAATAATTTAATTTCATGCTATTATACTCAAATCAGGGTATCTAGCCTGGGTACTTACGTCTGGTGTTTTTATACCCCCCTGGGGTTGAGGTGTATGAGCTTGGACTTTAACTGCGGTACAAACCAACAAGGGGAGTCCGGTGGTTGCCTACAACACACCCCCTCTCCAAACTCCACAAGTTCTCAGCCTGATTTCGAAAGGGACAGCTTCCATTATTTGTCTGCCACAATATCGCGCCATTGACGCATTGTCACCATTGCTTCCGTCGCCACCATGGCCAACACGTGTACCCATCAGTTTCAGATAATTAACTAAGCCAAGAGCAAAAGTAATAAGGGATGATTCACTGACCCATTTCCATGATGGGAGACGAATGTGCTTTCTATTCATATACAAAGCCATCCTGATATTTATCAGCAGTGGCGACGCGTGACATTGGCAGTGGGGCATCCAGGTGCATCTCGCTCCATTCTAGAAAGGATCGATCGAGGATATGGGCCTCGTTCCTTCCAGCCCTCACTAATGAGCCTCCGCCTGATACACACAGAGTGACGCATTAGTGCATGCACAAGGATGCCATTTGCTAATGCTAAGCTCCTGTTGCTTTCCGTGCTGGACTTAAGCAGAAAGACAGGGCAGGCGAGTCTTTGATGTATGAGTACTGTTTCTTGATTCATGGTTGTTGCTACCGTTGGTACTGTTTCCTTCTACGCCTTTATCACTTTGAAACCACGGGGTGCAGGGCAGAGACATACTAGACGGATACATGACGTGTGCAGAGCTGTGTAGTGCTAGAACCTTGTATTTCTCCGGACTAGTCAAGGTCTGAAAATGCAATGCGAAGGGCAAAAAGCATCTTATGATTCTTGAGCGAGTCAGTGGAGGCATCAAGTCTATGGTTTCTTGCAAACAACTACAAGACGTGTCATATAAGGTTTGACTGTTGTCATCTTCAACTCATTGCGCAAATCTGCAGCGAACAGCTGACATTTCTCCTTGCTCCATCCCAGATTCTCAATGGCTGGACGAAAGATGGTCCCTTCTATGTCATAAACAAATGCCAGCCAAGCTAGCCATTCCGACATCTCCTGCTGCTGCGATTTATGCCGAGGTTCAATCGGTACCTGTAAACCCATCCTTAGCTGTTGTTTAGGTTCTCTGCATACCATAGACTTACCTTGTACTTATATTCCTTGACCTCACTAAAGCCAGCAGCCCGTAGCGAACCAAGCAGTTGTCCGGACTCGATAATATTGAATTCCGCCCCCCGCCTTGCACCAGCCTCTAGGAATAGGTTTCCCCATTGCTTCATATAGCTATGCTCCGGTAGCTCCGCCTCTCCATTGAACTCAATGGTCTCTTCGTGGAACTCTGCAACCCCTCCGGGTTTCAATACGTTGAAGACCTCTTTTGAAAACTCGCCCCAGTTACTAATTCTCCCTTTGAGGTCGCGGAGATGTACAAAGTCTTGTGAAGATATCTCAAAGTCTTGAAGATCCAGGCGTTCCACAACTTGACTGCACAAGTGTTAGCGCTGATCAGCTGTCAGACGTCTATGTAGCCTCACAAAGACAGATTAGGCGCAACCCATTCAGGCACTAAGTCTGACAGGTCAATACTGATAACTTTAAGGTAAGGATGTTCATCTGCAAAGTCCCTTGGAATGAGTTAGTTAAATACCATTTAAATCGGACCAAAAGAACATACAAGGCCCAACTACCTAGATAACTGTGTTGGCGTACTTATCATATCACGGAGAGGGTCATACAATACCACTTGCTGTTCCAATATCAAGCGCGCGCTTGTGACTTTTATTAACTAGGACACCGGCTGAAGTGGTAGGAGGCAAACTAACCCGGTAGGTAGCAGGAATCGGTGTCTTGCAAATGCCGAATAATTTAGAATAAAGCTCGTGACTTTCATACCAAGTTAACATAGGATGTTTCATCAGGATGTGGGCTAACCTTAGTTCCCAAGTCTCGGTCCTTTTCGGATCATGTGGCTGCCTGGACCGCCGGCTTAGCAAAGGTCGCTAAGTGTACAGCACTTCCCTTACCATTCATTGATCGGATATTCTCGGTCCCATAGGGTTTTGAGTTGGATGTCTCCAGATTTGATCGTCTTCGTGGAACATGTGCTCTCGTCGTCTCCAATACCTTCATCTGTGAGACCTTCATTTCTGAGACCTTCATCTATGAGACTGTTGCCTTCGGTGCTGTGGTTGGTTGCGAGGTCGCCGTGGGCGATGTTGTCATTTGAAAACGCATTATCGAGCATCCCTTCAGGCTTGTTCTTCTTGACTCTGATATCGAGGATTCTACATACGTCATTCGAGATGCTGTCAGACGGATGAGCTGTCAAAAGGTCGCAATGAGGTCGTAGTTTTTCGTATCCCAGCGCGTCTGAATGAGATCGTTTACGACTGAGGCCGTGGGCAACTGGTTTGAGCATCGTGGCGAGGGGAGAGAAAAGAATGTCGATGAACAAGACCAAAAAAGCGAATAACAAAAGTCAGTTGTTGGAGAGACTTTCGAAATGAGATAGTACAGAAGTTGACATTGACTGATGTTTTTATGCTTCCCATGGCTGAGGATGGTAAGAGAAACTAAAATGTCAGGTAATGTTCTAGGCGAACAACAGCGCGACATACCGATCGCCCATGAACACCGTGATTCAGGCAGACTAACGCCAATAGCGTCGGCCGCTTGAACTGCGATTAGGTTCGGCAATTCCGATTCCGGCATCGTGTATGACAATTCTACCTGACCCTGGCCAACTGGTCTCAACCGAACAGATGGGGAGCCGGCCGGACCATGCAAGGGAGTGCCTCTCGAGAGCATCATCGTGGAGAAGAGATCCACAAGGTTGTTCAGCTGACTAGCTCTGACCATTCTCAATATCCTGAAAAAAGACTTCTTGGAGTCCAAAGGTGGCGGATGGAGAGGGAAAGACCCATCACAGAGTTCAGGCCACAGCACCGAGACAGCTTCTGTGAGGACGAGGGCTGTTGCTTGGTGGGGCTCGGACAACCAGTCAGAAAAGAAGTCTCTTGCCCTCCGTTTCACTCTCTGCCGTGGGGTCAGTCCTCTCGGAGGTTTTGCCCCATTCACTTTCAACTTCATGGTCTCGATACTGGTGGCCAACAAGCAAAGGGACAATAATACAGAGGAATCTGAGGTTTTCAATGTTTTTAAGGGGGCTTTGAGTCGATGCAATTGTAAACCTCCCATGCATACATGGGGATGTAAAATCACACCGATATTCACAACTCAAGGATCTGTTTACATTTACATCCAAGCATCGAAGTGCCTGGCAAAGCATCGACTCTCAAGCCCAGACCCAAGGGGTATGTACATAATAGTGACAAAAGAAATACATATGCCAATCTTATCAGCCTTGAAGCAAGCCCTGTTTCTCCTCATCCAATACTAGTTTAGACCTGCATAAGCCCCTTGATTTAGAAACCAAGCCTGGATGACGACCAGGATGTCGCGCAACAGCTTGGAGATTGAGCTTTTTCTGGTCTTAAAGGCCGGAGTGTTGCTCGTAATGTACACTTCGACTTTTGGTTTACGCGCAGAAATCTGAGTTCCCAAAGAAACTTTCTCAGCCTGACACAATCAGTATACGGCGACAGGAAGGACAAGAATCTACGCACTGTGACTCTAAGCTCTGTAGTGACGCGTACTTCTAGCTTGGTTTGTTTTTCCATGGTTCAAAATGCTCTAAATAAGGCAGAAGGCTCAATGCACCGCTGGTTTGCATGTAGAGAGCGGCCTGGGTATAAGACCGAGCTAAATTTGTACTGAGAACCCAAGGTATGGGCTGCAGAGAGAAGGCTAAGTGTAAAAACCAGGTTGCCTAAGTAGAGGTACTTTATGCAGGGGGGTCGGGGGGGAGTAGAGGAGGCAGCCAGGTGATGGTGCAGCAGTGGAGTTTTGCTCGAGGTTATGAGGGTATTTGTATTTTGAGGCCATCAACTATCTCTCTCTCTATGTATCTACGTACCATCAAGGATGGGTTTACCCCCAACTTGTCAAATATTCCAATCCATCAGGGAACCAGGGCTCATTTCCAAGCTGCCATCCCGAAAACTCAATATACATGAGAACACATTCCATGGGAAGCCCACAGCTGTCGATATGCATAGATCCCTGCAAAAGATGAGGCGGGACAGGAACAAGGATGCGTCGTCGTCTACTGTAGCTTACGGGCGAGGGCTCCCCGGCTCCTTCCCCGTGAATTAATCAGGGGTGAGCCCATAAACGTGAACCCCAATCAGGAAAGCGGACCCACAGAAATGTTCCGCTGTGATATATTTTTATGGGTCCGCCTACCTTTTTGAGCTTCACTGCACTCGGAGCAGCCGTGGCATTCAAACTCAATGTGTTTCTTACTCTTCTCCAAACCGCGGAGCCATGGATACTGACCGCCCCTTTCACGGTCAACTCCATACTCTGGGAATCTATCTCATTACCGTTACTGAAGCACAATCCCCTCAGTTCCTCGTTGATGACGATCGATGGCGACGCATTGTAAGTCACACTCTTCTCTCTTAACCTCCAGTCGCTGATGAGATGAGATCTTGGATGGCTGCAAGATCATCGAACAGGTCATTCCCGAGGCCGTAAGGAACGAACTCTACCGGCTTGCGAGTGAAATGCAAGCGGAATTTCGCAAGGCGCCACATCAACAGATATCACCAGATGTTTCCCGTTCCCCAGTTACAACCTCAGCACCGATTTTGCAAGGCTGTTCCCTCAATAGGCCAGGCAAAAAGCATCTCGAGACCGATCCTCATGATAGAGCCCTCCAGGTTTCAAAGCAGATCCCGATAGCTATAAGGAAATCTCCCAAGAGCCAGTCCTTCACGAGAAAGAAATATTTCCGTGGGGATTATGAACAACCTATCCCACTTGATACTCTGAAGTCTTGGGCCGCATCACCAGAGACTTTACTCAACTCTGCGGCAATTTCCATCCGCGATCTGGGCGTATCAGACTACATTCAAGCCCTTGATAAATCATCCCAAACAACCAAGATTGCACGGCGTTTTGCTTTGGTACAACTTTGGGTATCAAGAGAGGTCTGGTGGCCTTGGCGCCTAGATGCTTTCAAACGACGTCTGGGCAAGGTCCCTAAGGGAACCTTTGACCGGTGGCTTAGAGAAGGAAGGACTTTATTCCTGCTAAAAGCACACAGTGGTGCAGCAGTCTTGTTCTCAAAGCTTAAGCCTCAAAACGAGTAAGTAGTACATCATTTGGATATAGTACAGATATTCACATTACTCTTAGCCTCGTGGACATGGCACCCAGGTGGAAACCTCGTCCCGAAGATAACACCAACGCAGGTTTCGACGGCAAATACCAGAACCTGGAGCCGATTCTACAATCTCACTATGCTAAGGAAACCAGAGAACTAGCTTCTCGTTTTAATGTAGAGGAATTGGAGATTCCAATGAGTCGCGACAATGATATTACATATTCCAAACTGTACAGAGATGCCGCAAGGAGTATCTCGTTATGCTTGGGGAAGTTGCATGAGAAGCTACTATTTAGCGACATGTCACAACCAACACATGACCCCGAAGCCCCTCAGGATGAACCAGTTGCGAAAAGGATTTGTCGATCATCTGGGCCACTCATGGACTGTCCGTCAAACCTAAGAGTGAGCCAGCATCAATTCAGTCACGACACAACACGCAATGTACACAATGGCAATCAAAGATTGCCTTGCGTCACAGAAAGCACTACTGCTGCCATAGGAGACAGCAGTTATGAAGTCCGATGCGCATCTAGTGATGAGAGAATGCCTATGTCAAGCTCGCTTGAGGGTGCCAGCTCCCAGTCGGTGACTTTCGTCATGCCTGGTAGTGATTCCTACGCGATTGCTACACCTCCTTTGAAGGCTGCCGTGGGTAGGTATAAAACAAAACCATCAACAGATAGGACAACGCCAGTCGAAAGCATCGGAGCTGATATGGGGCCTTTCCAAGTTCATAAGTCCACTGTTTGTCGGAACACAAACACAGATCAATTGAGCGAAGGTCATCTCGACCGCCCATGCGCTGACAGGGCTGAGGAACTTCATGACTGTCGTGGGAACATTTCACAGACCTCCGGCTTATATTTCGAACCATACGAGGCCCCGAGTCAAATATTGGGTATCCATGCAGCCTTCGCATTAAACCGTCTCGGCTGTTATTCTACCATTCCCGTCGACGATGACCCTTATTTCAACTTCGAAACAAACTCGTTTATGCCACTCGATGTCACTTTCAACAACTGCTAGGCCGGGGGGGAGTGGACAATAGTGTTTAGTATTTTCTTTGGTAATTCCCAACCTCAATTTCATCACCAGATTGTTACGGCTCGCTTCAGCTATTCATCCTTGCTCTCTTGGTCCTGAGCTGGCTCCCAATCGTATTGGACCATGTCAAAGCATACTGGCCCTTCTTCTACAACGATTCGACTGTTTCCTGGGATTTGAATATGGTTTCCAATTTGCCAAGTCAAGGGTTGCCTGTACTCGGCTTTGTGCTTGTTGGGTTGGTACAGGACTCTAGGATGCCTTTGCGTATCCGTAGTTTGTATCGCTAGCGGTATGAAGACGGTTACAGTACGCTCAGGGGACGCAATCGTCCCTTTGTCAAGTTCACGAGGTCCGTAATTTCGGGCTTTACTGACAATTTTCCCTTCATGCAGCGCTTGTTGTCGAATATTGGGGGCCTGAATGGAGTACTTAGTAGGGCAGTTTAATTCAGATCATTTGTTCTTACATGTTCCCTCTCGAATTTACAGAGAATCTTGGTATCTGTTGTGGTGGCTTTATATTCACGCAGCGGACCACGCTTACTCTGGATCTCCCTTTCCCGTTGCTGTTGACATAGCTGTTGCATTGATTCCGTAGCAGGAAGGAATATAGGGTTGCTCATTTCTCTCATATCGCGCGTTGGATAATAGGTTTGATGCTTGATGATCTCGAAGAATCGCGATGTTGCTCTTCATATACACTTACTACGGATACTAAGTGGCTGTAAATCATTCATTGACTACTGGTCTAACGTGTTGCGATAAACGCTCGGTGGGGAAGGGATGCTTCTTTTCCCTCAAGGACCACTTGATTCGTCCAACAAGTTAGTCATGTGGATGCTGCAGGTCACGAGCACCTTGCGCCCCGGTAATTACATAATGAGGCCAGAAAGGTTAACGTGCTTGATAAGCGAGTGAGCCAGACAAGCGAGTGAGCCACATATCTTAACCTTCCAAATTAAATTCGCAATAAAAACACCACAATCTATCTGATCAATTAAAATTAATTGTTATACTATTCCCTATTGACCTCAATTGCCTCCTGACAGGTCCTTGCATTATGCCCGGTCTTTCCGCAAATACTACACTGCCGAACCTTTGCTCCTTGTGACCTTCCGCGACCACCTCTCGAGGATTCAGCTGTTAGCTGCGCATCAATATCTATCTGATCAATTGCTTGTAATGCTTCCCCTATAGTTAAAGGCCCTTCTTTCTGTACCTTAGTCCTTTTTCCCCTCCGGCGTCGCCCTACTGTCTTATTCTCTTGTTCAAGTTGTCGAACCCTATCATCTAGTAAGACCATCTTATGCATAAGAACAGTTGTTGCCTTCTCAAAATGCTTTACGGCTTCAATTATTGACTCAGGGGAGCTGCTCTTATGATTTCTGATCCTTCCTTGCAGATACTTAGAATGCGATTGGGCCTCTAGCACTGTCTTTGGGGTCCTTGCAGTCCAAGGGGTCGATGGTATTATGACCTCTACGGGAGGCGTCGGAGTCCGTAGCTGCACATCAAGCTTCGAGATGACATTTTCTGGGTTAAAGGGAGCAAGCCCAGCTCCTCTGAAACCTCCCTTGATATTGCTTTCTGTAATAGCAGCTTGGTGGGCGGCGTAAAAGGCAGGAAAGAACTCAGTCTTCTTAATATAGGTTATATTGCATCTGATCAGATGCTCTATTTCTCGACCATATGCCTTTTTCAGCGGCCCAAAGCACCCTACGTCAAGAGGCTGAAGTAGATGAGAGGCATGAGCAGGCATACAGAGCGTGATAATCTTGTTCTCTTTGCAATATTTCTCGAATTCGACGGAGTGGTGACTTTCGTGACCATCAAGGATCAAGAGGCGATAGCGACTGTTCGTTCGCTTAGCTGTAGCCCGATCAAAGTGCTTTAGCCACTCGAGACCCAGCTTATTATTAGTCCATCCATTTTCGCTCAATGCAATAACCCAATCGCCGGGGAGGTCGCATTCTTGGTACCAATTGGCAAGGTGATCCTTGCCTGCACCAATGATAAACGGCGGGATCGATTGACCGTCCGCATTGATCCCCTCGATCACAGTAATCCATTCGCGGTTTCCAGGCTGTACTTGCTTTGGTCTTCCTTGCCTGTAAGAGCTTGTGACGACTGTTCCGGGCTCAATTACGCCCATCATAAAGCCGGTCTCATCAAAGTTCCAGATATCATCTGATCGGATACCGTATTTCGCGATTGTATTCTCTACAAGCCGAAACCAGCCACGAATAATAGTCGGATCTTCGCATTTAGCTCTCTGATAGTCATACCTCCGAGATAGACGTGTCTTTAGCTCTGGTTGTCGCTTGACGAAGTTATAAGCCCAGCGCTTGCCGACGTATGGCGCGTTGCGGTTGGCAAGTATAGAATTAGCTATATCTTCCACATATGATAGTCGCGAGGGAAAACCTCGCAAATCTAGGTCTAAAATGAATTGGACTACTATCTGCTCTTCCTGATCAGATAGTTTCCGTGACTTTGTGGGAGTATCACGCGTTGAAAGAATGCCATGCTGGCGGCGACCTAAGGTACTACGGTTGACATTGTAGATATTTGCCGCCCGTCGGACTGTAAGTTTAGGGTTATCTTGAAGGGCCTGAAGGGCAAGAAGGATTCTAGCTTCATTTGAGGACTGTGGCATATTTGTTGGTTGAGATATAGCTGATTGAATTATAATGTTGTAAGGTGAGGGATTTTTGGCTCACTTGCTTGTCTGGCTCACTCGCTTATCATACACGTTATTAATAGCTCAGGTAAACAGAAAATCATCACTAGAGAATATAATGCAGTAATAAGATTAAGAAATAGAGAATATTCTTAACTCAATACTTACTGTAAAAAACTAATTTCTATTTTCTATTTTACTATCTTACTTTATTTATTTAATAAACTCTAGCCTGCTAAAAGCGCGTTTATATAAGCTGACTATACTATAGACTACAAACTATTATTCTAGACCTAAGACTGTTTTTCCTTATTGTCGGGAATAACGTCAATAGGTGTAAAGTCATCGGTATTAAAGTTGCCATCTGATCTTTCGGTTGAGCTGGTGTCGTCCCCGTTAACCGGGTCGGTAGTCGCGGGTTGATTATCGCGAGGAGTGCTGTCAGATTGTCTTGAGCCGCTTGAATACGTAGGGCTATTGATTTCCTCCTTAGTATTAGTCATTGCGGGAAGAACGACTTTAGTCATAGATGAGTATTCTAGTTATTTAAACTTGTCAGAATATCAGAGATCTAAGTTGTGCATAACAAGACAAGCCAAGATATAATAGAGTGGCCAAATGAACGGCTTGCTACTTACCGAGGTGATTAAATCAGATAAGTCTCTGGAAAGGTGCTCGATATGTTCCTAGATGCAATTTTCGGTCCGAAATCTTGGCTTTATTCAAGAGGGAACAGAGCATTCTTATATTCTTTAACAGTTAACTATTCAAGCAGCAAAAGCGCCTCCTGCAGGAGCAAAGTCACATCAACACAGCCGACCAAGGTGAAAACCGTCTCTCCTACGTGGTTATTTCCCTGCTATTTCACACGAGAAGATCTTAACTTAGTTGCATGCAGGTTGGTTGCAACCCTGTTCGAGTTGCGTTGACCTGCAACGACTTTTCAACTGTACCGGTCGAGCTAGTTCAGATAAGAGCAGCAAGTAACAACCAGGCCATTAGCGATGCAGAATTGATCCATGAAACGGAGGAGCTAGTTAGAGTTTGGCAATACCCCTTGACCATCTATGGGCGAAGTGAGGCGGCCAAAGCAAAGCGGCTGAATAAACAGGCCTGAGGTCGTCCCTGTCTTATGAGACCAGTTCTATATACTATAAATAATAATTAGATCACTAGCAGTAATGATCTAAAACTCATTCTATTAGCATGAAATTATAGTAAAACATTCCTTTCCTGTCTTAATTGTAATACATATCTACTTAAACTGGTTCTAATAATTATCAGTAAGCAAAGGTAATCCTCAGGCTTTACCCCACAGCTTAACCTTTCTGCACTGCCTTAACCTACCTTCTCCACATCATAACCTACCTTCTCCATACCTTAAAACTTGTGCCTTGAGCTGCTGGCTGTAATAAATGGTGCATAACAACGACAGTCCATGTGAGTCGGTGTTGTGTCCCTCCTCTTGTCAGGGAGAGCAGACAGAAGCATATTAAAGCTGTGAGGGGAACGACAGTATTCTCTTTATCACCACGTGACAGATCTCGTAGGCATACAATGATAAGTTCCGCACAGTTCGTCGCCAGGAGTATTACCACTGACGTGACATAAAGTAAGCCATGAGGTCTCTTCCGCACAATGCCTTCATTGCAAATGCAATAAAAGGAAGCGAACGAAAGAACTAGCAATGAAATTCCGTTGAGTAATGCGGCAAATCCCGATGGATTTGGGTTGGCCATGGCAACTTGTTTGCAATAGACACCAGAATCATGTTCTTGAACAACACGATAAGTAAATATAATGCCTAGAAACCGGCGGCTGTATTTCTAACAGTAAAGACTGCCTTGGAATGGGATATCTTTTTTCATATGCTATTGAACTATAGCCCAGCTTTTAGCCAGAGCCCAAGTGTAATCGAGTCATTTGTACCCCGCATTTGAGCCTCAACACAAACCGGACCTCGACGCCCTCAGATGTGAGGGACACGAGTCGGGCTTGACATTTTAACCCTGCTCGATGAGGGGTTTTCCAAACTTTTGACCACACGAATCCAACTTTGGGGGCCAACGTGCGTCGATCTGTCACATATCTTTCTTCAGACCCTTGAACGGGCCTGACGGGCTAGTTAGGGGCCGTCAAGGAACATATGAATCGTGAAGGTGGCAAGATCAGGTAGTACGCTAACGTTTGAACCCTTGAAGGTGTAGAAGACCATCGAAATTAGGACATCGATGTGCGCCCGGAACGAGATCCCGCCGCCAGCGGCCGGAAGCTCATACTTATCATCCATGCGGCTGGTGAGCGTGTCGAATGTGTCAAACCTGTAATGTTCGAACGGTGGGTCATCATGCATGTGATACGAATTGTAGATCTTTGCCTCGGACTACACCGTGGCACACCTTGGTAGGTTCACAGGCTAGACAAGAAGCCCTAGCTAACGTGCAAGCCATGTTAAGTCTTACCAGCGACGGGGCAAGACCCGTTATTCCGCGCGTCTAGCGAAACAAGGACTGCATACCTTTCATTGCACGAGCCCATCTATGGATTCCTAGCAGTGAAGGCTGCTGGGGGGTTGAAAAGTGGCGCAACAATGAACCTGGACCGTTGCGCACAGAGACTCACCAGCAATTAGAAGGGTGGGTCTCAGCCTGAGCATGCCCACCACCCCCGTCCAAAATGCCAACACAGACACTGCTGCAGAAGTGTACATAGTAGGCATATTAACGCCTTGTATCAGCACTTTATCCCGTCAAAATCATCAAGACCATGCATCTCAGTGATTACAAACACGTACACTCGAACTTGGCCAACAACAGACATTCATTTTGCTTTTTCAATAACATTACAGCGCCACTGCTCGGTACACATTCTTCCTTTTTTGGCAATGGGGCGACGAAACAAAAATCCTCAGAGAGATGTCACTTCTGCGGAAAGTCACAGAAAGGAAGTTGACTGCAGGGCCCTATACATATTGACGGACACTCTGCAGACTTGTTTGACCGACACCTCTGACGACCAACTGGGGAGCTCAACATTGCCCAAAAGTACATCTCATGCGAGGTTTCTTGAGATTTATGTCAACGCCGAAAAGCTCAATGCCGCCCGTCATCGAAGAAACTCGCATCCAGACCTTTCAAAACTGTCAAAGGACCATATATCAATCGAAGAACATTATACTATTATCGACAAGTTCCAGGAGTACTTTACGGAGCTCTTATCTTTCCAGCAGCGCAAGAATAACTCGATTATCAACGGCATTAGAGAAGCCCTATTGCAAGTTGAAGAAGTTGGCCGCAAAATGGAAGCTGATCAAAGAGATAAGCATATGATGCATAGTAAAGTTAAAGATCAGTCTAAACAACTGCAGAAAGCTGAGGCGGAAAAAAACGCAGAAGTTAAGCGGAGATTGGAGGAAGAAAGAGACAGAAAGAAGAGGACCTAGTTGGGGATCCTGTGACTTGGAGCCCCAAAAATGTTAAAAAGTTCTTTGATAAATGGGAGTCTATGTTAGAGATCAACGAACGTCGAAGAAAGGTATTAACACTTCTATCAGTAGTTGCCTGTCTTAATGCGGAAAATGTGCTTGCTTCATCAGTCGATGAGGTCAGACTATTACTCAATGAAGCTGGCTGGGGGTGGAAAGAGCTTGAGGATGCCTACCGAAAGCTAACGACGCCACGACAAAAGACCAACAAGGGATCGAAGGAGTGAGGGAAGCTGTGGCATCACGGAGTTCAGCCCCACTAGAGAAGGACGTTTAGCGGCCTCAGTTCATATCAGCCATTGTTGTTCTAGACCGTCTGTCACCTATCGGGCAGGGTAGAGGGTCTTGATGCCCCCTGAGAGCTTTTTTGTAATATAGAAGGATCGTTCAGTGTCGAAGCTAAGGTGAAAACTCAGTCTCGATCAGCGTCACGTTTTGTTCAAGGCCGAAGGTTCGCCTTTTAGGCCGCCATAGATGTGATGTAGAGCTTCCTTCCCAGTACTTCGATTCAAGCCATCAACACCATCCTTTGAGCACCTGTATTTAAAACCACTGCACCTTACCATTCTGTAGACTCAGGGTAAACGACAGAATCCTCCCAAGTAAAGTTATCTTGCGCAAGGCCGTTTCAAGCTCCCTAGTCATATGCGCAATCAATTCTTGAACACCCAGTTCAATTCTGGCGAGGTCTGCTCTTTTATACTAAGAAGGGATGTGTTTGAAACAGTCGCGTCGTGGATCTCGGTAGCAAATTCACTCGGGCAAAGAACTAGCTCGTGCTATGTAACTAGTACTCAAAGATATGAGCCGGCTTGTTACATGCAACCTGTCGATGACTCACAAATCACGTTGCATATTGCTGTTCAATACGTGCCATAGTATCTACAACCTCCAGTACCTTCTTCTCTGCAATGTACCCTGCCAAGCTCCAATCCTAGAAGCTTGTAAAGCTACCTATACTTGCAGTTCCTAAAGCTATGCCGGTCGCTTAAAAAAGGGATACTAGTAGTAATACATTGACTTCATAGCAAGCTTGAAAGTCTGGTAGTTTTCGTACTCTTACCTGGCGTAATATATGCACTAAATCTTACGTGCTTCCTTTCTCTGACATTGAGATGCAGTTCATTTGAGACGGAAATTGTGCTTTTGTCATCTTTAGACGAGGTTACAGACTTCAATTTGTTGTTGCAGTGTAGCAATAGTGCTCAGGATATTAAGAGGCAAGGGAAAATAGTAGTGGTCTCAGTGAGACCGGGCATAAAGTGCCTCGAATCCAAAGGCGAGATAATTTATTCATCCTAGTCTGGGATGAAAGGCATTCAAAGGTGGCTCAGGCAGTAGAGTGTTATCAAGATCGCCAATACAGAGGATGCAGAAGTGAATTAGAGAGCTATTCCATATATCCATGCGCCTGCAGCCATTCCCTCACGACCGCTCTATCTCTCTGAACCCAATGATACTTACACTTTGCCTCTATAAGGCCATCGCTGAAATACTTGCCAAACCCATATTCTACCTTGCTTCTTGCAAGGTCTTCAGCACACAATATATCACTACTCTGGGTAACGCACTCTCTGGAAAGCTTTGTGATTGCCCCAAAGAGACCTTGATCATCAGACAGACGTTCAAATAGAAAGTCCCAATTCTTTTGTAGCCATTCCCACCGGG
The DNA here is from genome assembly GCF_020744475.1 of Fusarium redolens. Classification (NCBI taxonomy): domain Eukaryota; kingdom Fungi; phylum Ascomycota; class Sordariomycetes; order Hypocreales; family Nectriaceae; genus Fusarium; species Fusarium redolens. The sequence goes on along the minus strand of NW_025763696.1, from coordinate 57,053 downwards.
CATGAATCCCTTCGGAGTAAAGGCTTTGTCCCTCCAGAACTTCCCGTATATAGTCTGTTCTTCCATTAGCCAACTCCTCCAATACATATGCCAATGTCCTTTTAATATGGTCTGCTTTTGTTGCATAGCCCAATGACTGGTGAGCTATAAGCCTGTCGTCATTTGTCTAGAGCCCCTTGCATTCTTCTAGAACGGCAGCATAATGCGCATCTTTTCTATCAATTGGTAGGCTTTAAAATACTTTAAATTAGCTCCTAACCCTAAAGGTATTATAATTATTATCCTTAAACCTCTTTAATATTATAATATTCTTAGCTCTGGTTATTTACTTTCCCCTAATAGACTTTAAGTCTTCCTTAAAGCTTTTAAGATCTCTTTTTTATCTTGGGGTTTAAATATCTAAGCTTTATAGATCTCCTGAAGATATTAATATCTAATTCTATTATAGATTTATTAATATGGTTGAGAGATTTGATGAATGATAATAAGGTTCTTGAACTTTGGTACCCAGCAGTGGTCAGGATAGTAGTCTCAGCAAGTAGGCCCAACATGCCATTGGTGTCTATTAGACCATTTCCGAACTGCCTTGCAAGCTCTAAAAGCCTCTCTTCTGTATACAGAGTGTAGTAGGGGGCGACGTTATTGAGGTTGAGTTTGTAAAAGAGCAAGTCCACCTCGTACTCGTGATCATCCTCCCATTGAATGAGATGATGCTGAACTTCGTTTCTTGTTTTAATCGTCATAAACATAGGGCGAATGATCTGGTTCTTTGTCATATCGGTGGTCCGACGGAATAGACTTTGTTTGACTCGTATAGCACCTTTGTTATCATCTTCGGTGACCTCAATAACAGAGTAGCCGTCAGTTTCGGCCCAGAAACTCGCAACGTTTCCAATTTGTGTATGGCCAAGTTGTGCCAGTACTTTCCAGAGGTGATTCGCGCAAACGTTTCCAAATTGATGCTTCTCAATGAAATCCCGAATTCCTTGCCGGAATATTGAATCAGTAACATAGTTTTGGACCATGTTCAGTATATACTGACTTCTCTGATAGGATTTATAAGTAATGGTGGTTTCATAGAAGTCGTTTGGGGACGTAACAGGGACCTTGACTGGATGAGTCCAGTCGGGAAGACCATGGCGTAGATCAGGCGTCAGACGGAAAGCAGAAGCTCCAGTGAGGCCCGACTCTCGAAAGAGTTGAGCACAGCGTTGATTGGCGATCAGGGCTACGAGACCCTCCTTTAACCACCAGTCATCCCACCAAGCCCATGTAACAAGATTGCCAAGCCACTGGTGAACTATCTCATGCACAAGTACCCCAATAATGGTAACCTTTATGTTAGGAGTGTGGCTTTCCTTGTCCCAAAGCAAATTTTCATCTTTGGCGATAATAAGACCCCAACTCTCTGCTGCTCCATACGCGAAGTTGGAAACAGCAACCACGTCCAACTTTGATAGAGGGTACTTGCATGAAAACTCTTCTTCAAAATACTCCAGACTTTGAGCAGCTATTTGTCCCGCGAGGCTGGCGTGGGAAAGGTTCTGGTCTGGAGTGAGCCAGATACGAACTGGGGCGCTGAAGTTTGTGTTTGTATGACATCTGAGGTCCCCGAAAACGAAGGCCAAGAGGTACGTAGACATAGGAGGGGTCTGATCGAATTCAAGGGTTGTGTCGTCCAACCTCCTGGAATCCGTGTTACTGAGGCAAACTAGGTTGTCGTTTGTCTTGAGAGTGACGATGAATTTGGCCTTGAGCGCAGGCTCGTCGAAGCAGGGAAATGCCCGCCGAGCGTAAGCGAGCTCAAATTGAGTCGTCACAATATACTCGGTTTGGCCTTGGCTATTCGTAAATGGCGAACGGTAGAGGCCTTTTGGATCATCATTGATCGTTCCGTTAAACTCTAATGTCAGTGCTGCCCTTTTTCCTGCAGACAGAGTTTCATCAAGCGTGGCTGTCAAGGTCTCGGCATTGATATCACGAGTAGCTGACGGCTTATAAATTTTATCAGAGTCTTTAGCTTGCAGGTAAATAAGAGATTTATAAATTATAAGATTTTTAGCAGTATTTAAGATAATTAATATAATATCTTTAATAATTTAAAATTAAATAATAACTTTATTATAATACTTTAACTTAATAAAGTTTATCTTTATACTTAGGTAATATTAAATAGGCTTAATATTTCTAGGAAAAGCATATATTAGTTAATATTATAAATTTAAACTTATATTATTAGAGATCTTATCATATTTCTAAGATAAAGGTTGAATAGCATAGCTAATAAGATTAGAAGATAAAAGTCTAGTTATAAATAAAGGTAATATAAAGAAGAATAATTATATTTTATTAGAATTAGTAATTAAGAATTACTATGGTATAATTACTAGTGCTATATATTTATTAGGTATTGCTAGTTACTATATAAACTAACCTAGTACTTTAGGCCTTTAGAATCGTGAAAAGAGACGTAGTGCCACTTGATAAGAGTCCCATTGCAGGTAACTACACTAGGCAGCACAACCACCACATAACAGATATCGGCTTTTCACTCCTGTTTCTCTATGAGGGGGCCCAGTAGCTCAGCAGCGCCTTGCTATACAGAACAGCTATGACCTTCCTGTGCACTTCTTGAAGGTCCGGCTCGGCCTGCGAGTAATTGATCCTTGTAGGTTATGACTCATACCTGATCGCAATGGCCATCTATACACACTTTGCAGGCATCTTGACCCCCTTGAACTATCTGTAAACAGCCATGGGTACTGTGATGAGCGTAAAAGCCGTTGGCATTATCGACGGGCTCTTATTGAGACTGAACAGGTGTGTACATAATCTCAGTTCCTGGTCACATTGGCCGCTTACATCCCTGAATATGATACAACCCCTGCAAGACGAGCCGGGGAAGTGATGTAAATTGGCCCGGGCCGTGAGTGTTTTTAAGCGTGGGGAAGTAGGGCTGGCGTTGATACAGGGTTGAGGCAGGTTTGAGGCTTAATGAGGCCGGTCCATGCCATGTCTAGAGAAATTACTTTAAGCACCTTCTTATCGTGTTTTAGGGCATAAATAAGCGAGGCGGTGAAGAAGGCGACAACAGAAGTGTTTTATATCTCCACCTTTCCCCGGTTCTCTATCATTCGCAGCTTAGACAGGCTCAGTGCCATCAAAGACACAACCAACCTTCGAACTAAAAACTCGCGTATGGTTGAGACTACTCATCACTATCCCTGAAAGATACCTGTCTTATTTCCCCTCGACTTATGATGTAAGCCGTCGGAAAGTCCTGTTTCCCCCAACCATCGCTTGATCTCACTAGCCATTCAATCCCGCGCTCCAGATATATCTAGCATGTCAGAACTGCCATGGCATGCAGTGACGTTTTATGTAGCTTTTCACCAAGTTTACGGCGGTTAGTTCTTTTCCGTTAGCGACAGATGATCCGCTCTGCAAAGGGAACCAGGTATCACTGTGATGAGGCCCAACACGGCCGCATGGCTGGTCTGCATACCGAGACGTCGTATTTCGAAGTACTCTCCAGGAGTTAATACCGGATATGTTGAGCCTTGTAACCATGGGACAGCCTCATACTTGATAGTGTACGTTGATCATTTAATTGGTCTCTGTGCTGGCCATTTGTGCAGCGGTATGGTTCTTGCTATCGGAAGGATCACCCATCAACCTTAAGCGACTCAGCTTCAGAAGCGGTGTGCGATAGTCACACCGTAAGGCCAGCGGTACTGAAAGATTCGCAAGCAACTAGATATTACATGAGTCTCGGATGCGGCTAAGCTTTGCTGTATGTTGCGGTTCGCAATGATCTGATGATACACGGACCTTTTATAAGATTTGCAAGCCCAGGGCTGCCGGACGAAGCCCACCCACGGTTCGTCGCTTCTGATATTGTCAGACCAAGTATACACAAGAACCTGTTTACTTTCAGGCCCCGACCCGAAGCACAGCATTGATCAACATGTTATGAACTGGGCCAAGGCCAAAAGGCGGCCAAACAAAACATCCACGAAAAGTTTTGTAAATATGCTGATAATACAATGATCGCATTTTATGGGCCCCAGAAACAACATCTTATTCTTAATATATTGAGGTTACTTTATACTATGTGCGAAGTCGTAGAATCCCATTCCGATATGTGATAACGTCAGGCGCAGTCAGCTTCGGCTGAGCAGATGACAAGTCATCGTGAGCCAGTCAATTATCCTTGAAAGCCCTCAAACAACTGCTTTCCTTTCCTTTCCGTAGTACATTGCGAGTACTGGTACCCTGGCGAGGCTGTGAGTAGCAAGGAAGACCAAGGAAGCAGGGGCAAGGACAGGCAAAAGAGAAATTAGATTTGGTGCCCCACTATCAGTGCCTGGATGTAGCTTCTGGTTACAGGCCCCATTTTGCTCGGGTTATACTCGAAAACCAGCTGCAGCACAGCATAAAGCAGCACAACGACCCATGCTTTGCGCACATCCGGACTTTTCGACTCAACAGTAACTTTTATCAGGAAGTCCCGACTCATCGCTCCACCATAGCAACCGTTTCATCAGTTTATCTCTCTGACCCCTTACGTCAATTTGAAACAGAAAACCTATTACTCGGCAGATAAAGCTTCATATCCGGCCTGATCACCTTTAAAGTCTGTCCGCGGCATTGGACATCTCCCCAGGGGCAACCCATATGGCATAGATATTTCACTCAAAGCAACAACCTATGTATGACAAACACGTGCAAAGTCACAGATAGATCCGCTTGGAACTAATTCCTGCTGACTATGTGCTTCAGTTCTGTTTAACAAACACTCCCTGTAACAGAATCGTCTTATTACTCGGGCATTGAACAAGTAAGTCGCTCATAGATCCTGAGACGGCCCAAGCCAGTTTCCAGCTAATAGACACAGAATCATTATGCGCTTGTACCCCAAATCCGGGATAATCCCGATTGATCCTGCACTCAAATGGTCAGACTATGGCAGGGCGAATCCAGTGCAGACTTCTATTCAATCAAAGTTCGAACGGGAACAATATGTTGAGACAAATATGCAGCATGCCTCATCAGTTGCTTTCCCCTTAACCAGAGGCGAAGATGGTAAGTGCTACACAACCCTGCATTCGCGCAAAAGAATATGTGATTACAGCAAGCCATCAGTCGCACCTACTCACTTACACTTGAATTCTAGGCAATGGGGAGGTCCAATATGACAATCTTGGCCATGAAACAGCTCCAACCCACATACAGCAGCCAATTTTCCAGCAGCCGTATCCTCCGAGACCACTTCTCACTTCCAACAGCCTTTCAGTCCAAGACTTCATACAGCCTGTGGAAACCGAATCCGAAAAAACATCGAATAACAATATAAATGGAAGTAATCTTCTGTCAAAATCGGGAATTGATAAGCGAACCATTCTTCGAAGTTGTGATGGATGTCGGAAACGGAAAATAAAGTGTGACAGACAATGTCCTTGCAAAGGTTGTGTTAGTATGTATAGAACAATAACGACACAGCCTATTACTAACCCGACAGAATCTCAAATTAGTTGTATCTACGCAATACAAAGTCAGACGAAGAATAATTGTACAGCAGTGAGCACCGGAACATCTCCCAGTGTCCATAACTAACATATAAGCGATCCCCCAAACGTTCAAGTCAAGCCGAACCTCCCTCAACCTCTGATACGTCGTCTGTTGCGATGAACGTAAGCCCAGATATAACAGCAACTCGAGCAAAACTGAACAGAGAGGAAACAGGGGATATGTTACACGTAGGCTCGTGGTCAAAAGACCGCCATAAACGACCAATTGCGCCGGTGGAGAAGCCTCCCGATCAATGTCAAACCCCGTTTGACCGATTGCGTGTCTCAGTAATACACGAGCCGGGTTTGCAGGAGTCTAGAGGCCCTGTCGAGCATCTGAGTAAAGATAAGAATAATCTTTGGATTTGCTATGAATGTAAGAAGTCTTTCCAGCGTATCTCCGTTCTAGAAGTCTCCGGTAAGTAACGACCCTTATTAAACTATTAGAGAATATTGACATTTCCTTCAAAGCAACTCAAAGGAGGCAATACGCATGTCCTCACTGCCTCATTATCTTTGTCCGAAGTCAGTGTTAAACTTCAATAGTTCCAGAAAGGGTGCTGGCGCTGTCGATTCGTGTGAATCCAGCGCGCGAAGATCACTCGGAGAAAATCTGGTCTTGGTTCGCCGTTCCACGCACATCGTTTGCCAGCATGTTTCAACACAAAGACAAGAGTCGAGGCGATGCAGGTTTAGACAGCGCCCCCAGTGGGAACTAGTTGCAATTGCCTTCCTCCTCGGATACAGGATGAAGTTATGCAAGAACGGATTCAGCACTAAAGACAGCATCGGAGAGTGCAAGAATATGACTAGAGGGGAGAGCGTGATGAAAGAGGCCAGAAGGAAAGAGACATTTACAAGAATGCTAGGGGCTATTATTTATAAGCGCCATGAATGACGTCTCAATTGATTCGGTAGAGATAAGGAATACTATATGGCAGCAGATGGCACGGCTCAGTCATGAAGGAAGGATTTCAGGTGATAGTCCACAACTAGTGATATCGTGCAAAGGAGAGACCCAGACGCCTGTTCCCAGATTGGGCATGGATGTATTCAGGCAGAACGGCAGAATAAAGTTTACATTCGGACACTAAGAACTAACATCATCAATGAAGTCACCCTTTACTTCTGTACTGAGCTGCGCCTTGTTTATAAGCAGATCGAACAGAAGGAATAAGCTTGGATCTAGGTCTCTGGGGCCTCACGTTCATCTAAGGCCGATCCCAATAAGTTGACGGCGACGGAGTCACTTATGTACTCATTGCTGAAGTCAAGAGAGGGAGTAGCAAAGGGACAGCCGAGAGCGGAATAGCTAAAGGAAGAAGGTAACATGACCGCCGTCATGAGTGCATCAGTGACAAGAAGGGTGAAGCAATAGAGAAGCAATCAACTACATCGACGTCAATCAGGCATAAGACGAGTTGAGGGTCCTGGCCATGGTACCGTATATCGTATCGGAGCAAAATGTTAACATACCGATTTGGGCTTATCAGATGAAATTAGGGAAGATCGGCTTTTGAAGAAGACAACCCTAAGGCAGTTCATAAAGCAGTACCAACCGAAGCCAAAGGAAAGATGCATTGTATTGAAGGTCTGATTGACTCGCAAGATACGACGGGCAATAGCGCAGCCAAAGTCACAGTACTCGTCGGTGAGGCAGTCGTGGCACCGCACGCCAAGCTCTGGGTGAGCTTATTGATACGGAGGAGAGTAGAGACAGTGACGAGGATGCGAACGAAGATGCGTCAGCGACGAGATTTATAAAGATGCAACAACAGAAACGAACGAGCTTCATACTCAGGTTTCTTCAGATGATAGATCACCGGTGCTTGATCTGGCGCTTCCCTTTGCTACAGTCATAAAGTGATATATTTGTTAAAACACATTCTTGGTGTGTAATGTTACAACCTGCACCTGGAATCTTCAAAGTTGACTTAGAAACACACAAACCAACAGTGTTGCGATGCCATTCACTATCGAATACAACATGATATAAAGCGTAATTCCCAATCCCACCACAGAGTCTATTTCGCCTATCATTTCTGTGACCAACCTCAGTGGTGATTCGAGTTCTTCACCTCGAGCATATCAATGGTGACAGGCTCAAAAGAGCCATAGGCCTAGAGATTGTGCGTAGCAGAGTAGCACTCGGAGAACTGGAAGCTTGACACTGTGGACCTTTAGAAGGATTGCATAGAGAACATGAGTACGAAAGCGCTGTTTGAAGAAATAGAGGCAAGGGTGACACATCACCAAGACCCGCGCTTGAAGTCACCTCCGGACTCTTCTTACGGGCTATTCAAGTGTAATCAAGAATATAATGAGCACAAATCTTATTTGCCTCAACATAATGCCTGCCTGAAGCTGCACCATTACGTTCACTCTATTACACTTAGTTTTCATTTCATTCAGCTAATCGACTTTCATCACTCAACAAGTGATGCCTCATAGCGCGTGATCTGGACGGCATGAATTGTTAAGGAAGGACATTTAACCTTATTAAAGCATTCTGTGTATTTGCAAGCGAGGTATGCTCACTGCTCCTGGTAGTACCTAACCTAGCGCACCACGCCCGCACCCAAGGTTTTGATCCAACATGCAAGCCATCAATACCTCAGATTATGTCAATCTCGGTTGCCGTGGTAGTTGCTTATGGCTGTTGTGAAACTGAGTAGCCGCCGTGCTGTGTGACATGTATTACCCCCCTGAGCAGTCTCCACGGTCAACCCTGTGCTGTGTATGGCTGGTCATGGCCGGCAACTAGCGATGTCTTATACGTAGCCGCATTGGTTGCTTTTGCAGCTTTTGCAAGTCCCATCGACCTCTGTAGCCGGTTGGTAATATTCATGAACAGGGTAATGGGAGCAAACGCCGTGGGCGTTGTCAACAAGGTCTAGCCCCTCAGGATCGACTTTGGCGTTGGTGTTTGACGGCATTGCCACAGTTTCAAATCAGCCAATTGTCTGGTATTAAACTCTTTGCGGTTTGTCAAAAGTTGCACCGTCGTGGGCCTCTTGATAGGGTAACTTTCGGCCTATAAGATGCGCATGACAATTTGGTTGGAGGCAATAGATTTTGAGGTAGAGATGAAGATAGAGCTGGAGTGTTGCCCCGGATTGCGCTGAACAATGATAATTTATAGTTAAATCCTGACTTAACAGTAGACTTGTCTACTATGTAGCTGATATTCACGTTAGTGTAGTGGGTATTGATGCGAGTGCTGGTCATCCAATATGCATCTTCATGACGTGTCATAGGGTGTCCCAGTCTCGTATGAGCATCTGCCACTTGGAAGTGGCGGCCCTCTTCGCCTGCAAGCCCGGTGTTTGTTAGCCTCCAGAAATATTGTACTTTTTACGGCCCGAAGATATCATTATAAGACATATTAGCCACATGCGTTTCGGTGCCTCTTATTACGGCCGATCGGGACCACGGCAAGTCCAACATCATCAGATCAACAATAGGACCACTGCCAGATGTGCACAACGATAGGTGACAACACCAGCTCAAGAGGTTTTAGGCGTTTCAGCCGGCATGTCAGTATCTACAGGATCTACAAATCGCAAAGAAAGACACGAGGCGAAGTCGTAAGGACGAATGTGTCTAGAAGTCGCAAGGTAACAGTTACATTGGTCCAGCATGCAGCAGAGCTCAACCGGATAACTGTACAATCTGAGGCCAGAGTTAGCACGCCCCGTCGTCAGCCGATGGGGATGGGTTCCGGTATGCAGGTTGAGCGTCGATATGCTTAATCTTGGTCCAAGGCTCTTAGCTCCACCTTTCCGCTTGCTTCCATCTTTCAAAGACGAGACAGCCTCCGTGCTGCCGAAAGTACAACTGACCATCGACCTGACCTCACACTCGCCTGACATGACTCTTGAAATATTGATGTATTATGCCCCCGTACTGCGGACTGTACCTGTCAATCTAGTTACTACTATACTCTCGGTATACCTAGATGTTCATGTCATGTGTGCCTCCTTGGCAGTTGTTTGGGGGCCACCCAATCTCAATCGGCGAGTGGGTGCGAGCAAGAAAGCCAGAAAGCTACCTCCACGTGTCAGATCTTTTGTAACTTGTCACCGCTAAGTTCAGTTTCATCCAACATAGCCTTGGCTAATAACTGCCTGGAACATTTGCCGGCATAGTATACCTCAGCTGTATTCATGATTGTAGTTGCAGCATGTTGATAGGCAACACCTGATTTACTGATATCGGGAGACGAATTGAGACAGAGTCTTAGTTGATTATAGCAAGTAATAGTCACAATAGATACAAAAGTCATGATAGAGATCGTATCGCGATACCCTTTGTTGATAACTTCATCGATTCTGCGGGTTCTGAATTGCTGAATTAAAGAACATTCCCAGACTCAGATTTCATTGTAAGGAGTCTCGATAAAATCTAAAATCTCTTCCCTACTCATATTTGACGCCAGGAGGAATGGCATAATCATCATAAGATCCCGATCAGTCCAGTCACCTGCTGGTACTACTCCATCAATTCTTCCTTTCATGTTGAAAGAGAAGCCATAAGGGACTGCAGCCACAATAACATCCGGCTGGTTCATCAGCTTGTTAAGTCCTCGCATCAATGGTTGTGGCCAATATCCATCCTCAAATACCCCTAAAACCGCACCCTTGACCCCTTCTTTCGTAGCGATATCGAAATCCCTCTCTTCACTCATAGAGGGAAAATACTTGGACTTAGTCTTAGTCTTGTTATATACCTGATCCTCGTCAAACTGGAACGTCTTGGGGCTGTTGCTTGGCCGATGTATCATCTCGGGTCCAAAGTCAACGATCCTCCCCAAGAGTGACCTGTCCCCTGAGAATAGCACATTGTTTTGTTTGTAGCTACGCCTTGCGAGCGTGATAAGATCATTAAAAACGATGAGAATTCGGTTGTCATGAGATGCCACCGACACCTTTGTGGCCGAGAGTATGCTACCAGGCCCTTCTGCGCCATGCGCCGTAAGTGGCTTTGGAGCAGCAGTCAGACAAACGGACTTATTGAAGTAGTCAAGCGCTATTGTATGCTCTAAGAACCTAGCCACGAGAGTTAACTTGCTGGATCCGAGAACGAGAACCACTCCGGATATTTCTGGCCGTCGGAGGTATTTCATAACAGTATGTAGGATGATGATTAGTTGTTCCGTGCCAATGTCGATGCTATCGATAGAAAGGATTTGTTCTGTGACAATATGCGCAATTCCTTCCAGATCTGGCAGAATAGAAACAACCGCATCGTTGATGTTATAAGCGCCGGATACGTAATGCGAGGTATCGGTTGGGGAGTTCCCCTTCCCTAAAGCAGGCCCTCCGGTAGCTATAATGGCAACGGTGGGTAGCGGAAGAGTACTTGGCCCCGGAGATGTAACAGTTGGTGGTCTTGTCAGAACATCATAGGGCCCAATGAAGAATGTCAAAACGAGGATCGCCGCGACGATGACCAGCTTCCAGCCTGCTAAAGAATTCATGTCGATGCTGGAAGTGCGAATGTTCTCCTGACTGGATCTAATGCGTTCGATGGGGTTCGGTATTGGTCTGGCGAGCAACGTGAGAATCCGTACGAGTTAGAGAACGTGAAGCCTCGCCTGGACATGACAGTTAGTTAGATTCGGTTTTAGACAACTCTCAACTTACGCAGTATCCCGAAGGCTGTTTAAACAACTGAGAATTGGAGCAAGTGCTGGCTGAGAAGTGCAAAGAATCCTGGGAGGAGATGCCAACCGACACGATCAGTCAGGGCGGGAACCATGGGGGGTAATTGGTGGCCAAGGAGAACAACACTGGCTGTCTCAACTTCCTGGTGCTTCAATTGTTCCAACCATTGCTGCCACACATAAATCCCATTATCTTTGTGCAACCTTACAGCAAGTAACGCTGGTAGACTACTGCCTGCAATGCGACTCAGTTTGTGTCTCCACAGAAAGTGGAGATGAGAAGCCGCACCAGGGATGTCCTACGCTAACCTTTTTAAGGTACATTATCTGTTGATATCTGTTTCGGGTCATGGCCCCTCTCGGAAATGCTTTTCAGGTCCAATAAAAAGTCACGCCTCAGAAGCGCTACAGCACGGTCTTGACGTAGGTGCCATTGTACTTCCTTTCACAATGCACAGCTTACTATCGTACAAGGCGCCAAATTGAGCCTCATGCAGTGTGATATTGGGTAAGGATATGCCTGTCTGGGGACAATGTGACTTTTGGTGTTGGCCAGCCTTAATTTCATGTTTATCTTGTGATGCGTGCTATTGGCTTATTGTTTGACGCTATGCTAGAAGCGTGCCGAATTTCTATTAAGCCCTTATCTGGGTAAGGCATGCCGGAGAGGCCGATTAATAGAACATATACAGAGAACCTTACTACTTATCCCCCTGCTCTTATAAAAATATACTAATTTCTTTTATATAAGAGTAAGAATAATATAAGATTAACTATCTAATTATAAGTAAATAGCCTTTAATATAGCTAGAGTAAGGACTTTATAGCTAGTTCTAGGTTATAATAAGCTAACCTAGGCCCCTTATAGCTATAATAAAGATATCTTAGTAAAGCTATAAGAATTAATTCCCTAGAATAAGACTTAGTAGTAATAGGCCTAATATCTTTATAGTTATACAGTATTGTACATGTGTACCTTCCTCTTCGCAATAACATCCTCTTTATCTCTTTGAGCGGCATAAGACTGCCACGGGGTCACGACCAGGGTGGGGAGCCAATCAAAATGACCGTGACAGCCGGTACTTCTACCCACACCTAAAATGGCGTGTGATATAAGTACCAACAGTCAGCATTGTTACAAATAGCTACATCACATACTTTGCAGCCGTACCTAGTCTGTGACCGCTGCTGATTTCCTGATATTGGCTGTAGATAGCCTCCTTTTCTTCGCTTTTTTGGCCGAGGCTGCCCCTGCCGGAGGCCTTTGCAAGCCAAGCAAGGAGAGGAGCTTTTTCTGCCTCTGTAGACATGATTGATATCTCTTTGTAGGTGAATTTGCCGTGCTTCAAGATCCTCGCTGTCTTCTTCCTTCCCTGTACGGTATCTCTTCCTTATGCCACTATCGGTGCCGTACTTGTTGAAAATGGCGTTATAAATAGCCTCTTTCCAGTCTCGAAGCGTGCTATAGGGCTTCCAATGAGGGTGCCGGGTCTTCTTCTGCAAAATGAAGCTATTCGCAAGTGTAACATCAAGGAGGAAAGACCAAAGCAACGCCTGCCAAGGACCGCGCCGGAAACGATGCTGATATGAGGAATAGGATCTTATCTGATCACCGCGATCCACGTGATTCATTTCATCGTTATACTGAGCGGCAACAGAAGGAATAGGGATTATCCTAGCCTGATCTCCATTGAAGACCTCCTTTAGGCGCCGTGCCTCTGCCTTTGTGCCTCTTTTAGCGGGCAATTTCCTCTCTTTTGGTGTGCGGTTAAGAGGGGCTGCGCTGTGCATAGTTGAAAGGAAGAGCACCACAGAGCTATCTTTCCAAGCGATTTGAAGGACCTAGAGGGAAGGAAAAGAGACAGGTTAGTAAGGGAAATACAGCTAAAAGTTATCTGTACCTGTTTATCCTTTGTCGGGATTAAATATACCTCATTAAATAACAACGGCTTGCCATCAGGAAGCTTCCCGGTCTCTTTTATCTGCTTTATCTCGGTGGTGATGCCGCAATTAGGGCGTGCCGTGCCTGTAGCCCCGTATCCAAGCTGCCGAAGTAGGCGGAAGAGCTGCGGTGACGAGAAGAGGTTATCTGTAAAGACGTGATGTGTCTGTATTAATAGCCTTTTTAGTAGGTGAACTACGACGCTCTGTGTATTGCTAAGAGGGATCTCGGTCCGTAGCTTCCCCTTCTTGCCGTACGGCATCGGTGCATCTTCTACCTTGACCGTTACAGCCGTAATTGGTGATGCCTTCACATGCCAAAGCCACTGCAGAAAGTAGCCCTGTTGCGCAATAACCCAGATTTTGAAGCCTACCGGCGTGGGCTTTCCCTTGACGAGCGTTGTCTCTTTTGATCTGCCTGTAAAAGGGACCATGCACTCATCTACAGTCAGATTAGTCCCTGGACGATAGAGCTCGATAGACACCCTTTGTATGTGTTCAGACCACTCTTCAGCCGCTTGGAAGGTCTTTGGAAGATCCTTCTCGTCGCTCACATCGAGATTGGTGTGATCAAAAGTGCGGAAATACCGTGTGATCAGCTCGAACTTCCGTAACGGCATGAACTTCGTAAATGGATGAAGGGGGCGCTGATCTCCTAGGCTAGGGGCCTTCCAATGGTCTGCAAGGGATATTTCCCTATGAATTCCTAGGTAAATAAGGATACCAAGCCATACATAAGCCGTTGAAGTGGAGATGCCTTCCCAAGCATGCAAGCGCGAGTGGTCGGAAAGGGGGGTATTCCAGCTATCTTTGATGCCGTTATTAGCGCAGAAAAAAGCCCAGTCTTCGGTATATCCGACCCATGACTGTACAAGGGAAATAGGTATGAAAAGCTGGAATAATTCAAGTGGTAGCTGGGGCAGAGGGTTGATCTGAAAATCACGATATTCTATATTGAAAGGTTGAAAATCATCACCGCGGCCCTCTTCGGGCGGAATATTAGTTGCGCCGGTGGGGTCATTAGTAGCTGCCGTAAAAGGCGGGCTATCAAAGCTATGATCATCTAATATATGTATCTCTTGGGAGCTCATTGTTTTAATCGAGACTCGTTAAGGTCAATTTGTATGAGGATTTTGATGATTTTGGTGGTGTTGAAAGAAGAAGCTGTCTGACGGGAACTTTACGTACCCTGCAGGTACCTGCAAAAAAGCGGGGTAAGTGACCTGTGGCAGTCTTATGCCGCTCAAAGAGATAAGCAAAGTTCAACCCATCGCCCAGAAGAATGATGTTTGTGCGCCGAATCGTTCTTGAGTCATTTCCGGTCAATTCGAAATTTACCACAAACTTGGAACGACCACACAGTAAAGTAAAACTTGTTCCCATTGTTCACTTTCAGCACCAATGTGTCATTTTCACATTAATAAATGCAACGAATGCAACGTCGATGTTGTTGAATGTGACACAGAATGTCGTGCCTCAGAGGAACGGAAACAGCTTTGCTCTGTGAACGAGGCTACTTCCACAACTAAAAGGAAAACAAGGCGCTGCACGGATTGTGTCGAGATTACATCGCCCGCAGCCTGCAAGTTTCTCAACTTACTGCATAGAAGGTTCATGCGGCTGACCACGTAATAGCGGAGTTAAACGACAGCGAAAGCGGAAGCGATAACTACAGCACCAGCGATATAATTAGTTGAGTGACATTTGTGTCATTGCAGAGGAAATGGTCATTACAATGGAGAAGCTAGCAGAGAAAGCTATCTTAGGCACAAACAGCAGGCTCCAGAACGCAGGAAATATTATTAGACGTCACCTCAGATTACCAACACCCATAAGATCCATGCAAAGTGTAACATTACAGTATTAATTACAAGAGCTTCAAGCATATTCAAAAGATCTAGACTATTACTGGTATTACAGGAATTGAAATAATGTCTCCTTTCCCTCCGCGTCAATTTACACACAAGGAGCTTCGCTCCACTGTCCTTTTCTAATTTCATCATCCCCCCTTCAGTTCCGCATCAGTCTCTCTTCTCTGAGCCGTCCGAGCTTGTGACATAAATAGAGTGACCAAGGTTGAATCCTCCGATAAAAGAGTGTCAATTTGCAAATTCGATAGGCCGATATGAAGTTTGCTAGGTGGATTGATGTACGTAGTCTTTGGTGATCCCATCTGAGTCGTTCTCGATGTTCTTGTCACCACAGTACTCGGTGGACGCTTCCGAACAGTCGTCGGTGAATGGCTCTGAGGCCTCTGATTGGTCGACAGAATATTGATTATCAAGTTCACCTTGCTTGTCTTGAGGTCTTTGTATTTTAAGGCGTTTTCCGGAAGATCGCTCTCCGTGTCTTGTTCGTCTCTTTGTGCGGAGGATGGCACGCGGCGTATGTGGTTCAATCTCGTCTGGTTGAGAACTGGGGAGCTGTGCAGGCTGGAAGGATTCATTTTTGGCATTCGAGAGATCAGGGATAATTCTCTGAGTGAAACCCCACATCAACTTGTTTCCGTCAGCTTCTGGTGTAGTGGACTCGCTGATATGATCGAGATCGGTGGTCGTGTGTTCAGTAGCCAACTGGGTGTCATCCTTTGACGGCGTGGTATCTTCTGCCAGTTGATTCATGCCTATGGATTTGTTGAGCCACTCTTGACTAAGGCTAGGGCCAAGGTTTTGACACAACTGGATGAAGAGCATTTTATCCATGTTCTCAAGTCTTTCTGCACAAGCAGTAGCAGCTCGTCGTTCTTCCGCCTGCTGGAGCATCTTATCAAGTACGGTTATGTTCAAGGGTTCCGCTTTACATTCGGACAGTATAGCCTTAAATGCATTTCGAAGATCGGTAAATTCTTGAGTCGATGAAAGGTCAACGTCCGCATTGCTGGTCATCCACACATTGATAGAGGCCTTGATTTTGTAATGTCGACGCGAAATTGCCTCTGAATTCTTGGTAGACATATCTAAGAGCTAGCGGAGTGTTGGCGATAAGATGCTTGGGAAGTTATGAATGAGAAAATGCTATCCGGGAAGAAGTTGAAGAAGGAGGAAATTGAAGAGTTGACCCACCCGTTAAAGGTTTGTCTTTCAATTCCTGAGGGCCTGGGTTACACCTGAATTTAGGCAGCCTGATTAGATAGGTAGTGACCAAATTGAAAAGGGGGCTTCTGCCTAATTCATCATGAAACCAAGACCTATTGCCTTCTCAATCAATTTTAATGGATTCGAGGGTTGCTGATGGATGAGGTGCACGGAACGTCCAATGTTAATTAAAACCTCATTAAACGCCTGTCGCCAGAGACAAAGTGTTGGTGGCTGTTCACCGCCCGCCACTGCTGCCTTGGTAGTGGTGCGCTGTGTCGCTACCAACCAACAGAGAGGATACGCGACCAAGGAAACAAATGCCCCAGTACTGCGTGACCTCCCAAGACATTGCATTCAATACATGACTCACCAAGCCACACTCACAGACTACCCTTGCAAATCTTATATATCACACTGAAAGTTGCGCCCAGTTCCAGGTCAAGTCCAATGTACGCACAGAAACACCCCAAGGTACTGGCATCATGCCGCCGAACCATTCAAGCACGGAACGACTCTGCCAATCGGAAGGTCTGGTACAGCTTCCAAAACCGGGATACTGCGTTAAGAATAGGGCAGCCATGTGTGACGTGGTCGCGGTAAGCTTGGACCGAGGGGGGAAACTGCACCTTGAGCACGAGCTTTTGAAGGGCGACACCAATAGCACGAACCATGTGGCCCAGACCACGGCAAAGACACGACGAAACATAGTGGCCTACCCAGGGCGATAGAAGGGAGAAGTCAGAGCTCAGATATCGCGAATACGCTGACTTATGCCAAGCCAAGAGATGTGGAGGTCGCAAGGAGGTACCGGGTGACGAGTTCACTGCGGGGTGAAGAATAGGGTGTGGCTCAGAGAATGGCCGGCATTCCCGAACCTCAAGTTAGGAAAGTCTGAGCGTCTAAATATACCCGTGCCCCTGTGGCACAACGTTCGCTCAGAGCTTCACCGACTTCGGGTACTCCGATTGTGAGGAGTTGGTAAGCAAAGAGATTCGCTTTCGGTATTTGCAAGGTTCCGAAATATCACATGTGAAAGTTGACACCTGCAATGCTCAAATTACATGTCACCAGGTTCCTCAGAAACCAGTCGCTCGACTCTTTCAGCCTTTGCCTGCTGGCAATCGATCCATTGATACTGGGGAAATCTTTAAATAGAATCACCCTGAAGCCCTGATTCCGGCATGTCGGGCCGGATGATATGGCGGGCGCCGATGATCATTGCGTAGCCATTGAAGCAGTCGAAGACCACCTCGGGGACCAATTTTGGAAGTACCGCTTCTCTTTTCCAGCCGCACCAGCCTGGACGGGAGCCTAATGGACTGTTCAAGCCCAAGGTGAATTAGCAAGCTTTCAATATACACTGGGGGAGACCATGATGAGTGTAGAGCAATTTCGCATTGCCAGAAGGATTAACCCGGCTCGATGAAACTTGAAGCTCATCTCTCTGATACGCCCAATCCGTGCGTATTAGACTCCACGGACACATTAACCTCGCCCTCACGGCAGGGTGGGAATAAATCAAAGGGTTCGGAAAGCAGCGAGATATTCTTCGTTAGGACAAGGCCCTCGTACTTACAAGTGGATTCTCCGTTTGCCTAGTATTGCACATGAAGCTCAGAGGGTGATAATCGGTACCCAGTATATTATAAGAATGGTTCTATGAAAAATACGGTATCTGGTGCCATACGTGGAAGCGGACATCCAGGAAGTTTTGATTACCTCCTATCAACAAGAGAATTTGAGCTAGTGTGGGAACATCAACTTGATCTCTTCTTGAGAGTACAACCCTTTCCCTGGCAAATTGAACCACATACGCTTGGAGTATGTTTTCCATCCTCCATCTTTTCCTTTTCCATTAACCCATTCGCCCTCTTCATTTACGGTCTCCCAGCCATATTCTGAAATCATATTATTAATATATATCTCCCCGTGTGCCTGAACTGGTATGCCAGTGACTTCTGCGTTACACCTAGGTTTATCACAGTTGGAGCCAGGCTTGCGGCTGTCCACAATATGTTTATGCGAAGACTTGTTCTACTTAGCAGATGAAGTCTGTGAGCAAATAGGCTGAGTAGGACTTACGCAAGCATATCCAACTTTCTTAAAATCGCGTTGGAAGCGATCGAGCGCTTCTTGAATTTCTTTGGGATATTCTTCACGACTCATTGTCTCATACAAAGAATGGTTGCTCGAGAGTTGTTAAAAAAGTAGAATGATCTAAAAGAATCGTGTCATAACCACGTACCCGCCTCTCTACCTCAGCTGAAGTTCTGATGCCTTTTATACGTGGAATGGTTCTGGGTGAAAGGTGGCATCGATAAGAAGATTATATTAGTCAAGCAAAATAAGCGCGGAGTCATACCGCCTTGTTTCATAGCCAGTCATATAACCCTCCCTGATTCTCGAATGGCCAAGTTTTGTCAAGGTTATGTTGGTTGATGTCGAGGATCCACTCGTTTCTGTGTCAAGATTCGTCACCAACTGTTTCTTCTCACTGCAGCTAGAGTCAGCTAATTCCTGACGGTGGCACCGAAAATAGAGATACAATCAGTCGGTGAACTGAGACTTTGAATGCCCCTGGAACGCCCCTGGCTCTTGGCCAGCAGGGATGGAGCTTTAGTCCAGTAGTCAGGCGGCCGAACCTCGTGGGGAGGGCTGCATATCGCTGTGAAGTGCGAACACACCCAAGTGATAAGGCTGGCGGAAGGGAGCTGGCGTGTGCATCCACGGGCCCCACGCATAAGAACGTAACCTAATAATTGTGGTACCCTCTGCTGGTGGCTGAAGTAGGCGCATTATCACCTGCGCGTACATCATGACCTGTCAGTTGCAAACGGGAGGCTGGCCAATAACGAATGACTGTGCGCACGAAGTTTGCTGCTTGATCCTCCGGTCAAGGCGAAGCGCAAGCCACGGTGAGTCTCCACCAGTAGCCCATATGATTTACGAAGTACGCGCTGCGTGATAGGCAATCATGTACACAAGTTCTGAGACATGGTGGTCAGTGATTTGTACCGCTGAACAAGGAGAGTCAGAGGCTGTCAGGGGTTGCGTACGGCTGAAATCTATGCCGTTATTCGGATAAGGGGGGAAGAGATATCAGAGAAGATTGAGCCCCTCATACAGGGGTGCATGGTATTTGCGAACTCCAGAGTGGTGCGGCTTGACCCAGCTGGTACTGCGGTCAGACATTTTGTGAACTTTGGGGCCCGATACTGAGCTGTGACTATCTTTACAGGCGCATACGCGAGACCTGAACCCTTGCTGGAAACTTCCATATCTATACAACGCATCATACAAGCGCCTTCTTGTATGTGATTGAGGCGAGAGTCCAGGATCGCGGCGTGTACCACACAATGAGCCTCGGTAGTCACTACGTCTGGCTACTACGCTAAGCTTTGTCAAATCAGCTTGGTTGTCCTTGAAGTCAGGCCGGTTTTCCATACCAAGTTGCTCGTCATAGGCCAAAAGGGGCTTCGAAAAGAAATAGGTAGGAAACTCAATGACCCGGTGCGAACTTAGGCCAAACAATACTTGAGTTACCATTCCGTTCACTAAGGTCAGTGCTGCGCTCTGAGACGCAATGTTGTGTTTGCTGTCTTACGCGAAACAAAGCTAGATTCAGGTTGGGATAGTAGCCAACCGGTGAACAATATCCAATCAAATGATAGCTTGAATCAGCCGTTCAGTTTATGTCCAGATCGACCGGGAGTTGGCAGGACGATCTTTCTGTACCTCGCAATACAGACATCAGCTCGCCGAGGTACTCCTTGGAAGAGGCGGTGTGATAGAATGTATTGATGACAAGAATGGAGTTGACGGCATCCTCATTTGCTCTCCTGATAACGGCAATAGCCCATGTGCTGTGCATGTCGGTTGGATAGGGGAGACGCATGCGTCGAAGGGAATTCAGCCACGTTTCCAAAGTTCCGAATCAACATGGATTCAGCAACTGGCCTCATCGCTCACCCGCAACCACCAGATATCACCGTCAGAGCGTGCGGTCAGATCTTGGCTCACCGCTTGTAGATGCGGGCTTCCTTTGAAATGTCCAGTCTGAGTTTGAATAGCTATCCATATAGCACGTGTCGCACCGCTTTGTAAGTGGTTGACACGGCTGCCTGGCGGACGTAGTGATAACGAGTTGGCGGTCAATTCCATGTGGCAGAAAGTATAAAAGACAGCTAAAGCCTATGATATCTTGTAGGTGCCTTATACTGCCCTCCGAATACAGCACCATTCATCTCACTCTTCGATCACAAGTCTCGAGTAACTGCAAAAATGGAAACTCGTCTCCTTCTTCCTGATGGCCGTGGAATGAAGCCACAAATATTTGGTGAGGGCGGCTCCATATTGGGCTCCATGGCATTTGGTCCTACTCATATAAATTATGGAAAAGAAGTGGTTCAAAAGGGTGATAGTATGAGTCGATGAACAGAAATTTAGGTCTATTCACTAAGATCTACCAGAAATGGTTGTTTGCAGGGGATCGAACCAAAGCACCAGGGGAGCTCCCCAGTCTAACTACCTTTGTATAAATGGAAAGGCAGTGGCGATGAACCTCAACATACCAAAAGGTTTTGCATCAGTTCTTTCTGTTTACACCGGCTATTTTCACCTAGCGATTTGGTGTGTGGTTGATGCACCTGTTTGCGTTGCCGTATTCAAGATTACACATGGCGACCCAAGCAGTCAGAATTCTATAGAACATCGTCGTCCTACATTGACCTATAACGTCGAGCTGGAAGAAGCTTGTTCTGCAGATGACGCTAAGAAACGTCAAGTGGTCACTCACAAGGTCGACCCCAGCCAAGAAAAGGTTTGTGTTGTGACATATCGTTCTTCTACCCTCGCTTACCTATGTAGATTACACTGGTCTCCGAAGTTGTTGGCAGGCATACTGAAGAGACTTTGGATGGTACAATCTTCCAGTCAGCTGGAGGATGCTACGTATGGATCCACAACGATAACCTGGAGCGATTCGATACATGTCTATCGGAGGACATAATGGTTGATCTCGACATCCAGCACATGGAAGAGCGAGTACGCACTTTGGCCAATATCTTCAAATGAACCCAAGTAGCTATGACAGTGGCATTCATGTACTGCCCTCTTTGTGAAGGTTCGTTGTTCAGGAATTTATCAAGAACAGTTGACGGTGACGGATTGGAAACATATTGTACTAAGCTGGGAGCTGTTCAGTTTACTCAAGGCATTAAAGGAAGCCCTTAATGGCAATCACTCAACTCCGATCAAGACATCAACATCCAGTTTACTGGCTTTCTGTGAAATCTTCAGGATCCCTACGCCTCAGTGATGTCAAATCCACGTTTACAAGTCGTTGACCTACAATTCGAGATAGCTTGGGATGTAGTGGGCTGCCGAATTGAGCCGCATGTCAACTCCAGATACTGCTTTGCAACCCGGCCTGCTCGTGAAACCGTGCTTAGGGGTCACTGCAGCACTTCTCCATCGTTGCAAAACATCTCTCCTGAGCAACGATTGAGAGGACGTCAGAGATTGCCGCAATTAACGGCTCGTATTGAACGAGTTAGCGCCCATAGTGCATCCTTACTGACTGCTAAAAGCGTCGATTTCGGCTCATAGAAAGAAAATGGCGGTACGACCAAGACCATAATTCGGAGACAAACCTCTTTATTGACTTCATTCTCGGTCTAGTTTCATGCCATACAATTACATCAATAAAACAACGAGATTTTTCGCGGCCGATACCTACTTCTATATATGAAAGCTAGTCAAGCCTATTACATACCGGCCTGTTACAGTGGGGCTATTGACATCAAGCTCTATTGATGCAGTGAATCTTCGGGTCTGCATAGGAAGGGGGGGAGACCAAAGATAGGATGTCAGATACCGTATATGTGCATATACGCGCCTAGATATCTTATTTCAGCTGCTTAGTGACTTAGCACAACAGACAGAGGATAACGCTCACAGCTCATTTTGGCTTGTATTGGAGTGCCAAGAATAAGAGTCTATGTTAGTCCTTATTAAGGTACCGGGACGGATGGAGGATAAAAGTTGGCTAAAAGTGGTCAGTCTTGAATAAGTTCGGTTGGTTGCCTACAGTTGAACTTGTAGTCCCTTTAAGTCATAGGATGGACTTTTCATTGTCTCGCCGAGTCCTAGCATAAGCTTGTCAGTGCGTACATTGATCGCTCGTCCCAAGTGAATGTGTTGCTTCCCCCTCGACATCCTCGCGTCATCGGGCGGACAAAATGAGCACAGGTACACTACAACAACCGATAATGTACATCTCTCGGAGAACGCGGAATATGTCGCCAAGTCTAGACTGTACGTCGCGAGATTCTAGTTATCCCAGTCCGCTGTGCCGATGCGGAACCAAGGTATCATACCCAGTAGGCATACACACTCTGGCGTCCTCTACATATCGGTGGTTCACACTTCACCATAAGAGTGATATGACCTAGGCCACCGGGAAACGAACATAGAAGCAAGCACCCTCACCTCTTAACGTGGCAGGACCGCGGGACGAAGGCTGAGCAAACCAACCGCTTGTCTGACGAATCAATGAGTACCTTGCTGACCCCGATCTCTTCAAGCCCAATGTAAGGATCAAATGCAGGTGTTGTATTTTCCCTCTCCCGGATCGCTGGTAAAAGCCGATTTCTGGGTTACATCATCTTGCTCCCATTACCCCGCATGGCCCCGCGTCATGTCTTTTGTTGGAACAAGGTTCTGAGATGCAGCAGTGATCCTTTCGAAGCAGAAGACGAAAAGTCGTGGGTACGAGTGTCTAGCATACAGCTTGAGAAATCTTTAAAATAAAGCTGATCCAAGCGACGGAGCGTAGCATTTCATGGCGGCGTTTCTCTTCAGCTTGACGGACATTGACCAGTATACACATTTTGCAGTTGCGTTTTAGGTGTAAACTCGTGAGGCTGAATAAGTAAATGGGGCTCTGCGTGGTGCGATTCCTAATCCTGTTTCTTGCTAACTTTAATAGGGATTAATAAACTGCACTATAGTATAGATGGCCTGTTTGTTTCGAAGGATGCCTAAAGGTTGAAGGTTTCTACAAAATCTGGTTCTAGTTCTAGTATTAAATAACAGTAATGCCTATTCCTAAACAAATGGTTGATTTAGTTGCTGTGCAGTGTGATACAATAGGCTTATAAATGTATCATGTAGGAACAGCGTTACATTAAACAGTATTCGTAAGAATTTCCTATGCCTCTCTCCCAAGCACGAACCACGAAAACACAGACCTTGTCGCTGACTCGGCGTCTCCATTGCTAAGGCGTTCCCAGGTGTCCTCGTCGTCATCACTGTTCATGGCCCTCGGCCGCGCTAGGACCTTACTCCATCTCTCCAGAGCTCGATAGCCTTGAAACGGTTCTGCACTCTTGGCAAATTGTCGAGCATCTCCTTGCTCAGCTGAACCGTGGCCTGCGGTTCAGTGGCTGTCTTTTCGGCGACTACTGTGGAGGCTACGGCTGTGTCCGGATCTGTGTTGCTGCCCTTTGTATCTTTCGAGTCTTTCACGCCCCGCATTGGGAGCACCGCCTCCACCTTGGTCTCAGTATGCTCAGTCCCATGGATACTCAATAGCTCATCAGCAGCTGTGGTGGATGTCCCAAAACGGGTGGCCGTATCCAGCTGCGTATTGAGAGCCGAAATCAGATCACTATCGCCGTCGTCTGATACCATGACGGATGCCACAGCCGTGGCGTCTGGTGCCTCGTGGCTGATCGGCTTCTCGGAGTGTGCAAGTTGCTGTTCAGTCGCGTCAGTAGTTAAGCTCGCTTCAGGGATGTTTTTGGCTGTAATGACCATTTCCGCATCGCCCTCGGCCTTCTCGTGGACATATGTAATTGTGAACACGTCCGTATTAGTCTTGGCTTCCTCCTTTTCTTTCTGCCTCCTCTTTTCCCTTGCTATTCTCTTCATCTCCCTCTCTATCTCGGCAGCATGGAAGGACGGATGGACATAAACGACTCTGGCGCCCCCGTCTCGCTCGATGATTTCCGGCATCTTCTTGTTTGGGTCAGGCTTTGGTATGGATGAGGCTCCAGGAACGCCGGTCCAATGACGTCCCTCCTCGTCGATTTCAAAGACAAAGAAGTGCCCTTTCAGCTGATAAGCTAAGCACAAAATCTGGATTGATCGATCGTAATGCATCTCGGCGCTTTGGACATAGTTGTGAACCTGCATTTCGTGGTAGTCGTATTTCGAGTTCTTGAACCAGTCTCCGAGGAAGAGAGGGGGGTCACGAAGCCGCCCTTCCAAGTTTCTCACTTCTGCCTCTTCAGCTTCTTTCTTCTTCCTCGCCTCTTCTGCAAGTCGCGCCTTCTCGGCTTCTCTCGGCTTCTGCTTGGCTCCCTCTTCTGCCTTCTTGGCTTCTACCTCTTTGGTCAGGGCGTCTTGCTGTCGCGTATCCTCGTTTTGGCTCTCCTTCCTCTCCACTTCTTCCAGTGATACATCCACTGCTTCTGCCTCCTTCACTTGAACTTCTGCTGGCGGTGCCTCTAATGCTTTTCTCTTCATCTGCCTACCCTTTTGTGCTTTGCCCTCCGACTCAGGGACCGCCAGAAATTCATGTTCCCTTTCATTGTCTGGCTCAGAATATGTTCGAGATACCTTATGAGCTTGATCAACGATTGTTTCTTCGACAGCCTGTACGGTCGCTGGGGTGGGTTCGGGGGCTGGTGGGCAGGCAACGGCTAAGGCGTTTTCGGTGGGGTTCTCCTGGGATTTGTCACGGGGTTCAAGCCCAGCCTGTCTGGCAAAGAAGTGGCCGACAAGCAAGTTGTGTTCCGGCAGTACGTTGGCGTACCCCCGTTCCGAGTCTCTATCATGTGTGGTGTCAATGGCCATAGCCTCTTCCACGGTGGTCTCTCCGCCCGGGGCCGTACACTCCTCTTTTGCGCACAAGAACTTTTTGATGCTGTCTTCGGTACTGAATCCGTACTTGTCCGGCTTTTTTCTCTCGTTAAGCGGCGACCAAATTGTAACGAGTTCCGAATGGGATGCGCTCTTTGAGGCAGCGTCGCCGCGAGTCTCGTCTTCACGCAAAAGCATGTTGAGGAAGGATGCCAGAACGTGCGGATGGAATGCCGAGCCGAGCCATTCCAGCAAACTGGGTCGTGTCTTCATGGAGCGCATGAAGACCAGGATTACGTAGATGAATCCCCACACCTTTAAGTCACGCGTATCTACATCCTCCAAGAGGCAAGGAATCATGGTGTGGATCAGCTCGACCGTAACATCGTGAACATCCCTCGCGTTGGCCATTGCGTCAGAATCAGCGCGGTCCTCGGCCGTCACAAGGCCGGGGGCCCACGCCGTCATCATGGGGCTCCATCTTTGATCGACAAGTGGGATTCCCAGAAGCAACTGGCACAGCAAGAGGCCGAGTTGGGGGCTTGAAGTGATTAATTAGAGACGGAGCAAATTTAGCCATAGGGCCAGCACATACCTTGGAGAAATTCTGGATGTCTTGGCCGTTGCACCAATCTTGATATTCTCTAGTGCCGTATATACAGCCTGGACATGATCGTTCCTCCTCTCCTTATAGCCATTTCCTCTGAGAGTCTCGGGTTCCAGAGAAGCGAGAATCAGGTGAGAAACAGCGGTAAGGAAGTGGTCTTTGTCGGTCTGGGGGACGCCCTCCTCATTTCGGGTAACAATCGGTTGGATAACGCTCAACAGAGATCGTCGCCCGGCGAAATACGGAGTTTTTACCATGAGGGACTTGGTGTGGTAGAAAAGCTGTGACACAGCGGCATCGAAGGCTTCGTCAGGTGAAAGCCGAATCTGGGGCCGCGCCATCATGGCCAGCTGGTAGTAGATACGACCGTCCACGGGGTTCTCGCTCTGGACCTGAGTGTAATGCTCTTTAGGAATGTCGTGCCAGTGCTGGGTAGCTTGACGGTCATCACTTTGGGTGACCATTCTACGCCCGAGGTATCAGTGTCTGTAAGCACATCTGTCTATAGACAAATAGACCTAGCAGGGGCAGCGAGCCTACTTACCCATATCGGGCCAAATCCGCCTTGCATTCGACCCAAGTGTTATGGAAGCGCGGGACAGTCTCTTGCAGTAATGACATCATACTGTATGCCTCGATGATATAACCATCCATAAATTCCTTAGACTCGACAAGTCGTGTGCAAAAGATCTCGAGAAGGGGGCATACGGCGTGCCTCCACATTCTTGCCGGCATGGCATACTTCGCTGCGAGCATTTTAAGCTCTTCCGTCGCGCTGGGGTGCTGAGATACTAGGAAAAAGGCATAGTATTCGTGTAATAGTGTGCGATGAACCGCAAAGAGAGCTGACATCTTCTCCCCATTGAGACTGCGGATCCATTGGCTACCAGCGAACACATAGTAATCCCTGCCAAACCTTTTGTACAAACTCTGGTCACTCAGCCGCCTAAACTCAACTAAGGTTGGCAGTTCGGTCTTGGGTCTCTTATCTGGAGCCGAAGAAGACGATAAGGACTCTAACCCCGAACTTGAGGCGACGCCGATCACTGTGGATGCGGCCTTCTTCTCTGCTTTCTCCTTGGCGAACTGGAGGTCTCTTAAGATTTGCTCGACCAACTCGTGTCCGATGATGAGGAAGCGTTTTTCTTCTATCACCTTCTGGCGTCCTTCTTCGCCAATTTCTGCCGTCGTGACCGCAGCTATTCCCTCATACTCAGACCATCCATGCTTCATGGCACACTGCTCTAGAGCCACCATGAATCCATGCAGAAGATCCTCGGAGCTGCCAACTTGAGAAGCAGTCTTTTCTGACACGTGGGGATGGTCACGGGCCTCCTCCGAGGCCGCGGGGCTGTCTGTAGTGTTCATAGACCGGGTATCTGCGGCCGTGGACGAGTCATCGCAAGTCGCAGGGAAATTCCTGGTCGATTCAATAGTCAACGGCTTCTTATCTCCATCTGTCGCATCTTTGTGAGCCTTGATGTACCAAGTGCGAATTGTATCATCTAGCCTCGTTTGGATATTCTGAAGCAGCATCAACATGGAATTCGGAAGTATCGAAAGGTACCTAGTGATATCCAGCAGGCCATCCCTTGGGTGCATCTCAGCTAAGTCCAGTTCTTCGCATTGGTCTTGGACGACCGATAGCTTGGCGTAGATGTCCTTCAATTTGGCCAGAAGTTGATCGTTGGAAGGCGTAAGGGCGTTGACCTGCTTGATGGGTTCGACCATCGCTTGCGATTCAAGCGGTAGGTCCTGGTTGTTGGCTTTTACGGACTGGGCATCCGGCTTGGCAGTATCGTTGGTATCATGTTCGCGGTCGGTGGAAGTAGCTGTCCCATCATCCGATTCATCTGCTTTGGTGCCCTCGTGGCTTTCACTACGCCCATTGTCACGCAGCAATGATGGACCGTCGAGTTGTGTTGCGACCGCCACCTCAGAATTGCCTTGAACCATGGAGTCGGTCGTAAGGTAGCTATTGTGTTACACCTCGTCAGCGTAACGCCTGTCGCGTTGATGAAATCAATATGGACGTACTAAGCAGGAGGATTTTTGGATGCATCAGAACCCATGGTACAGATGAAAGGATCCTACCGGAAGAGCGATAAAGCTGCTGTGGCTGAGGTCAAAATCGGAGATAAAGACTTGACTGGTAAGTGGTCAGAGGGGACTAAATGAGTAGTGGGAATGCACAAAAAGAGAAACAAGTCGAGAACAGTCAGGAAAAATAAGAAAGAGCACGTAGGGAACATACCAAGGGTCATATAGGGTGCAAAAAATGAAAAAAAGTCTGGAAAACGGGGTCATACGCGCTCATGCCGTCGCCCATTCGCTTTTATGCTATAAACAAATACGGAATGCAGTCGAATTTTAGGACCCTTCCGATAAACATGTCAGCATATCAGTTACCTCAGCAGCTGGCCTCCACAACCGTCTTGCAGGGGGGTTGAAAGCTGACAAGACCGGGGTCTGAACTAACGCAGGGGCGCCCAATATAAGCCGATCTCTCATGATTGATCGACACTTACTCATTTAGCTTATCTATACCCCTTAATTCCCGTCTCAGCCACTGCTGGCGGCGCTAAGCTGGGTCTACAACAGTCCCTTTTCTCTTCTTTTCTTCTCATTTCTACAAATTCCTTTTCTCTTCTTTTCTTCTTAATTCTACAAATTTGCTACACCTTCAAGACAAAATTATTTTATCTTCCTCAACCTCCAATTCTTTAATCGACGCTGCATATGTACCAAATCATAATACTCAACACTTTACCCAAATTGTTTTAAAATCTCAACACTTGACATTGTCGCCATAGCAGAGATACAGCTCAGAGCGTAACGTTTACAACCAGGTTCTGAGATGAGCAGGAGGGGGAAATATCTCTGTCTAGAGACTCAATCGTCATCGACGTCTCACTTTTTCGCCGGGCAGGTACAAGACAATGCCGGGTCCTTTAGTCACCTGCCGCCTGAGATTCGTCAATACATCTATGAAGAGCTTTTTGGCAACCAACAGGTTCATGTCCTGTACTACAACCCAGGGGGGATAGGAAAATCGCTCTCAGGCGCTGAAAAGATGCGTAAGGGCAAGATTCCACGCTGGGGCCATTTCATTTGTTGTTCCACGCCGCATAAAGGACCACATGACCATGATGAGTATACGCATAAGTGGTGCCATCTCTCTGCTTCTCTTATCTTTACCTGTAAGAAAATGTAAATTTCAGACCCATGGGACTTAACGAAATGCTCCTTCTAACTTAGAGATGGCCGCAGCTTCATCGAAGGAGTCCCTGTACTATACAACTCCAACAGATTTATGTTCGATGCCCCAAAACATTTTCTATCTTTTCGATTAGTCACTACGGACGCTATCTAAGAAAGCTGAGCCTGGTCGTTGCTGTACGGCAATTCCCCGAAATACATGAAGAAATCCTTATGCTAGCTGAAGAGCAACCGAAATTGGATATCGAAATCATGCTATTAGAGCAAAAAATGTCCAGGAAAGAATTTCGCCACGCTATCATTAAACCGCTTCGGGACATTGACGAGGAATTGAATCCTGAGAATATGGAGGATGGTCAAGTTCGAGTAATCAATCTAAAGTTCTTCCTTGGAAACAAGACCTTTCCCTATAGAGGTAGTCCCCAATCGAAGCGCGCTGCTTCAATCATCTCAGTCTCTATGGCGCCAGAGTCAGAGACGGCCAGTCATTCATAGAGCACATATGGTTTAAGCGAAGGCGAGCCGAATTGTTCTGGGGAGATGGACTTTGCGACGGCGGTGCATGCATAAACTGCATTTCGATTGATTGATGTGAAACTGCAAGCCTGAAAGTCAAAGCGAGGACACCCAGCCCGACCCCAGCCAACTCTCTCCTAGTTCGAGGTGCTGAGCTCGACTCTTGGATGTGAAGAGAGTTATAGACTAACAAAACAATATATAGAGTAACAGGTGTCTCTGAAGACTTATGATACTATACACCGCCATATACCTGAAGATACTTCACAGTCATAGGTGCTCGCATGTCCAATGGCCTTGGCTACCCTGCAGCTTAGTATCAACCTCCGAAAACCCCAAACCCCAACACCCCAAGGATCGATCATGCATTGAATCTGAACCCCAGCCTATTGTAATCCAGCACATAAAGCGATGTGTGAACCATCTATCTCATGGTATGACCATCAAGAGTCTGATATTGTTGCCAGATGATAAGCCGGCCGACCTAGACGGCCTCTAGGAGCAAATGTAGCTGCTACAGTGGACTGGAAAGCTCAATGCCGTCTGCTTTGATTCCAAGATGACAAGATCGGGCTTGCCAGTCAGCAACATGAGCCAAAAGGGCAACTTACTCTGTTTTTCTTGGTCTTGACGGTTGTTTGTGCAAAGTCAAAGTTTGACAGCTTGACGTAGCGCTGTACCTTATGTAGTTGACCTTGACGGTTACTTAGTGTGCATGATCCATGTTACGTGTGAGGCGCCAAGCTGGATCAGGTCGATGATATGCTTAAGAATAAGCACCAGACCCTGAAGTAGGTAAGAAGCAGTACTCAACGACGAACCGCATTACGGAGTTCCTGGGAACCAGACGCAGATATGCGAACCGTCGGTCTCCCACCACCAAAGAGCTTCATGCTCTTCTGTAGACTGACTGTCATGATATTGAAGTTTCAGTCTCTCCAAAATACAATTCTTGGAGGTCCCAAAGTACACATAGATGTATCATCTGTAAGCCATCTATCTCAACTTCCGACCTTCAAAGAGATATGCATCACTAAGTCGTGTCTGCGGATTGACTGCGGAAGTAGGCATATCAGGGCAACAGAAGGAAGAAACCTTTTGGTCTCGGAAGCGACGCTCATCCATATGAATTTTGCAGCAAATAGTAAAGTTATATCACGGCGCTGCGATGTAGGTAGCCGATACAACAACAGGGTCCTTTTTTCTCAAGCGAAGGAATCTAGTTGCAGCTCCCTTGCTATGCAGGGACAGCTAGATATTACTATCCAGTCTATCTGGGATCTATTAGAAAGAGAATAGACCACTGACAAAGGAAATACTCTTGTTACTGAGAGGTTAGGACGGGAAGATAATTAATACAGTCAGGCCTATGTCACCAAGGTTGTTTGCTATACTTGGGAGGTTGGCATTAATGATATTCTATTTACTTGGAGAAAGAATAACGAAGCTTTCAAGCTTTCGATGAGGATCAAATCAATCTGTAATATGACATGATAGATCGCTGGCAGCTTTGACTCCTTTTACCATGCGTATGACTTTTGTCCTAAAATGCAGCACCGAGTCCTTTTATTTGTTGTCTGGTGTAGCTCGCTGACCTCATAGCTACCTATTTGGGTATAGTTCATCCGATAAGATCGATCTTGATGTGATAGCGCGCATCAGCAGGGGTTAGCCCTCTGAAAGCCCACTGGAGCCCACTGGAGCCCACTGAGCGGCCATCACAATGGAATAGAATTGATGGTTACAACTTCAAATTAAAGTCATCTTTTGTAATTAAAATTCAAGTCAAAGCCTTTCTCTTTCTCTTCATTTTGATGCGTGATGCACGGTGGTGCGATGACCCTGCTCAATTCAATCGATGAAAGTCCCCGATGGCTCGGAGTTTGCGCCGGATTCATGAGAAGTGGGGCCGATCCGTCGAGATCACGGCGGTCTGTTGTATATGTCTCTCTCCTCTCAAATCATCACTGATCGTATCATTTCCTGGAACCTTTTGACCTTTAAAGTCTGATCGACTATAAGAGCACCCTGTCGCAGCCGGATACGGTACCATGATGCGCATCGCAAACTCCATTCTGTCAAGTTGAAGGGACAGATGTTAATGATGCACACCTCGGCCAATTCAAGCTCATTCCATAGCTAAGGGTTTTGAATGAATTCTGGTATCGATTTGCTATATAGCAATGTCTTGTGAGATATGCAGTCACAATCCGCGCTAGGTCCATGTCTCTCAACAACATGTTCGCTCACAAGCTCTGGGATGCGCCCAGTCCAAAAGCTTCATATGGGCAAAGGTCAACAAGATCCGCGTCAATAAATCGCGCAACTTGACGCAAAGCAATGGAGTCCAGTTTCATCATGATTTTCATGGTTATATAATTTATGCGCGACATGTAAGAATCGTTGATCTCAATGCCCATCCAAGACCATCCCGAAACATCATCACCATGTTCTCCCAGGCTAAAAGGCATCTCTACAAAGAAGTCGCCAGATTGAAAGCAAACTCAATTCCATTCCCATGTGTCAGTTCCTTTCACGCGACAAATTAATGGCGTGCGCGCATCCCATTATGCTCTCCATACTAGACTTGTCAATGGTGTGGCTGCCGACTGACATGGAGGCTGAGTCCCAGTGGCTGTGCGCGCAATCACAATGCTAGAGGGGAAGGTGGCAGGGTACAGTCCTCTCATTGGCCCGTACCCTCTTTACCAATACGGAAGGGGACAAAGTACAGACCAGTTTTTGGTCTGTACCCTGTCGCCTTCCCTTTTTGAGAGCGATCTTGGCCCCAACAAGACTCTTATCAGCTTATCGCACTTTCAATCACGTCGTCGTCTGCTACCATGTCAGTTTCACGATCCTCGCTCTTTTGTGAATTGCACAATGGCCTCCTCCGATAGCGAGGAGCCAACCAAGGCTCCGCCAATTGGCGAAACCACCAAACCTTTCGTATGTCGCACATGTGCCGCTGCGTGTTGTGATTGCTCATTGAAATTCTTTTACAGTCCCAGCATCTCCTTCACAACGTCCTCGAGAATGCGCCGGCGCCCGGTCCCCCGTTGAGCAGATTTGTTCAGACAACACTACGACAGTACCCCCGACAAGGCCGCCAACAAGCCATGACTGAATTGGTAGAGCAAAGCCCTTCTATTCGATCATCGATATCGCAGCTCCGCCGTATGCAGCGCTCATCGCAGAGGAACTATCGGGCAGACAATCAGACTCGCACCGACGTTGCGATAGCCTACCTTGATGAGCAATGGGGTGGTCGACGCAATTGGTTACCGCCATGGCCAAAGGGCCCAAGCGACAACAATCTCACTTTCCAAGAACTCGCGGCGCCAGACATATTCTACCTCGCATCAATCTCCAAGATTGCCGTCACAAACTCGGTTGACCTCCCGTCGCTCTACTAGCCCAATGGACTCATCTACAATGCTGCCATGAAGCATATTGGTCAAGGCCAAACTCTGCGATAGCGTCGTCAAGTTGGCAAAGAAGCATTGGCCTCAGCAAATCGGGCTTGGCCACCCATTCAACAACCTCCTCCTCAGAACAAAGAGCCTGGCTCTGGCGTTGAATCACCTGAGCCCTTTCGCCATGACCATCATGGCCTATCCTTCCTGGATGACGACGCTGGTTACTACCCTGAAGATCGATCGTCACCTGTCCCTGGCTCAGACCTTGGGCAAGTCGAATTACCTACCCTGAGTCCTGGAGACGAAGAACAAGTTGCCATGGCGTGTTCGCTCAAGCGCAAGGCTGAAGACAGCCTTGGTCCAATTCAACTTGGCTCCTCGCCCGCCCGTCAGCCCTGGTACGATGAGGCAATCAAAGCCCGTGGTCAATTGAACGAGAACGCATGGTTGAGCGATGACAGCATGGATTTGCTCATCAAGCTTATCGTGAGCGAAGCTCCCGACGCAAACCGCAATAGCTGTCATATCGTCGATACCCAGCTTATCAAGGTCGGCGAACCTCTTCCTCCATTCCCAGCAAATAAGGCAGCTGGCGTCGATGTGGTGTTGATACCACTGTATTTCCCTCGTCACTGGACCCTTGCCGCTGTGGACTTGACGTCTTCCACGGTCTTGTTCTACGATCCCATGGCTAAAGATGGAGGAGATGAACGCCTCCCACATGTCCATCGGCTCTGCCATTGGGTTAGTCCCCAAGGAGAGGCATTTGGATTTCGCACAATGGTAGGTTCAATTGCCGCAATGCTTGTCTCACCCAGATACAACTAACATGGTGCTTTAGGATGGACCTCAACAAGTTAACAGCCACAGCTGTGGTTACTTCGTTCTCAACGCTATCCGATGGTTACTGGGGTCTCCGCTCCCAGCTTCCCTACCAGCTCACTTCGACCAGCCAAAAGAACAGCTGTTGTCGCTCCTCGATACTGCACGCAAGGCGCCAGCCGCTTCTCCTATCGCCCAGACCTCTGGTCACCAGCCCAGCTCTCGTCAGACTGGCGTCGCTTTGCTGAATGCCAAAGCCCGTGAGATCAGAGAGTGCCTCGCCCGTCAACTCGCCGAGTTCCCCCGTGAGAATCTCGATAGCCTCAAATCCCGTCTTATACAAGCACAAGACTCCCTCCGACTGTACGAAGAGGAGTTGGCGGGTATTGCACGCCGGTTGGAGAATGCTCGGCGATGCTCAGCATTGCAGAAGTGGCTTTCCGCGACGTTGAACAGCAACCCTTCACATCCGGCTTTGCCTGACGATGAACAGCTCGCTGAGGCTGCCCAAAGCTTTAAATATATGTGCGAAAGCACCCTATCACGATACCCCGATGACAAAGATGAGCATAGCTTGATGGAAAGGCAGGAGGAGTTAACTGGTTTGGTACACGAGGGACAGAAGGTAGTGGATGGCTTGGTGGAGAGAGTTGAGAATGAGCAAGGGATGATGGAGTTTGACTATGAGATGGCAGAGATCAATCGGCTTCGAGCTGGCGACTGATGGTGGTATTCGGCAATTGTCTGAAATGATTTATCGCGGAGGAAACGGGTAGTGCTAAAGACACGCAGGTGGCCAGCCTGCGTCTCCAGTTCAGGGCGGAAAGGCTGGGATATAGAATGTGGAAAAACGACAAGGGCTTGTTGAGGGGTGCAAGGTTAGACGTCCTGTGGAAATACAAGATACAATAATCAACTCTCCTCCTTTCTTCGTCTTGTCCTTCAACCTATCCATATATGTGGAAATGGGACGGTTGCAACTCAATTTCGTTGTTTGAAATGGTAGTGCGAGACCAGTCTGCTGATCGATAAGGCATGGTAGTCGTGCACAGCCTCATGATAAATCCCAATACTTAGGAGACGATGGGTTTTTATCTGTAAGAGCTAGTCTTTCTCTCGGACTTCTAGTGACTTATATCGGACGCCAGCATCATGGCTTCGAGGTGTTGATATCTCAATCAGGTTGGGGCTGATAAAAGACGCAGCGGTACATCATTGTCCCGGCATGCTTGTATCATTATCGTAGTGTCTCCAGATACCCGGCAGCTATTGACATTGCAAGTGTTTACCGAGAGTGTTGAGAGTGGTATAATGTGTTGAGTGGCTGTCTATAGCTGGAGACTGGCTTCGCATGGAAATCTGCGTTGTGGAGGAAGAGTGTTTCTTTCTGATGTTGCATGCATGCTTGAAAAACAATAGTGTCAAGACAAGCTTCACGGGGTATGGGTCGGCCCTTTTTGTATATTGGTCTGTTGTCGGGCCATGTACTTCCGTCCTCAAGCTCAGGAATGTCTTGTAGGTTTGTTGCAGTCGGTCAGATATTGCAGTTTTCTTTTGAGTCAATGTCTTTTTCAACCGGAATTGTGGCTAATACAATCTGTTTCTGAGACAAACTGCTTGGTAATCGATGGTAGTTCAATGTGAAGGCTGTACTGCGCGGCTCTTGATGAAGATGCCTTGAGGCCGAGAACAAGAGACAGCAAATCGCGATGATAATCTTGAAAGGTGTTAGAAACTGGCGTTGGACTTGGACAATCAGAAAGGACTTGCCAGCTTATTTGATGTGTAGTCTCTCAATGATGGGAGTGGTAGCTCAGAACCTTCCAAAGAAGTGGCCATCGTTGAGGAGGCGTTCCACCTGGTCCAGATACCATACAGACATGATGCGAATGAAAAAGCATATTATTAAAAGCTTGAGTGAAGATGCTATGTGAGAAGTTTGAGGAAGGTGAAAGAGAAACAGAGTTTAGGATAGAATTGGCGGATGAGATGGGCTACCTACCTCTTCAGATCCCATTCGCAATAAGACGACTTTAGAAAGCTCTAGCTTGAGGCCATCCTCAAGACTGATGTAAAGCACATGCAGTTTGCTTAAGAGCCACGCCAGCACTCGGCTGGACGTCAGATCTACGGACATGCACGCATTCTATTACAAAAAGTCGGTTGGTTACGATACAAGCGCATGTTTCTAATCTCGTCTATTAAATGTAACAGAAGCATCAACTGCTGTCTTCATCATGGCTGTATTAAGCCCTGGCACCTCGGTTCGAACCTAAAATGATCCCAGATCCCATCGGATCGAAACTTTGAAAGATGATGGCAGAACAAACCACGTCTCGTTTTCTTGAAAAGGCGGTAAGATGGGTGTTGATCTTCAAGCTGATCCCAGAAATCAAGCCAATGTCGGAGGATGTCAGCCCGGAACTATCACATCCCAGGGCCACTATCGTTTTGCCATATTCAAATTCTTTGATACACGATGTTGCATTCATGGTTTTATGTTTTCGCTCTCTCTCATATCATTATAGGGCTTCACAGTGGTACCCCTTGATGCTCTCTGTGAAGACACCTTTGCCGGCCTTGATGCTGATCCCGTTGTCCTTGATGACCCTGCTCCCTCTCACCGGGTCAATATGATCAGCTATAGACTTGGGGTCAAGTTACTTGATACTTTGGCCGTCAAGACCTTTGAATACTACAGCCCCTGGCAGCAAGGATCTGCTGGATCTACCGGGAAACCTTCTGACCTGATCGATAGTCTCACCGGCAGCACCAACCGCAACAAACACAAATTTAGCAATCCAAACCAAGCGGCATCTGCAAGCAAAAGGAATAAAGATAATCCAGAAGAACGCGAATCAAAGTCCAGGTTTGTCGGAAGCTAAGGGACCATATCCTGAGTCGCAGGCGGTCCCAGATGGTTTTATTTACTAGACGAATATTTCAAGGTGCACAATTCTATAGGCACTAGCTTAACGTGGGGTAAAACACATGGCTCAGCCATTGCTTTAGTATCGGTTTGGTGTATGCTTGTTAATAGGGGTGTGGTTAAGACAGCGAGAAGCCAACAAGAGAAGAATACTCCCTGATAGCCTTTATAGGATATGTGACGAAGGGAAGCGTTTATGTCTCTTGATGGATATGGGTTGACTTGAATTGTTTTGAGAGACGACTCCGTACTTCACAAACACCAAGCGAATAAGTAGAGAAATAATACAGACATCTAGTCATTTTTGCACCTGCTCTATTGGTATCGGTTATCCCCGTTAATCCCCAAGCGTATCAAACTAGATCAAATCCCGCAATCACTGAAAATCGTATAAAAGCCATTCTCAAGACTTCAGACAAGCCTCACTAGCACTGCCCCAAACTATCACATCTTTCGTAAAGGCTTGTGATACACCCTGTACCATTCATACCACTCCTGCGGAGGCTTTGAACGTCTACCTCGATTATATGAAGCCTATGTTTACGGAGATTGTGTCTAGTTGGTCCCGTAGGCTCTCCATGCGTACCAGCATCAATCTGCGTTGATGGAGAAATATCAGCGGGAGCGGGAATGCTCGAATTTACATCGAAAGAGGTCGAGAAATTGCTCTTCAGACTTGTGCCTGAACTCTAGGGGAGCTTGCTGGCATTCGCGGATGGTATTGGAGATAAAGTCGGCACTGAGGCGCCCTAGATTGTGGTATTAACAGTAGGCGGCGTATTGATGGGTTGCTATGCAGATGCCGCAATGTCTGGCCCAGGATGAACTCTCTGATCTGTTCCTGGTACTAAGGATGTCAGAGACTCTGGTGCGGTAGAAAGCACTCCGCTCAAGCGCTCGGTGATGTGAGAAATTGAGATCTCACTGACTGCTGGGGCTGGAGATAGATCAAAGGACTGGTGGTCTTTGGGCGTTGGTGCTGTAGACATATTAACAGAATCCGATAACTTATAAAGAGCAGTTAATGATTTGGGACGATGATTAATAAGTATATCTTGAGAGTCTCCCGTGCTGATAGAAGAGGGAGACTGGTCTATGTCCGCCTGAGCGTCTACAGTTTGGTGGGGCAATGCTTGGAAATAATTGCGCGCTTCCTCCCACTCTGTGAGAAGTTTGTTCAACTCGGGGCTCTCTATCGTGGCGGGATCTCTGTTGTTGAGATATCGGAGCGTCGGCTGGTGAGCGTAGTCTGTGGCGGCGCGGCTTGGACTCATCGGAGGAGGGGAGAGCATGATATGGCGACGGGACGGAGTAGCAGTGGTTGGCATATGAGAGACTGAGACTAGGGATAGCGTTTGGCAGACCTGTCATAGGGTGGACATCGGCAGCGGTAGACGTGGCACTGTTCTCTGCAAGCGCAGTGTTGAAGGAATCTCCTCCTGCTGCTGCTCTTGATATTGAAGTTGAGTTGAGATACAATTACTTGCGCTCTGCCAGGTCTTGAATATCTAGTGGTAAGCACCTCAAGCCAGCTGCGTAGACACGTCAGACAGCATATATATCAGCCCGTTGGCTCAGAAGCGCTGTGGACGAGACGACGGAGCTCTTATCACCAGCGACGGCTGTCTGTGCAATATCAGGGTATTTATCGACCAGCACTTTGATCGAGGCTTGGCGCTCACTGCTCAGGTCTTTCCAGTCAATCCCATCCATGATGAGGTTGAGAGACCTTTGTTCATCTTCAGTGAGGGGGTAACAGCTCGACCACATTTTGCCAGATACAAATAACTAGTTATTGATGGTTATTGTTTTGTAAATGAATGATAAGAAGAGACATTTTTTGGCAAGAAATGAAAGTAGAAAAGAGAAATTGACACCACCTGCGATTAATCAGTGGGCAGGGGATTGTGGAGTTTGTGTTACAATAACAAAGAGTCAAAGCTGATAAGTAATATGCCAAGTTGTTGCGCACTGAGAATTTCAGAAGCATGTCCAACTCTACGACAGAGGCGAGAAAGTTCCAAATAGCATGGCAGTTGTTTAACCCAGCTCTTGTGCAGTTTTTTTGTTCTCCGTATCTGTGGTTTGAACACCGCCGACCTAGGCATCGTCTAATGATAACTACGAGCCTCCAGCGGCGTTTCTCTTAGGACCAGGAAGCGCAAGGTGTGAATGCATTTTCGGCCAACTTCATCAATCCAACATGTTCTCTGCTAATTTATGTCTTTCCAGGCCCATCGTAGCCGCCCAAATGCTTCGCCCTCTTCCCGTTCATCCGAAAAGTCCCTGTCCGAAGCAATCTTGCCCATCGCAAGACACGCTCCCCAAGATAATACAGGTGCTGAGGATGAGACAATCCCTGATAATAGGGCTGAAACGACCGTCCCCGTCCTTGGAGACATACAGCTATACTTATAACAACTATACATCATCTGCCGGATCTGGATCTGGATCTGGATCTGGCGGTAGATGGAGAAACCCCCTGTTTTACCTTTCTTCCTATGCTGCGGCCCTCCCCTGATCATCACGCTGCTTCTGATCGTGATCTTTGTTGCGGCGGCACTTCAAGGCCTGACAAGGGCATATAATAACGTGGTGAGCGCTGTCCAATGTGGATTGACCAGCGTAGAGTCCATTGTAAGCTTCGGTTACTTATTCTCACAACAACCCTTGAATCAACAGCCCAAGTTGCCCACATCTTCTGTCACCATCGTCCCAACCACGATCGAGATAAAGCCGTCTTCCATTGTGTCCACTCCTAATGGTATCACCAAGGCTTTCCAAGATACCAACGCCTAGATAGATCTGCTGAAGGCCCATCCTAGAGTTGCCGTCTACCACAACAACACGAGCTTTTTGGTTGATGGGAGAGAAAACTTGGGTCAGTTGTGGACAATCGTCTCTGAGGACATAGCCCACGTTGAAAAGGAGCTGCGCCGCACCTTTGGACCTCTCCACCAGGAAGCAGTACACGGATCAGCCCAGCGGGTGGGAGGCTGTTTGGTGTTGGCTCACTTGGTCTCGGCCTTGAAAGCCCATTCAAGTAGCCCACGATAGTTTGGAGATTCTAGGGGCGCTCCTTTCCCACGCCGAGAAAGCCCAACATGTCATTCCCGTCAGTGACCTCAAGGGTCTCAACAAACGTCTAGGAGCGCTCGCTGATAAATCATGCCAGCTACGCAACTTGATTGAGGGCGCGAGTGCAGAGATGGCGCGTAGGGAAGAGTTCAGCAGTGACATGGCCAACGCGGTGAGCCGGGCCAACGTGCTATGCAAGACGCTTCTGCGTATTAATACAGTCCATTCTCTCCTCCTCCTCCTCCCCCCCCCCTCCGTGATCGAGAACAGCCGAGAGGTTGTCGACAAACCGACCCATACAGGAACGAGTACCTGTCGTGGATATATCCGGTGATGAAGAAGATTTTGCGCCCATCGAGGGCCGCATGGACTGGCAGGTTGATCATGGGATACAGCTGGACCCCCAGCGACAAGACGTGAATGAAGATGGCTTTTATAAGCAGGATATCAATGAGGCTGTTCAAAGAAGCCTCCAGGATCGATGGCCTAAGCGTTCAACCTGGCAGCAGCCGCAGCAACAACAACATCGTCCAGTGTCACTGACCATAATACCTTTTCCCACCATGAACAGCTGGGGGCAGCCCTGGTCGACTCCAGATCCTGAACCTGAGATGCAACCAAACCCGCAGTCACAGTTGCATCCCCAGATGTAGATGCAGATGCAGATGCAGATGCAGACTCAGACGCACCAACAAACATAATCAGACGAAATGACAGTCGTCTAGATGCCAAACCCCGTCCAGATCGCTTTAAACATATCAAGCGAGATCCAAACCGCCATAGCCGATGTCAATGGACGCAAGCACCTCGAATTCATCGAGAAAAGCCTAGCCACAGCGCAAAGGGATCTCAACAACAGCATGCAAAGCCACCAGCAGCACATAAGGGAATTCGACATACAGCTACAAGCAGTGGGGGAAAAGCGGCAGACAGACAAGACATGAGCGGATGCGAAGCGGCAGGTACTTGGGGATCGTGAAACCGCTTTGGGGGTGTCTGAAGAGAAAGTAAATATCAAGGCCAGGCTGCTTTCTAAAGAGAAGCAGACTTGATGTAAGAGAGGAAGCTATCAAGATGGCAGAGAAAAATCTTCAGAACAAAGAGATGGGGGAGAGACAGAGACCAATGGAGCTTGAAGCGTCGATGCAGCGGATACAGGTCATGCAGCAGCATCTGGTAGACCTTCAACAGCAGCAAGAGCCCTAAAGGAGATTCCGAGTCCCTTGTAAAAGCGAGTTCGATCTGTAGTCGGAGCATGACTGGCCCGGAGACGAGGATAGAGTACTCCACGTCAGCTATCAGCCACTCGGGTCCAGGAATGGGTTGAGTTGGAGTCCGAGCCTTTCCTACAGCCCCAAAAGCCTACTCAACGACGTCTCTTCACCTCACGACAACATAGCCCACCAGCAGCTATCATCAATCCGACCGACACTTATACGCGAACGCACAGAATGCGACAACCGGTGGATATTGCCATGGAGTGTCTCCGGGGTTGTGATCTTGCACCTGATTGGCGTGAAAGAAGGATAGCAGATCTAGCTTGTATGAGCCACCGAGTTGGGCTCGCCTTCGATCCAAAGGCTGGAGTACTGGAGTTGTTGATTCATGGATATTTGCCGTGTGTGTAGGTAAGCAGAGAAGGAGGATGGTTAGCGATTGTCGAGCAGTTAATGTGGAAGGAGGTCAGGAAAGGAAAAGAGAGAAGAAGAAGAGGAAAATGGGGGTAGCACCGAGAGGGTAACACGGTTTGGTTGTGAAGCAGTTGTGTGTCTCGGGACTCTGGAGCAGGGTTCACAAGGGAGCGTGCATAACGAAAGGTAGCAACATTGGTATTTGGTCACACAATATTGCCTGGCCTGGTACAAAAGCACTGACACGCTACTGAGGCGCTTCGTCCACAGTCTTACCATCGTTGATCTGGGATGTGTCGATATTCTTCCTGACGATCCGCGCTTTCTGGCGCTCCTCGAGGAACACATTCACCGTGAAGATAAAGAGGACATTAAGCGCCGTCGAAAGCAACACGAGCATCATCATTTTTCATTCTCATCACAAATACTCAGTGTGCCCTCTCCAAGGTTTCACCCCTGTCATCTACGTTTACACCACTACACAGTCAGCCCCATCATCGCCGCCTCCACTCAACGACGACCAAAAATCCAGGACCATGTCTCGGAGGTTGAAGATGATCTGACTACCATGAGTAGAGCAAATGCTTTCCAGGTGCCACTGCGTGCCAAATATGAGTCGTTGTCGATGTAAAAGTCATATCAGCGCTTTTTTAGGCATTCTCCCAGGGTCGCATAGCAATACAATAACTTGAAGCTCTGACGGGACATCTGTAGGCGGGTTGGTCAGGACTTCATATTCAAAGTTGCACAAGATAAACAACCTACCTTCAACATCCAGTACCAGACTGTTATACCTCATACCATTGAACTGCTGTGGCAGAGCACTGAGGGTCCCAGCGTCTTTGTGCTGGGTCGGGCAGATTCATCTGTGCTTAATGTTGGCTTATAAATAATATTCGCCTCAAACGTGGTGCCGATACCCTGGTGACAAGACGAATGATCATGATGGGGATTTTGGCCTCTCTTCTTATTTATGCATGACATTTCGCTACTCTATCACTACTGTCTGTGGAAGAGAGCTGACAGTTGAGTTCTTGAGCTCAGGCAAATTCCTCTTATACCAAGGCCAAAGCATCTCCAGTGTCCAAGCCCTCAGTTTCTGCAACCCAGCAATAACCTGAAATACACCAATAGTTGAATCCGTCCTTCCAAATTCAATACTTGGCAAGACCGTCTATAACAAAATCAGCTGATATTCTTCAAACTCGGATAAGAAACTTACAGTTGTAGCTTGACTTCTCGTTGTGATGACAAGTGACCATGAATGTCCCTGAACCACTATGCCAGGGAGAAATCCGAGTTGGGAGACTGATGCATCACCCGCTCGGGCTATGAGGAATTCCCACTGGGCGGCGTGCCAGATTGCCAGTTGTTGTTCTCCTTTAGCTATGTCGCCGCCGTGACGCTTAGTCTCAATGCTTATGCCTAGAGGATACTGCTGTAGTATTTTGTCACTTGTCCAGTTGAAGCATAGCGCTGCATATTGTACTGCTTGTTGTGTCTGCAAAATTTGCTGAGGTCGTTGTTGTGGTTGAGCTATTAATATGTTCTCAGTGTTCACAGTTGGGTCGCGTTTAGGACGAATTCGGAAGATGTAGTCAACACGACTTGAACTCTCAGCAAATCTGTGGTATGTCGAGTCGATGTTCGTCGTAGTACTGTATTTGTCAACATCGTATAAGAGTGAGTGATGAAAGTATTTGACTTACCAGGGCATAAAGTCCAAAATAGCATACGCCGGGATATCTCCCATCTCAGAGACTAGTATCTCCAATAATGGTGTATGCACCAGATTATTCCAAGCTGCCTCATCGCTAAGCATGCTAGCACAATCACCAGACCGTTCGGCAATGCGAGACGCCCGACGAACCAGTTCCTCAGCACGAGCTCTATCTGTCAATTCCTTGCCTTCAATGCTGCCATCATCGTAGAACATGTAATCCAACAATGGCTCAACTGAATAAACCACCTCGGGAAGCTTCTCAATTTGTGATTTGCACCTCCTTGGCATGATTTCATGCTGTAGAAATACGCGTTTCATCTGTCGAATGAGATGCCGAAGTGTTGCAGATGAAGCACCTTGGTTTATCATACTGTTCAGTGAACCTCGCGTCAGACGACGTCCTTCGGGTCCATACAAGGGAAAGTTCTTTGTTGGTGATTGAGATCGTTTCGAACGTTTGCTGGTCCGTGACGAGGTCTCGCTTTGACTCTCAGAGTGAAAACTGGCTGCGTTGCTCCGAAGGTCTTTTCCGCTTGTTGTGCTGGCTCGTGGTGTTTCGTCATTGTCGGTTGCGTCATGTGCTGTTCTCTTGACTGGTGATTTACTTGGTGTAGAGGGTTGCATGACTTGAGATTTAGATGATACAGATACTGTTGATGACGACTTCGAATGTCCTGCTCCTGACTTTGGGGGAGAAATGGGACGATGTCGTTTGCGAGAGTCGTCGAGTTTGGATGATCTTTGTCGCTTGAGATTGCGCTGGTAAGAGTCTGCACAAGGAAATGCGGTAGAGTCGAATGGGAGCGTGTCAAGCCAGCATATGACCTGACCTTGGGACATGTCAAAGGCGATAGATGGCATTTGTCTCGACTATGGATGTACACCAGCTCAATAGTGAATGACCTCTTTGATAATGTTGTTGTTGATGGTCTTGCATTTACGACCATGGTCCAAGCATGGTTAGGGTAATGGTTGGCGGGGTGAGACACGGAAAATAATTACTGCGGAGTTGTCTGTCAGCCAA
Organism: Fusarium redolens; assembly: GCF_020744475.1. Classification (NCBI taxonomy): domain Eukaryota; kingdom Fungi; phylum Ascomycota; class Sordariomycetes; order Hypocreales; family Nectriaceae; genus Fusarium; species Fusarium redolens. Next base: position 12,967 of record NW_025763696.1, on the reverse strand, counting down.
ATCCAGCCAATCATTTGAGCCGCACTGTCCATACACATATCTTATCAGCCTTATCGTTATCTCGGTAGCCGTCGCTCCATCTCAATTTTCCATTTCCTTTTTCAGCATTCATTCTCTTACCCTACGTTTTCATGGAAAAGACAACAGAAGATAGCAATGCATTATTTGGAGCTAATCTTGGCTGAGAGCTGGACCTTATCGCGTCATCTAGATAATAAGAAACGTGATATAAGTGAGCAATAATTGCCATTATTTACTTATATTTATTTGACATTGCAATATGCAGTGTGGTTTCCGAATGGAGAAACGGTACTGCTGTGTATTAAAAAGAACCAAATCTGTTTCCAAACATCAACGCACCACGGTCTCAGCACACAACAAAAGACAAAAACCCTTAGAATATTCTAGCTCAGCCCTAAAATGTAGTCTTTCATCACCAAGCGTCAACCAGACTGCCTAAACCCTGTAATATATCATATTATTAAGGGTGAATAAACACGTACCTTGGTCCTAACCATGCTACTAATTCTGAGCCCTGTTCTTACTGTCTAGTGTCTTTGGCTGCATTATTAGCGTATATCACTACAAAGCCATGAGAAAATTGACTCAGAAACTGAGTCACCATCACTGATGGCTGGAATTCGTGCAGAATCCGACCCTGGAGACAAAGACAAGACTGCCTCACGTTGACCGCTACGACAAGTAACAGGGATCTTACAACATCTTCTACGTTGCGAAAAGAGCACTTCTTTGTGCGCTGTACGTTGAAGCGTGGGTCTCTATTGCAATAGTAATGTTTTTATAGTGTCTTCTTTGTTGCCGTATGTCACAAACAGTGAAAAGGTTGAGTATACTAAGATGGAATCACAACATATAAGCCGTCGTGTTTCTCGCTATTGAGAATGCTCATACAGACATCTTGGTCATTGTCGCAGAAACCGCTAATTGCGCTGGTCACCGTATCTCTCATATTGCTCGTATTGCCAGGGCTGCTACCTTTACTGTAAGTTGCCCATCTGACAAAGAACCGTTACTGTTCCTTACGCTCTTAACAGCAGGATTCCGATCTACTTCAAGGTCTTTGACCCTCCAGGCATACAATATGGAGCCAGAATTTAACCCGTTGCGCTACGTGCTCCAAGCATCCCTCGCGTTCCACCAAATTATCATAGAACGTCTTCCCAACGATCATCAACTCATCACCAGGCTTTACGCAACAGACTATCTCATAAATCTTGAGATTGAGGCTCAAACATCTACTCCCAGCAACGCTGAACACAAGCGTACCAAGGATGGAGGTGCACCGCCGCCTGAGAATCTCCCCCTATCAACTCTGTCGCTGCAATCTCAAAGTCGCGGAGACAATCTTGAAGGTTCACTTTTCGTTTCTTCACCCGTGCGAGAGACCGCCATGTCAAAGGATGCGCGCTGGAACGAGAACAAGAAGAGAAAGGCTCCTGAACTGGAACCTAAGGCGCTGAAAAAGAGAAAGGTTGAAAAGCCTACTTAAATAGTATAGAAGTTTAGAATAAAATGTTAAGAGAATAATAAAAGACCTAGAGGATTTTTAAATACTTATATTAGTTTATATTAATATTAAATAGATATATTTATAATTATTAAAGTTATTAGTTTTTATGTAATAAAATATAATTTTTATTATTATAAATTTAAATAAAATTTAAAATAAAATTATTAAATTTATAATAATTAAAATATAAAGTTTAAATTTTCTTTAAATTATATAAAATAATATTATATTTACTTATTAATTATATTATTTTATTTAATATTATATTATATTTTACTTATTTATTTAATAATTAAGGTTTTTTTGATTTTTTTATTAATATATTTAATTAGCTTTTTTAATTTATATATTAATTTTTAATTTATATTAATTATTTTATTAATTATTTTATTATATTATATGTATTTTTTTTAAAAAAGAACATTTAATTTAAAATTATATAATTAATTATATAATTTATTTAAATTATCTAAAAAACATTTAAAATATATATTAATTAAACTTTTATATATAAAATATAATATTTATTTTTAAATTAAATTAATTTTAATTTAATAAATTTTTTAATTTAAAAGTTTTTATAAAATATAATAAATTAGGTTTTAAATAAGTAAATTAATTTATATTAAGTTTATATTTATAGAGTTAAAATAAAAAATTAAGTAAGTTATAAAATAAATTACAAAATTAATTAAATAAAACAATTATATACCAATATATTATTAATATAAATAAAAAATTATAAACTTATATATTTTTTTATTCTTTTAAAATTATAAATAATTACTTATTACATATTAATAAAACTTTATTAAGTTAAATTATTATAATTAGCTATTTTAATTGCAACTTAAACCTAATTATATATATATTAGTTAAAAAGCCTTACTTATTAACTAGCTTAACCTTCTTCTTATAACTTATTTAAAAGGTTTTTTATTTACTTTTATGATATATTATACTTTAATGATTTATTATATAATAAGTTATTTAAATTAACTTTTTATTATAATTATTAATAATATTTATTTGATAAAGCCTATAACTACCTAAGCCTAATAAGCCTTATATTATATAAAAATATAATATAATCCGTATAGTAAAAAAGGTTTTTTTAAAAAGCTAAATAAAATAATTATAATATACTTTATATAATAGCTATTAAAATTATAAAAGCCTAGGAAATAAAAAATAATTATTATTATATTAAATAAGCTTTTTTTAATTATAAGGTCGTTTATTTTATATAATATTTTATTAATAACCCTTTAATTAATAAAGCTGCCCTTAATACTAGGAAATAAAGATTTTAAATTTTAAGATAAGTATTAAATAGAAGGTAGTTAAAAAGGAGGTAAAATAACTTCCTTAAGGCCTTTTATAATAGCTTATATGATAAATAGCTTTATAATATTAGGAAGTGGGTCATAAAGGTATTATTATTATAATAAAGAATTAATAACTTATAAAATATAAATTAGGCTAATTATAATTTTAAATTATAAGAGTATAAATATAAAAAAATAATATATTATAATTTAAGATAAAAGTAAGGTAATTATAAGGTTTAAAGGAAAATATACTAAGTTTTATATAAGTTTAAGTTACTTAAAGTTAAAAACCTAAAGTTATAAATTTAATACTAATAATAAAAAGAGGATTAAAAAGTTATAAAATAAATTATATAATTATATAAGTAAATTAATTATAATATTATTATATTATTTATATAAATAGATAAGAAAAAAAGTAATATATATTATATATAATAATTAAAGTTATTAAAATAAACTTTTTATTTAAAAGAATTTTAATTTAATAAAAATTACTTTTTTTTAATTATTATTTAATTTAATTAATTACATATATTAAAAAAAAGTAATGTAATAATTATATATAAAGTAATATAATAATATTTTTTTTTAATATAAATATAATATAAGGTATTATATATTATAATAAAAAATATTAGTTTATTATAAGTCCTTATTTTTTTTAATACCTTCTTAGCCTATTATTAAATATCTTTAAGCTACTTATTATATAAGCTGCCTAGGCTAAGAGCCTTAAGGAACTTTTTTTTTTACTTAGCTATAACCCTTTATAAAGCTTTCTTTTTAAATCCTTAAGGCTTTAATTCTTAATATTTAAAAGGCTTTATTAATTAAAAGGTTTTTTATATAAAAAAAATATATAAATAAGGGGATCTTATAATTAAAAATTATTAAATTCATATAATTAATATTTTTTTGTTTTATTAAATTAGGCCTGTTTAATATTTATAATTATTATATAAAATATATTATTTTTACTTTTTTTATTTTACTTAAGAGCTTTTTTAATTTTAGGGATTATATTATAGCCTTTAGTTAAATAAAGCTTATTAGACCTAGGTGATTATAGGCTTTTTTAAAGTATTATAATAATATAATTATAATACTATTAGTAGCTATAGCTAGAAGTTAAGTTAAATAATTTATTATAAAAGTATAATAAATAATTAAAGTATAATTATAAGAATTAATAAAAAACCTTTAAAATAAATTAAAAGAAAAAGATTAAGGCTAGTTAATAAGTAGGGCTTTTAATATTGTAATCCTAATAGTTATATTATATATATCTTATAAAATTCTATTAATTATATATAATTATTATAAATTAAATTATTTTACTTATAAGTATTAAGATTTAATTATAATAAATAAACCTAAGTTATTAATAATTAATATAAATCATTAATAATTCTCAGAATTATAATATAATTATATTATATATATAAATTATATTTATTAGCACTTTTATTAAACTTAGCTTATTAGCTACTAATATAATACTTTTATATTAATAAGCCTTATATATATTACTTAATTATTAAAAAATATAATAATAAAATAACTATTTAATATAATATTTTATATTTTTATAAATATAAATTTAATATAAATTAGTTTATTTATTTAAAAACCTAGTTATTATATATTAATAGTATTTATTTAAAATATATTATATAATACTAAGTAATACTGATATAATAATACTTATCCCCTGTTTATATTAATAGTGTACTAATATTATAGCTAATTTGCTTATTTGGTCACATGATCTATCTTATAACTCATTTAATCTTCTTTTCACCGCTAACGCCAAATGTCTTTAACTTTAGGCAATTAAATTTACATAAAACTTAATATATTTCTTTTATTTTCCTAGTCTGACCCTGCGATTACCCCGCTTCCATCCCAGACATCGCAGTACGCCGTCCCCCCTATCTTCGCGCTCTCTTAGTCCAAGACCATAACCAGCCTATCACAGGTCCTTGGTCTTCTTTAATACCTCCTTAGCCTGCCACCAGATATCTTTAAGCTACTTATTATATAAGCCGCCGCTAAGGGCCCTAAGGAACTTCCTCTTCCTCCTACTTAGCTATAACCCTCTATATAGCTTCCCTGCTAGGTCCTTAAGGCTTTATATCTCGGCATTAAGAAAGGCTTTATTAATCAGAGGGTCCTTTATATAAAAAAGATATATAAGTAAGAGGATCTTATAACTAAAGATTACTAGCCTAATATAGCTAGTATAATCCTTATTAAACCAGGCCTCTCTAATATCTATAGCTATTATATAAAGCATATTACCCTTACCCTTCTTATCTCGCCTAAGAGCTTTTTCAATCTTAGGGATTACATTATAGCCTTTAGTCAGATAAGGCTTATTAGGCCTGGGTAGCTATAGGCTTCTTTAGAGCATTATAACAATGCAGCTGTAATGCTATTAGGAGTTGCAGCCAGAAGGGAAAGTCAGGTCAGATAACTTACTGCATAATAGATAATTAAAGCATAATATCCTTTAAAGTAGGTTAAAGGAAGAAGGTTAGGGCCAGCTAATGGGCAGGTAAGGCTTTCTAGCTGGCATATATGCAGCTAGGTTCAGGCTATAATTAAGGCAGCTAATTATAATAATTTAACTTAATAAAGCTTTACTAGCTATAAGGGCAATAAATATTTAAACTATATCAGACTCTAGAGATACTTAGATATACCTTTTAAGACTAACTTATAAACTTAAAAAAAAAAATAAAAAAAAAAAGAATTAATAATGCTGATAACTTTAAGTTAAGCCTTAACTTTTAGTTATAGCAAATAATTAGCCTAACTTAAAATACCTCATAAAATTAAAAAGATTCTTATAAATAATAATAAACAAAAGTAAAAAATATTATCTTAGCTTATTTAAATACTTATAAAAATAAAATAAAGAAACTTAAATAAAAGGTTAAGGACTTAATTAAGTATATAATATAATATATTATTAGAAGGTATTAAACAATATACTAAGGCTAACGTGTTTGATAAGCGAGCGACGCAGTCAAGCGAGCGACGCACTGCACGGTACAGCTAAAAATATAGAAAAAGCATTTTTAGTAATAGTATAGTAATAGCTATATTATATATTTTTCCTAGATTTTTAAAGAAATTCCTTTATAAAGAAAAGCTTAATTATACAGTGTACTTTACAGTGTAAATAGATTTTAAAGTTTATAGCTATATAGGATTTTCTTAGATTTTTTAAAAACATAAAATATCTTATTTTAAGACTTATATATATGCTATTAAGATTATAGCTATTTTAGGCTTAGCTTGGAGTTTTAAAGAGTTTTTTAAGAACCGGATTTAAGGTGCATAGGGTAGTGCGTCGCTCGCTTGACTGCGTCGCTCGCTTATCAAACACGTTATATAAATTAAAATTAAAAAATTAAAAAAAATAAGTAAAAAGGCTTTTAATTTATATTAAAGAAATTAATTATGAAACAAAGAAAAATTAAATATTTTACTAAGAATATATTAAATATATATGTTTACTTATTATAATTAAAAGGAATTTAAAAGAAATCCTTAAGTTATATTAGCTAAACCCTTATAATAAGGATTTTGATAAGCTATAAAAATTCTTAATTAGCTTATAAAGTTATTATTTATATAACTTAACTTAATTTATTATAAATAAACTTAAAATATAATATATAATAAAATACCTCTTATTTATCTTAATAATATATTAATATTATAGCTATTTTACTTATTTAATTATATAATTTATTTTATAACTTATTTAATCCTCTTTTTACTATTAATATTAAATATCTGTAATTTTAAATAACTTAAACTTATATAAAACTTAATATATTTTCCTTTATAAAACCTTACTTTTATTCTAATTATATTCTTTTAATTTAAGATTATAACTAGCCTAATCTTTATAAGTCCTTAATCTTCTTTAATACCTTCTTAGCCTATTACTAGACATCTTTAAACTACTTATTATATAAGCTACTACTAAGGGCCCTAAGGAACTTTCTTTTTTATTTATTTATTTATAATTCTTTATATAATTTCCCTTTTAAATCCTGAAAGCTTTATATCTTAATATTAAAAAAGGCTTTATTAATTAAAAAGTCTTTTATATAAATAAAATATATAAATAAAAGAATCTTATAATTAAAAATTATTAACTTAATATAGCTAATATTATTCTTATTAAATTAGGCTTTTTTAATATTTATAATTATTATATAAAATATATTACTTTTATTTTTCTTATTTTACTTAAATGCTTTTTTAATTTTAAGGATTATATTATAACTTTTAATTAAATAAGGCTTATTAGGCCTAGGTAGCTATAGGCTCTTTCAAATAATAAGTATTATAATAATATAACTATAATACTATTAGTAATTATAGCTAAAAAAAGGAAAATTAGGTTAAATAACTTATTATAAAAGTAAAATAAATAATTAAAATATAATATATTATAGAGGTTAATAAAAGAGTAGCCTTTAAAGTAAGTTAAAGGAAGAAGGTTAAGGCTAGCTAATAAGTAAGTAAGGCTTTTTAGCTAGTATATATATAGCTAGCTAGGTTTAGGATATAATTAAGATAGCTAATTATAATAATTTAACTTAATAAAGCTTTATTAGCTATAAAGGTAATAAATATTTAAATTATATTAAACTTTAAAAATACGTAGATATATCTTTTAAAGCTAATTTATAAACTTAAAAAAACAAGATTTAATAAAATACTTTAAATATAAAGCCTTATAATAATTTAAACTTATCTTATAAGACTATATTACTAAGTTATATTATAAATAAATAAAAATAACTTAATATATATTAAGAATAATATAAAGTAAATATAGTATAATTTTTTCCCCTTGCTTTTAACCTTATAAGAGGCTATTTAGCTTTTTAGCTTTGTTATTAATAGCTTAAATAAGAAGACTTTTATAATAGGCTATTATAATAAAAGTTAATATTAAATAAGATTTATTTACTTTTATAATATAATTACTACCTTGGCTAAGTAATATAAATACTAACTTTTAGTAATTAAATTAACTTTCTTTCTTTAACCTACCTAAAGGAATACTATGCCTAATTTATTTATTATAAAGTATATTACCTAATCTAATTATTAGTAATATTCATTAATATTAATTATAATTATTATTATAATATTTAATTATAATAGCTTATAGCTTAAATAAGGCTTTTTTTTAATTAATTATAATCTTATGAATATAATTAAATTAATCTTAAAAAAAGCTATAAGCAGAGATTATTATATATTATATATAATAGATATAACTATTAAGAGATTATTATATATTATATATAATAGATATAACTATTAAAAAGAACTTCTTATTAAAAGTATAATAATTAAATTCTAAATTATAAAACTAGGCTAGTCTAGGTTTTTATTTATAAATTATATAAGGTATAAACTAAGTATTATTAAAGTATTATATCTCTTAATAGTAAACTTAATATATATTAGGCTTAATTAAGATAAAGAAGTTTTATTAATAGCTAGTAAACTAAGATTTATAAAAGTGCTAATAAATATATTTTATATACTTATAGTAACTTACTATAATAAGTTAGTATTTATATATAAGCTATACGTTTAATTATGAGTCTTATTAAGTAGCTTATAATAGAAGTAAAAAGAAAGTGTAAGTTATTATTTAATTAAAGTAATTTTATATGGTTTATCTAATATGACTACTAGGATTATAATATAATATCTCCCCTCTATTAAGTCTTATCCCAAAGACTTATATAACTCTTATTTTTATTATCTTTTTTCTAATATATTTAACTTAAACTTATAATGATTCTTTTAATATTATATTAATAAGATATTAGAGTTAAAAGCTATTCATAATTAGAAAATATAAGTAAATTTAATTAATAATACTAGTTTTCTTATTATACCTTATTAATTATTAAAAACCTCAAAATTTAAAATATTAGGCTAAGGAAGGTTATAAATATTACATATAACATACTTATTATAATTATAAATATAATAATAAGGGTATTATTATTCTTAAAGGTTTATAGATTTTAATATATAATTTTATGGCTAATTTGCCTATAGCTAATTATTTTATTACTAAGAAGTATTAATTAGAATATGAAAAGGAGTTAGATAAGATTAAATTAATAAGCTTATAATAGTAAGTAAATAAATATTTAAATTATCTAATATATCTTTAGTATTAAAAAAGGCAGTTATAAGAGTATAATAAAGAGATATTTTATTATAATATTAAAACTATAAATAACTTAGAAGTAATAAATAATATTAAGTTATTTATTATAATTAAAGCTTAGTTAGCAGAGGCTTCTAATATTATTAATTAAGGTAAGATTTTCCCTATTAATATTATTAGTAAAAGTTCCTTAGGAGTTATTAGGTATTATTAAGATATTTTAATAATTCTTATATATTTTCACTTTTTAAGTAGTTTTTCTACTTAATAAGATATTTTATTTTTTATTAACTTTTCTTATTTTTCTAATTACTTCTGCTTTATAGGCTTTTAATCTTAGAATTTTTTCTAGTTTATTACTAATTTTAACTTATAATATATTAGCTACTAATTTAAGTAATAAAATATAAAAGATTAAATAAAGCTTAACCTTTAATAATAAGTCTAGTTTATAATTATTTTCTAAAATTTTCTTACTAATTTTATATAATCTAATATATTTATAATCTAATCTATAACTTAGTTAATTTGTTTTAATATTTTTTATAGCTAGATAGATTATATTTCCCTCTGAAACGGTTAATTTCTTTATATTTTAAGTTATAATAGTTATTTATATATTTTCTACTATATTTAAGTTTTATTTTTATTTCTTTATATAGATTTTAAAGTTATTATTTTTAAATATAGTTACTAACTTAACTAAATTTTCTTATTATATATTATAATAAGTATCTAATATATATTTAAAGTTTATATAGGCTAATATATAGTTAATACTTTCATTATATATAATATTATAAGTAAGCTAGGCTATTAGTAATTTCTTAACCTAATTATTTTACTTATAGTTAATATAATACTATAAATACTATTTAAATACTTAGTTTATTTATTTAGTTTATTAATTTAGTTTATTTAATAGCTTATAGTTTTTATAAATAACTTATACTTAATAATAATATATTAATTAAAAATATAAGAAAATTCTTTTATATTTATAGCTTTTTTATAAGGTAAGTAATAGAAAGTTTTTATAAATTAGTTAATTATAATTATAATATTATTATAAAAGATTCTTATTAAGGGTTCTTTTAATAAAGGTAACTTAATTATAAAATCTATTATAATTAAACTTTATAATTCTTTTATTACTAATAATAATTATAGCTATTTATAAGGTATACATTTTCATACTTTTATTCTTAAATAGAAGTTATATTATTAAATAACCTTTTTTATTATTCCCTTTATTCCATTTATATTATATTTTCCTTATATTCTTTTTAATATTTTTTATAATACCTTAGTAGCTATATAAGGGATATTTATATATATCTTATATTAATTTTTCTCTCAGTTTATCTAAAATAAATTATAATTATTATACTCTTTTTTTATTTTTAAATATTATTTCTTATAAGTTATAAGATTCTATAGCTTTAACGTCTTTTATTTATTTTTTAAGTTTCATACTTTTTTATACTTAAGTAACAATTTTAACTAATTAGGTAAACTAATATTCTCCCTCTAAATTAAGTTTTAGAAGTTATTTCTTTCTTAGTTTTAATAGTTTTTATATCAAAATTAAATTACTTATCAATATTATTTATATATTTATTATTAATTCCTTTATAATATATAATTATAAAATTAAATTTATAAAAGTATTTAATATAATATAATTATTATTAGTTTAGCTTTTATATTTTTATAAAATCAGTTATATTCTTATAGTTAATAAATACTTTTATAAGGTATTTACTTCCTTTAAGGTAATTAATTTCTATTTTATATATCTTATACAAATAAAAAGTAATAAGATATAATATATTAATATTATTTTATTATCTTAGTTATCTTCTTAAGGTAAAGTTAAAAGTATTAGTTTTAAGTTTAACTTATTAATCTAGGTTAAATATAACTATAACAGGTTTACTTACAATAGCTATTTTAAGCTATTTAAAAGCTTATTTTACTTAGTTATTTTATTAGAACTATTTATCCTTTTTAGTAATCTTAATAAGAGGAATAATAACCCTATTAAAGTTTTTAATAAACTATTACTAATAATTAGTAAATCCTAAGAAGGATTATATTTCTTTTACTAATACAAGGGTTTTTTATTTAGTAATTATAATAATTTTCTACTTATTTACTCTAATTTTATTATACATGATTTTATATCCTAAGTAAGTGACTTAAGACTAGTAAAAATAGCTCTTTATAAGTTTAATAAGTATATTAGTATCTTTTAATACTTTTAAAACCATATTAATATATCTTTTATACTCTTTTTTTATATTAGAGAAAATAAAAATATTATTTAAGTAATATATTATAAAGATATTAAGGTACATTTAAAATATATTTATAATTATATATTAGAATACTATAAATATATTAGTTAATTTAAAATGTATAACTAAGTATTTAAATAGTTTATATTTTATTTAAAAGGCTATTTAGTATTTATTTCTCTCTCTGATATAAATAAGGTTATATACTCATTTAAGATTAAATACCTTTTTTTCTAAATATATAATTCCTAAGCTTAGTAATAAGTCATAAAAGTATTTAATCTTTTTTATAATCTTATTAAGTTATTAGTAATCTATTATAAGTCTTAGCCTATTAGAATTAGGTTTTAATATAAATATAACTATATATTTTACTAAGGATTTTAATGGCCTAATATACCCTTTCCTTAGTATATTATTTATTTATTCCTTAAGTATGTTAAGCTTATCTCTAGATAGATTATAAATAAGGAAGAATTTCAGGTTCTTTCAATTTTTTAATATAATTTTAATATTATAGTTTATATATTAAGGTCACTTAGTATTTCATTCCTCTTAAAATAATATCTTATAAATATAATACTATATTAATATATTCTTATTAGATTTCTTTTTAATGATCTTCTTTATTTTATATAAACTTTAATCTAATTATTTAAACTATCCTTCAAGAGTTATTATTATTTATCTAATATATTTATTTCTGCCTTTATAGTATTTATATTATATTTTACTTAAAATTAGGTAGGTATTTATTATATCTTTATATCTTATTTTATTACTCTCTTTAATTGAAATTTAAGATCTCTAGGTATTATTATTTACATTATTTAACTTATTATCTAAAAGGTAATTTTTATAATTTACCTAGCTAATTCTCTAATCAATATAAAGGTTATAATATTTTAGCTATAAGATTCCTAAGATTAAATTATATCTTTATATAAAGATAATATTAAAATTAATACCTTAGTTTTTTCTATTTACAAATACCTTAAGGTAATTAATCTCTTTAGTGATGTTTTCTCATTCATAATTATAAGCTCCTTTTCTTTTACTTTATATTATATAAGTAATTCTCTTATTTCTCTATAATAGCTATAACTTATTTAATATATTAAGGGAAATAAAATTTATATTAGCTCTATTATCTCTTAGTATATTTACCTACTTACCCTTAATTTTAACTCTTAATTTTAGGTAGGTTAATTAACTTCCTTTTATAATTATTCTTAGAGCTTTTTCTTAGAGTTTTTCTACTTTTAGCTTTTTACTTATTTATAGCTTTTTTATAAAAAATATATAACTTTTCTTAAAGTATCTTCTTATTTCTTATTATATTTATTATTATAATTATTTATATATCTTTAGTTATAAAATTATTCTTAATATTATTCTTAATTTAACATTTTATCCTTCCTCTAGGCTATCTTTATATTATATATATCTTCTTTATTATTTAATATATTTCAAGTTTTAAATATATATTAATACTTATTCTTAGGTTTTTATATAAGCTTTTAATCTAATAATATAAAATCCCTTATATCTCTATATTACTTAATATCTTATTATA